>NW_026623306.1:48395-71585 GCF_030028575.1 Malurus melanocephalus
GATAGATAGATAGATAGATAGATAGATAGATAGATAGATAGATAGATAGATAGATAGATAGATAGATAGATGATTTTTCTTCCAACTTCCAGTTCTGGCTAGCACTAGAGCCAACCATGCCAAAACACAGCAGAGAGGACAATTCTCCTGATACTCCCAGCTGTGGCCAGAAGAAATTGTGCCTGAAGTCGCGTGAGAAAATTTCAAGACAAATGAGYTTTGGCTGGTTCGGCTGTGAACATTTGGATGCTTATTTAAAGTGGACTGACACCAAACTGTGAAGCACTGGGTGTTCACTCATCACTAATGGCTAATAGTCACTCTGAGACAAGGTGGAAGAGCCAAGGAAGGGCTGTGGGCTCATTGTTTGCACAGAGGATTTAAGAGATGAAGGAGGAAATGAAAAGTCTCTGGGGTTTGTAGGCCATGCTGGCGTGAGAAGTTGTTTTTCTTTGGTGTTTGCAGGAATTTTGATGTTTTGAACAACATCCTGTGTCCAAAGGCAGAGTGGTGGCAGCCATCAGGGTGGCTTCAGGTCCTTGCAGAGAAGCCAACAGCTTTTGCCATGGTCTGGTCCTTCATCTCCTACAGGATAGAAAGGACAATYCCACTCTCTTTCCTCTGCCACCCCCTCGTCCCCAAGGAGTGTTTGGGCCACCTCCACCCAGCCTTGAGAAAGGCTGAAGTGCTAGGGACAAACATTGTGTGATTCCCTTGGAAAATCTTGGATTTGGGGACAATAAAAGGTACAAGGAGAATAAGGAGAACTTGCATTTTGGGAAGTCAGGGAAGCTCTTTTGTCACTGGTCCCTCGGATGAGTGCAGCTGAGATGAGTGTGTGCTTTTACAAGCAATTATTTTAGAGTGTGCCCAGAGGACGCAATAGCCAGGCTTTATTGGATGTGTAATACACGCTGTGACAGTGTATGGTGGCCAAAATTACAATTCTGGGACTTTGCAGGCTGCAGCTGTTCAGTAAAACAAAGGAAATCCCACCGAAAGAAAAAAAAGGGAGGGGGTTTAATACACTTTTAAGCCAAATCCAAAACATAGATTATATGACTTCCCTCATTTCAGGGCTTTTCTGTGCCTCCAGGGGCAGCTGCAGGAAATATGAAAGAACATCTTCCCTAGAGCTTTTCCTAATGAGGGAGGGGGCACATCTCACACCTAGGAGGGGCATTGGCATCAGCCAGCAGGTTAAATGTCCTTTTGGGAGCAAAGATCGTCTTTTGGGAGAGGCTGGAGCCAATCCTGGAGCAGACCAAAGCAGGACAGAGCCTTGGGGACAGAGACAGCCGAGGGCACAGACTGTGGGACACCAGTCCCACCACAGGAACCACACATGAGATTTTCTCTTTCGTGGTGCTCATTATGACCCAAACCTGATTAGTGAGAGACAGACTGTTCTGCACTCTAAATCACTTCCCGTGAATAATTTCTGTTTGTTTGTTTGTGTTTCTGGTTTGGGGAAGCTTTGCTGCTGTACCCCAGGAATCAGACTGAAAGTTTGCCTTGGAGAACAGAGTGAGTGAAGATTTTTGTAGGACAACCTCAAGAAAAACTGGGATCTGATCAAACCCCTCCTGCAACTGGAATAATCGACACAGTTGTCAAGCAGAGTATGATACAGACCTCAGATAAGGCATGCATGACACAAAAAGAGCAGTGGAGCTTAGAGAGGGGCTGGTTCAGCATTTTTTAGTTCTCTGGGCAGGGGCAGCAGGTTCTTGGTGATTTACAATGTCACCAGAGCCTCAAGGAGACATCCCACAGCTCTGATGGCAAAAGTGTGGCACAAATCAGTGCTGTATTTCATCATCATCAGTTTTTCTGGGAATGCATTTCCAGATGGCAAGTGCTGCTCAGCTGCTGGGCCTCAGCTACTCCCAGCTCAAGGCTCTTCTTGGAAATGCAAATAAATGTGCAGAAAAACTTCTGCCACTGCAGAACCACCCCAGAGCATCCACAGCACTGAAGGTGATGGCACTTGTTTGGGAATTGCTGCAGTGCATGGATCCRCTGTGTTTATGGGAGGAAACAGGCACGGAAAGGGGATTTGGGGTCCGGGTGAGTTGTTCTGTCCCTGGGATCCTACACCTGTCCTCTCCAGGCAGACCCCTGGAGCACTCATTAGGATCCAGCACTCTGAGATGAGCTCTGCACCTGGCAGCCCAGAAAGACATCTGAGGACTGAGCAAAGCAAAGGCTCTCCAGACCTGTGAACTCAAACCCTGGCCACAGAGTTAGAGAGCCTGATGTAATACATTAAGTCAAAAACTCCATTAACTCAACCCGAACAAAAACATCTCCGCTAAGCCCCGTCCGAGCTTAACACAAAACCCCTTTGGCTCCCCGCCTCGGGCAATTCCATCAACACCCGATCTCCTTTGACATCAGAGCTGGCTTCTGCCTCTCCATGGTTTTGTCTAGACGGGGTGTTTACAGGAGGCTCACCCAGCTTGGCACCGTGTGTTTGGCAGTGATTCCTCCCCGCKCGCGTTCTCTGTTTGCGCGGCTTCCGAAAACAAACGCGGGATCCAGAGTGAGCCACGCTCCCTGGGACACCAAACACAATTCATACACTTTACCCACTGTCGTGGTTTGAATGAACTCAATGGGAGCAAAATATTCCCAAGTTCCAGCAAACCTCCCCCCCTCTCTTTTCCCCACCCGGGTCCCAGAGACAAACTTTCCCACAGAGAGGAAAGTGAAAAGAAAAGGGGAAAAAACCTATTTATTTAAAATTATAGAAAAACAAAAAAAACAACCTGTGGAATCAGCTGTTGATCCCAAAGCCTTTCTCTTCCCTCCTGGGAGTAGCCATGGGTTGGACAGTCTCTCTCTCCGGTGGTTCACTGAAGGATCTTTCTCGCCTGTCTCGCCACGGGAATCCTCCAATTCTCAGACGACGAAGAAGAAAAAAAAATTTGAGGAAAAACAAGTCCAAAGAAAGGGAGAAAAAAAAAAGGAGCAGTCCCAGCGAGCAGACAGGTTCTTTTCCACCACTGATCCCGAGAGCCTCTGAGAAAAAAACACGTGTGTGTCTTGTCCCTTTCCCTCCCATTGTCCTTGAAGGGAGGAACATCACCAAACAAACCAGAGCAGTCTCGACTAATGTATAGTTACAGAAGGGTTGTTTAACTTTCCTCTAACATAAGCAGATGATAGGAATACAATACTCAGCTAACCTAGGACACCCATGAAGCAAAGGGTGTGAGATGGTTTTCAGGCTCTTTCAGCAGGGCCCTAATCAATCCCAGATCRGCAGATGAGAGAGATTGTTCGGGCGAGCTCAATTTCTGCCGCTTTTCACCGTTGGAGCAATTACCCAAACCTCAGTCATGTTCAATATGTAAAGTGGCAGCAAAGCCCAACCTCAAAACATTTTAGAGAACAGCTTTTTCTGTGCATAAATGAATCAGCCTAAGGCTGGCAAGGGTCAGAGAAGAGCRGCAGAGTCCAGTGGACTTTGGATAAGAGCTGTAATGATGTTGGTAAAAAAAGCATTTCATGGCCACTGATGGCTGGAGGTAGTTACTCCATCCAGGAATCAGCAGCTTGTGTTCAGTTTCTTCAAATCCTCAGGAAAATGCTATTTTTAATGAGACGATACACAGAATCATGGATCTGAAATCCAGAAAGAAGTTATAACTACTCAGTGCCCTCCTGCAGAAACCTTGTGGTATTTCCAAGGGTAATGCAGATGTGCACAGCTGAGTCACAGCATCTTCTAGACAAACATCTGTCCTCTGGGCCAACATCTGTCCTCTGGGCCAACATCTGTCCTCCATCCAAAGTGCCTGAAGACTTCAGATGAACCTCTTCCTGCTCCATCATTACATTTTGTTTGTCCTTGGCAAGAAGAACAAAAGATTAATCATAACTATAAACCCAATATTTGGTCAACAGGACTGTGCAGGTCCTGAAAGGAGTAAACAATGTGAATGTTTGGGGTATGAGCAGAACTCAGCCAGGGAGCAGAGGAGTTCATGGGAAACGGTTCTGTTTGCTTTCACCCCAAACTTCCCAAAACTTTGTGTTTTGTTCCGTGAAGTTAATATTAATCACTCCAACCAAGTTAATTTTCAAGGTATTGGATAGTCCTGGCTTCTGAGTGTCCCTTCCTGTTCATGTTCCCAAGACACAACCACTGGCTGTTCATTTCTTGGAAAAGAGACTGCACAGGAGTGCTGGGGTGAAAGTTTGTTCAGTCAGAAAGAAACAGTCCAAAGAACTGAGGCAATGGTTACAAAATACTTTGATTTACTTAATAAAAAAGTTGTTCTGCCTGGAGCTGAGCTTTCTGAAATAGGACCAAATGCTTGGAAAGGTAAGGTTTGCAGCAAATTCCCATCATYTGGATTGTTCCTGGGCTGTTCTGTAGGGGTTTTATTGATTTTTCTCTTGTCCCTCTGGCCATCAGAAGCTCGTGCTGATGCAGATCTGCAGCAAGGCAGCTCGAATGGCACACATGAGGTATGCACACACTCATGACTGCAGGAAAAGCAGCTCCTGAGCCAACCCAGCGAGTGCAAGGGACAGCTGAGCTGACAGGGAGCCCCATGTGGGTGTCAATTTTCAGCCAATAGTGAAGTGTCAGGACACAATTGTTTGGCAAGTCCTTTGCCCTTTATGTGTCCAAACAGCGTCAATGCTTTTGTACAGCTCAGGGCTCTGCATCTCACTGGGTACATTCCTTGCTGCTTTTCATCCACTCAAAAGCAAAATAATAAAAAAAAAACAAAAACCAACAACTGCCAAACCTTCCAAAATTAGAAGTGAATCACGGGTCATTTCTATTGCAAAATCGCAGAGATAACCCTGGACAGCTGAAATCTTCCCTTTCACGTGTAATCACATCTTATGAGCTGTGGTGTGATGTTGCCCTGGCTGAGATGGGGTAAGAAGAGATGACTCACACCTTTCCCAGTTGTTGTGCAGACARCCCTTCCCATGTAACACCGTGATTTATATCTGATGGTGGTGATAAGAGGCTCAAGCTTGTTTTAGCTCCTTGTGTAATTTCCAGCCTGTATTCTGGGAATAAAACAACCAGGAAATCTCAGCTTGTTCCATCAGTCTTAAAATGAAGCATTTCGGGGGCATCAGTGGGAAAAGTGCAGCCCAAGTTCATTGGAAATATCAACTTAGAAACCTATAAAGGAAAATTTAATGTCAAAATTAATGTGCAGGCTCTTGAGAAAACCTTGCTGGTGTCAAGATATGCAGAATAACTGAATAAATTTGCTCAGATCCTCACACAATCTTACCTCTAATTGGAGCTGCCCGAGGCAGRATCTGTCTGTGCAGGGATGGAAATGTCAGTCTGGGGACAGGATGCCGACCCTCACGCTGCTTGGGAGCTCAAAATGCTTTTCCACAGCTTTACAGCATTTAATTCACAGGCATGAAGATCCAAAATAAGGCTGGAAAAGCCTTTCTGCAGAGTCAGTCTGGGGGCAGGTAGAGCTGAGGAGTGATTTTGCAATGGAAACCTGACAAGTGCTGMGCACAAAACCCCCTTTCTGTTCAGCTGACCACTGATTTCAGGGAATAGAGGCAGCCTAAGAGAAATGAAGCATGGATTTCAATSAAAGAGGGTCCATTTAGGTGGGATATTAGGGAAAAAATTCTTCCCTTTGAGGATGGTGAGGCCCAGAGAAGCTGTGGCTGCCCCTGGATCCCTGGAAGTGTCCAARGTGAGRTTGGAAAGKGCTTGGAGCAACCTGGGATGGTGGAAAGTGTCCCTGYCCATGGCAGGGGGGTGGAATGTGATGATTTTTAAGGCCCCTTCCCACCCAAACCATTCCATACTCTGTGATTCTCAGMCAGATTAAGCATTACAATTCCAGGRACAGTAATCCCCATGTTATTTATTTCAGCTCAGCTCAACTTCCCAGAAAGCTTCCCAGGAATCCTGACATCGTTTCCCAGCCATGGTGAGCRGTCACCTTGCCTGCAGAGCAAGGCAGGGCATCACTGTCTGTCATTCCCACTTCACTGCTGCAATGTGCTTTTCCAGGAAGCTCCCACGGAGAGTTTTCAGGCAGATAAGGATTCGTTTTTCTTGAGTAGGAGCCATGGCTTTCATACAGCAGCAGTCATCACCACCATCTCCTGTGCCAACGGAGGCCACAAGCTCRCTATAGGATGCCTGAGGAGCTATTTCCTGCTATTCTTTCACTTTCCACCAGCTGTTGTTGTTGTTATTTAACTTACTATTAGTTTCAAGTATGATGCAGCATCATGCAGTTGTTCTTMTAAAGGAAAAATAATTGGCTGTCTGGCCCACGCTTGGATGAAAGCTCATTTCCCTCTGGGGAGTTTTCAGCATTAGCCCATCTCCTGCAACAAAAGCTGTGATTTTAGCATCCTCCAAAACACTGGGKTGCAGTCAAAGTGGAAATGGGGCAGGGAAAGAAAATTCTGAATTAAAACTCTTCATGTGGACAGCACGGTCACTTCTGTGTACAAAAAAAAAAAATTCCAGTAAAATAAACACACCCTCCAAACTTCCTGGGCTCTAAATCATCCTGCTCAATTTGATTATCACTTAAGTGATTTAGAAAGCAAGATGTTCTCTGCGTTATGAGAGTTTATTCACAACGTCAGCTAAAACTGATAGACACTGCAGTAATTCAAACCAGAGGGTGGGGGGAAAAGGAGTTATGAAAACTTGGCTTAGACCRGAGAAGAAATTGAAGGAAGAGCAGCATTTTTGAGGGAAAGGCGAATTGAAGGAATGAAGTTTTGAAATTCCTGTCTTTCCTGCCTCCCCAGTAAGCAGGAGAATCTAACTTTCCCTGGTTTCATGGGGAACAAAGCAGAGTTTGAAGTTTTCAGCTCCTCTGCTCCCGCTGGCTGCGCTTCCCCGGCTGCCCAGCACCAGCTCCAGCTCGTGGGCACACACAAACCCATCTGGGGCTTGCTCCAAGCTTGAACCTGGCCAAAGAAAGGCTGTGCAGAGTGCTGGGCCATGCTGGCACTCGGCATCAACCCCCCTGGATGTCAGGAATCCCAAGGTTTGGGTGCTGAGCAGAGCAGGATTCCCAGCCCTGCTCCTGGGAGAGGAGAATCGCTGCTGCTCTGCTCTCACAGTGAAACCATCCGAGGTTCTCTGCAGCTCTGTCCCTTCTGCTGACCCTTCTCCCTGTGCAATCCCTGCTCCCAAAGATGCACATCCTSTGCCTGCTGCTCAGGGCTAAATGATGAACAGGGATGAATTTTCCAAGCAGGTGCTGACATCCCAGCAGGTGAGATGACACAGACCAGGGGTGACACCACAAAGAGGTGGCAGGAGAAGATGTCACCTCTCCTACCCAGGAACTGCTGAGCACCCAACTCTGCACCAAATCCCTCAGGAAGCCTTCAGTAAACCTCCAATAATTAACAGCACAGAGTTCACCGTGTGTCAAGCATTTCACACTGGATATCCAAACTGTAAACGAGTATCTGTTAGAATTTCACTTGGAAAAGGAAAACAATAGAGAAAGATTTATTTTGTATTAATGCTCTAGCCTGCTTCCTTACCTAKCTCCCTGTCCAAGAACTTTTTCAGTTCAGTATCCAGTCTGAGCTCAGCACCATCCCTGTTAGATCCCATTTGCCTCTCCTCGGCTTCCAATAAATTTTGAAACAAATCAGCAGAAGTGGGAGAGGCTCTCAGYTTTCTATATAGCTGGAATAAAAGTGGGAACAGAGTCATCTGTGTGATTTCCTTCTATCCTGGTGAAAAAAATCAGAGAATGAGAGCAGAGTCAGAGTCATGCCTGCCATGCAGGAGGCAGAGAATTGTTTGTGAAAGCCTGGGCAGCACTGAGCCTGAGCCTTGTTGTCCTGAAATTCCCAWCAGCAGCTCCAACAGCTCCAACCCAAGAGTAACAACAACAAACTCAAGCCACAGCATGGAAATAATAACAACAAAAAAAAAACCAACAAAAAAGCCTGGACATTAACTAATAAACTTGGGAGAGAAGAGTCGGGAATTTCAAGTACAATCTCAGGAAGGGTTTGAATTGGGGACCCTCTGTATGAGTTTTCTGGAGGTCTTAAACCTTCAAGAAATGAGATTTACACTGATCCAGAACAGGACATGTGGATCCATTGTGTCCAGCCTCAGAGATTTCAGCACCTCAGATGAAGATTTCTGAGAATCTGTGTCTTGGTCAAGAAAAAGGTTCATGCCTTTGGAGCATTTCTTCCAAATTTTTTTATCTGAGACAAGGAAACAGGTGATCTGATTAATCAGCCATCAGAAATGTCTTTATTAAGATGCTSTGAGAGAGTTTGGCACTGAGCATGGGTGGGCACATGGCTGCCAGCCCAGGACATGCCCAGGGGTCAGGGGTGACCTGCCAGCCCTGACATCACAGAACATTCCAGACTGTTCTCCACAACGTGAACGGCAGGAAGCAAAGGCTGGCACTGCCAAACACAGCTCCTTGACTTTTATTGTAAAAGTCTGACTCCTTTTTCCTGCCTCTCTTAAGTGTGGCCCTTTGAGCATAATTGAACAAGACAGAAGCAAAAATCGAGAGGTTTCTGCTTTGGAAAGAGATGTGACAYTCATTTATTGTTAACCACAAAACACAGGCCCCTTCTCTTTCTTCTTTTCCCTTTTTCTTGGTGTCAACTTCACAGTTTTTGTTATTTTGAAAAGACTGGATTGTTACCAGAGCCCAAGACCCCAAAATGTCCTCATCAGCATGTTGGGATTGGAATCACCAAGGGTGATTGGAGGGTTTGGCTGCCACTGGAGCAGCACCAGACAAGCAGAGCCTCATTTTTACCTGCCCTAAAACACCTCATTTATATTTTCACTTCTTATAACCCCTTTCTTTCCTGCAGCAGAATTTCTCTGTTTCCCAAAACATTTCTCTGCAGGTGAAATCTTCTATCACCAGCATGAGAACTGAGATTTGATGTTATCAATAATCACCTACTTAATGCAATTTTGTGATTGTGAGGATGGGGTGCTCTGTTATGAAGATCTTTTGTCACCTCCTGCACATCCCAGGATAACCCTTGTCCTGAATTTTTCCCTACCCAGTGGTGCCTCTGAGTCATGCTGARCACCCAGAAGAAAACAACCCAATTTTGGCTTCTAGTGATGGAAAATCCTACATATCCCATCCATAACTCAGATCTTCATGAGGTATCTTACAGTTTCCACCACAAAAATTTTTAACTGTGTTTCCAGCCCAGATTTTTCTGGATTCTGTATCTTGTTATATCTSCTTTTGATATGCAAAGGAGGATCCCATTCCCAAATCAATTTTCTCCAGATTTCCAGCTGATTGGCCAAACACTGCTCTAAAATAAAATTTAAGAATATTGGGCAGCTTATGACAACAACAGGGGTAAAAAATGGGACACTTCCATATCAGTGTTTCATCCTCAGCAGTGTCMATTCCAAAGTCAAATGGTGATGATGGAGAAGGATAAAAACTGTGTAAATGTGTGAGCCAGCATTCATCAACTCTTCTGATCTAAAGATCACCATTTCCTGAACTCTGAAAGCATCATAAAATAAAACATTTCTTGGATGTTCTCTGACACGAGCAAGTCTTTCTCAGAGTCAGTGGGAGACTTTCCACTTCCATTAGTGGGCATTTTGTCAAGTTCTGACCTTTTTTTTTGCTAAGTGAAGCTCCAAATCCTACAATAATTTGAACTTTATTGCCTGTGCAAGGGAAAAGCAGCCAAAAAAAACCCTCCCAAATAAATGTATGGAGAAGAAACAGCAAAACAAGGTTTCCCCAAACAGCATTCACTGGTAACAATGCAGCTTTGTGACTTCTGTCATTTTTTTATGTATTTCCAAGAAAAGAAATATATGATTTGTCCACATTTCTGCCAAGAAGGCCGTTCCCAGAGCATACATTTAATGACAGCATCACAGGAATAAAACTTTTCCCATCCTTTTCAAGTTCCCTGTCCACTGCAAGAAGAACATCAGCAGGAAGAAATCCCACACAGAAGGGGAGGGGGCAAGGCCACGTTTGGTGGAAGTGAAACAATTTTTTGGAGCTGAGCTGGTTTGAGAGGGCTCTGGTGAGCAGCTCGTCATCTGCTGGAGACTGCCCAAATCCAAGGTCTTGCTGGAGCTCATCAAAAATAGGCTGCTCATGGATTCAGCTGGCAGGAGAGCGCCAAATATCTGCCCCACAGGAATTTCTCAGACCTGCTGATATCATGATATCATGGGGTTTTTTCTTCTTCTTCTTCTTTTTTTTTTTTTTTTTTTTTTTTTTTTTTTTTTTTTTTTTTTTTTCCTGGTTTTTACCCCAGTCTGGAAAAGGAGAGTTTTATCTCTTTGGAAGGAGAATTTGCAGAAGGGCATTTTTCCTGGGTCCTTGGCCATCAAGTAAAACCAGGCTCTTTCTGCTCCACAGCTCTCAGAGGAACATGTCAGTGATTCCTGGCCAGTGGAGGATTAAAAGTGATTTGAAATGAGGAAAGGACCACCCCCTGATGCAGCATTTCCAGTTAAAATGAAGGAGAAATAACATTATAAACAGCGTAAACCTCTCTTGTATTTAAAACCAGGCTTGGGAAAAAGTTCTGGTGGAAGAAGAAACACCAACAAATCAAAAATGGCAGAGGATAAAAGGCAGATTTTGGAGAGGCCTGAAAAAAATGCTCCTGTGGAAGGGCAGACAGAGCACAGCCATCCAGGAGCTCACAGGAACTTTCTCCCCAGCAAGGGAGGATTTAAAGAGCCAAATAAGTCCCTGAAAATTCACACAGGGCCTTCAGGGATTGAAGAAATATTGCCTGAAGAGACAAATTCCCCAATCATGACCACAAAAGCCCTTAAAATTATCAGATGAGTTGGTTCAGACTCCCTGGCAGGATTTCTGCAGAGCAGCAGGAGCCTCAGTGTGGAGATCTGATAAATCACAAACCACGGCTGTGAGAAAAGAGATCCATCAGGGACCAGCCAGAATCTGCCCAGGACAGGTTTGTGCTGAGGCTGAAGTGATGCTGTGAGTGTCTGACCATGACTGGACCTTGGCAATGACCCTGCAGGGTTTGGGGAGAGAAACTACCGGGAATTGYGCTCCTGATGGAGATTTCTTGGGGAAAAAATGACAGAAATCGTTCTGCTGCCCTGATGAAGCCCAGTTATTCCTGGAAGAACTTCCTCACGAGTTGATTTTGGTCAAGCACTGCAATAATGCTTCTAAACCCATGGCAAAGAGCTTTAAACCCAGTGATCACCACTGGCTCACTCTGAGGAACACCGTGACTTCCAAAATCTAAAAGGATGTAAAGCTGGAGGAGTCAGGGTTTGACAGGCTCAGTCATCAAGGGTGTTGGAAATTTTGTTAGGAAACACCAAAAAATGCTGTCAAATTTGCCTCCCTGCTAGAGAGGAAGGTCTCCTCCCTGACCCACGTGGATATTTTAATGTGGGAGAACTGTGGGTGTCTTACCAAGTGTGCAAAAAGGGGTGAAAAAAAGCAACAGAGGAGCATTTTAGGGGCTGGGGAGAGGAGAGGTGAAATGAGAACTGTCAAAATTAACCCAGCTGGAAATTTCAATGAGGAAAACAGCCTCAGATGTTTTCCAGCCACAAACATGGAGAGGGAAAAAGTGTTGTGGTGGGGTAAAAATGGAGCAGAAATCGGAGARCTGAGGGTTGCTCCAAGCCTGTCACCTCTACCCAGTGCTCGGCAAAGGGTGGAAAATGAGGAGAGGATGTGGAAAGGATGGAGCTGAGAGGGAGCCACAGCCAGAGCATCACATGGGGAAGTCTAGAGGGATGGGGAAATCTCCCTCCTGGGGTTTGGAAAGAATTGGAGAAACTGTGAGGCAGAAGTGTGAGTTTGTAACCCCTGGATATGCAATAAGGGATTGCATTTAGGGGCTGGAGCAAGGAAAAAAGGGCAGTTTAGACACCAGCAGGTCACAGAATCTGAACTGACAGCAAGGCAATCTTTCAGAAACACTTTTTCAAGAAAAATTAAGACATTGTGAATSAGGCTTTGCCTCCATTCCTGTTTCTTCCAAGAAATGGGTCCCAGGTTTTTTTGGGTTTTTTTTTTTTTTTTCTGGCAGGACATGAGTCATTCTGGCCACCCTCAGTGAAAGCCAGTTCTGTCTGCGTGGAAAGAAGAAAGTCCCTGGCACACAGACGTTGCTTTCCTGGGCATCCTCTGGGTAACACRCTTCGAGCCTGAGCTGCCATTCATTTTTGGCAAATGACTAATGATGACTTGCAAAATTCACTGCTATGTTTTTCATCACAGCTGCTCTGGGAGTACATTTTTGGCACTCAAAGCGCTGCTACCATCATGACAAAACCAATTATGCTCATTAAAAAAGCCAGGGCCAAAAAGATACAAACTTATTGTTGGGGTGAGGGCAGGGGAATTACTGAGATGAGTTGTCCACAAAATAGCTTAAGAGAGTTGATTTCTTATCATGACATCATGAGTTAGGCTGGCTCAATTATGATGAGTGATAATCATGACAAAACCTGCTCCAACTATGGCCTTGGGAGATGAAAATTGAGGGGAGGAATTAGCTGGGGGTTGAGGGGAAAAAAAATAAAATTAAGTCATCTTTGGTACATATAAAGCCGATAGAAATGGGTTTAAATTGTAGTTTGTGAGTGGAGTAGCAGGAAAAGTAACTCCACAAAAGCAGGASAAGGATTATTTTATAGTGTGCTTCTATAGAAAGTCATCCTGAGGGAGGATTAGGGGTCAAAGGGGTCCTGGCAGTGCAAAGAACCCAGAAAAGGTGAATCTGSCTGGTCCCCAGGCAGGGGGACATTTAGGATTGGAACTGCATCCCCRAATCTTATACTCACCACACAGCACTTTCCATAAATCCACCTARCATCCCTACAAAACTGAAGGATATTTTTACTCCTTAAGCACTCAGAATCACATAGTCCTGGCTGTCAGAAATCTGTCCTTTTTCTCCAAAATTTCCTTGCTGTAAAGCTACACCTGAGCACCAGGCGACCTCCTGACACTGTCCTTARGATGCTGCAGAGCTGCAATATCCCCACGACCTCCCCTTTGCTTGGATAACCAAGCCAGCATCTCCCAGTTCCTTCCCATCCCACGGCCTTTCCTTCCCCTGGGGCTCTGCGGGATTTCTGAGCTTAATCCAGGTGGAAAACCTGACCCCTGTTCTGGAATTAGGGGGCAGCTGGGTGCTGAGAAACCACCTCTGAGAAAAGGGCTGAAAAACAAACAAAGCCCTGCGAGAGCCAAGGAAAACTGGAAGCAAGGAGATGATTTGTGTAAACTTTAAATCGAGCGAGTTTGGCGGAGAAGGCTCGGGTTGCAATTTGCGGGAGGGGAGAGGTGAAATGCGGCACAAGAGCGGCGGCTTCAAGGGCAGAGCTCTGTCCTCTGTGCCACCCTCCACCGAGTGGAAAAGGCAGGCAAATCCTTCCAAAAAAACCCTACAGGTTTGCTGTGTGCTAAAATGAAGGGGAGGAAAAAAAAKAAATAATCAAAACACCCGAGCTTTCCCCGTTAATTCYGGGCTGTTGGAAACACGCGAGTTTTTGTGACGGGCACAGCGCGGAGCAGCCCGCCCGCTCTCGGCAAAAACTTCTATCTGGGTGCTCCGGTTTTACCTGCGGATTGCACACGAAAGGAAAACGCATTTTTGGGTGCTGCAGGATGTTTTTTGCCCGAGCTTGGGCGGGTGGAGGGCTAAGGCAAAACTTCCCTGCAGATCATCCACCAGCTCCTCACCACCAGCGCTTTTTTCTCCCGCTTGTGTCTTCAGGACACCCCGGCACGGCCAGGGACCCAGAGCAATCTGAAAGAAATAGAAATAAAAACAGCTGCAGATTTATAAAACTTGAGAGAGATTTCTGTGATGGAGCTGTCTCTCCGAAGTGTGAGATGTAACTATAAAGTCAAAATTAAAAACCTGTCTGGCTCGGGAGCATGGAAAATGCGCTGAGGGCAGGAGTTATGCAATGTGGCAAGATGTTTATCAGTTTGGGGGGGTTTTCACGGTTTTTTTCCCCCCTCCTGAAATTAAAGATGAGTGTTAGAAAATGGGCTGCTGGAGGTGAGAGAGGGAACAGTGATGCTTCACTTGTTGGGCTGACCTTTCAAAAGTATGACATGGAAATGATGACACCAGGGTTGCTCCTCTGGTTTTCTCCTCCCTGACAACTTTCAASGAAGATTCAGATGAGGGAAAAGGGGGATTCTCCCACTCAACAYCTCCTCAATATCAACAGCTCCTTGATACCAACACCAACAGAGTCAGGGCCCAGGTCAGGAACATGGTCTGTGCCACACTTGGTATTATYGTAAACCTTTCCTGTCTCCACACTCAGCAGCACCTCAGAAATGCYTTTGCTAGGAGTTTAAAACCAAACCCAAATGCTGCTGCCTGCCCAAATCCAGAGGAGATGACAGCCGACAGGTTCGGGAGAGAAAGTCAGGAAAAGTTCACAAGAAACGCTTGTGGGTGGCAGTGTGATGTAACCCTTTAGGTAGCTCCCAGCACTTCGAGGTCAGCCATCCGTTAATTTTCCATTAAAAACCTGGCATTCTACCCGGGAGCGTTGCAACATCTGATTTCTGTGTGCCAGAGAGGGCGTGTGCTCACCGGCTGCCCCTGCACCCTGCTCCTGGACATCCAGAGCGATCCAGAACCAGCAGCCACTCGTTCCTGGGAGAAATGAGTCAATTCCCCAACCAGAGACACATTCCAGCGTCCAGGAAAACAACTGAAACCTTGAGTGGTCTTGCAACATCCAGCCACTCGAYAGGGTGAAGCAATTCCTCACATGARCTCGTTGAGGCCAARCTGCAGYGCTCAGGAGCAGCCAGGACCAGAATCTGCTCCTCTGTGGTTTATGGAATATCCACACCCAGGATAACGTGGCTCTGGGTGGACATCAGTGACCTTCCCCACTGCACCTGCTGGTGTGGCAGTGGGATSTGTGCTGGGCACCCCAAAAAAGCACAAAGAGCCCTTTCTGGCTGCTGTATGGGCAGAGAGAGGCTGTGCAACCTTCCCTTTGTAGGGATGCAAAACTGCTGSCCTGGGAGGAGGAGCCACCTCCTCATCCTGCATCCCATGTACACCAAAATAATGGCAACAGCAGATCTGCATTTCTGGCACCTTAACAGTTATGTCTGATTTGGCTGGGTTTTTTCTTTTCTCTTGCAAGCCTGAAAAAATGTTCAGGGTCTAAGGAAAAAAATAAAAAAAGAAAAATCCAGCAAAGCCTAGCAGGAGTGAATATATGTTATTCAGTGCCAAAGAGCGGGGTTAAAAAAAAAAATAAGGCAAAACTTTCATAGTTACAGTGGTGGATTTATGTTGCAGAAAAAGTGGTGAAAAACAAACATTTTCAGAGGTAAAAGCAGCTCAGCCCTAGCAGGTGTTTTAYGATGTTAACAGAGCCAAGTGAGGAAAACATCTCTCCATTACAGATGCAATTATCTGTTTGAACTGAAAACACAGACTCTGGAGGGAAAACAGCRAAATGCTTGACTTCCAAAATATTTAACTTATTTTGAGCATCTGACCAGTAGGAGGGAGCAAAGCAGGGACAAAACCACTCGAGTGGCGCTCCCAAATGTACATATACTGTTCACGCTTTTCATAGCTGAGTGCTTAACAACAAAGACAATCACATTCTTGCTACAGCTGATTAAACAGTTGATCCCACGGACCCCAGGCTTCTCAGACACGGTTGTTTGCTGTAAGCAGAACCAGCAAAACAAAAACAAGGCTGAAGCGGAGATGTTCATCTGCCGTGGCTCGGGTTCAGGACAGCAATTTCTGCATAAATATGAAACACGTCCTGTTTACACTAAAATTAGTGCAGCTTAGCAAGAAATTCACAGGGTTGGGAATGTGGAGGTGTGGTTGAATTTTGTAGCTGAGCTGGGATCTGAGTTGTTCCTCTCCTGCTATCATCAAAGAGCTGAAGTTGCCGAGCCCTGTGCACAGAGCTCCYGGATCTCTGTTTTGTTTACGGGCTRATGTCCCAACATTCAATCCATGTTTTCTTGGCTGTACATGGAGTGTCCCACCAGCCCAGCTGGGCAACTCTGGATGATGTCTGAAGCACGCAAACAGCTCTCCATTTGGAAAAGCTTTGATTCCTGTTGAGCCTGTGAATAAACACATCACCCAAGAGTCCGTTCCCCACCTACAGCTGCTCCCGTGGGGCTCCCTGAATTATGTTACATGGAATATYTGGCTTGTAGGGAAATAACTCCCACTGAACTTAAATGATCTGTCCTTTCAGCAGCAGGCACTCATTCCTTGTTACATACCACAGATTCCTCTCAAACTTATTTTACATCCAGCTTTGTTTTTGCGTTTTTGGAAGCACTGGATGTTGCCTCATTAATGTTCCTTTGCGAGAAATAATTGCATTTGTATTGGCASTCCTTTTTTTAAAGATATTACTACATCTACAGTCTTTTCCCTGTGGAATGGCAAGTTGGATAAATAAGAAAGCTGGCTTCTCACCACTTTTTTGCAAAAGAGGAAAAAAATGTACTTTACTRTGTGGCATAAGAGACAGTATTTCCACATAGCAGCAACCCTCTCTCTGGAAAAAAAAATAAAAATCCTGCAAGCCTTTCACATTTTAGTCCAAACAGAGTATTTGCTCCAAAGCAAAAATGCTCAAAATGTTCTAGAACTGAATCCACATTTGATATTCAATATTCTCATTAATTACTTTTGCCCCTGCATCATTTTTATTACAGCAAATCTGAGCCCTGAACCCAGCTGATGTTTTTTGTATCTCCCCGGTTGTGTAAGGACAATTGAAAATAAAAACATTTCCCATATGGATAAAGGAGCTGCAGTACTGAAAAGTTTATAAAATGAAAAAAAAAACCAAAACAGGAGGAGCAGTGAGAGAGAGCTGTGACCACCACGAAGTTGGAAACTTGGAACACAAGACCTGAAACAACATCCCCTTGCAGGAAGCAGGTGGAGGTTGGAGAAGACCATCACAAGCACGAGCCTAAATCCCTAAAACATCTCATATTTTGTACATATATATATTTAAGAGCAATGTTTGCACCTTGGAAAAAACGCTGTGCTTCGTTTCTTGGTGTGTTTGGTCAGGGAACTTTAGAGAGGGTGAAGAGGTTTTTTCTTGAATCTGTACTCTTTAAACAGAGATCAAATTGGTCTTAAACCTGAGAGAGGAGATTGTTCTACTCCAGATCCACCACTCAGGGCCAGGGTCTGTAGGGTCTTGTGTCCTGGGGTTTGTGAGAGCTGTAGCTTTTCCATGGTCAAATGCCTCTGGAGCTGCAGCTCCATTTTATATTTATTTAATGGAAACCAACTGGAAAGGTTCCCATTGACTCCCAAGGGCCATGCCTCAAAACATAATGAATTAATGGAATAAACTGCCCTGTTAAATCATCAGAAGCCATGGACACACTCATTCCTCACCCCTAAATCCCTGTCCTGATGATACAACTTCTCCTTAAGGGAGGAGCAGCAGGACTTAATCCAGGGAATAAAATCTGGGCTGCTGAAACGCAAATTTCACCTCCCTCCAAACAAACACCTCTGGATGAGGAAAAAGGGAAAATCAGAGCAAAATGAGCCATTCTGATCCTGTGACAGCAGCCAAATCCTTCCCTACCTATCCCAGAGGGTTCTGGCTGCAGAGGTACTGACGAATGTGCAGGCAAGAAAAAGCTGCCACGGTTCATTAGAGGGCGAGGATGAGGGTGAAAAAAATAGAATCAGAGCATCATTTAGTTGAGAAAAGACCTTTGAGATCATCRAGCCCAAGCATCAGCCCAGCACTGCCAAGTCCACCGTTAACCCSTGTCCCCAAGTGCCACATCCACACGTCTTTAAAATGAGTTTGCTCTGGAAAAGCCGGGTTTTGCTGCCTGGGATCCATCTCCGTACACTCAGCCCAGCTCGGAGCTAGAGAGCCCTGCAGCTCTTGGAACCTCCTGCAGCAACTTTCCATCCAAGAGCTCCACGTGGACTCAACTTGCAAATGGCAAGAGATTAGAGAACTTCCCGTCRTCATCACTTATTCACCGAGAGTTTGGAAAAATCTCGCTTTCCGCAGCAAAAAAAAAAAAATTAAAAAAATTTCCCTCCCTCCTCTTGAGGGAGGGGGGAAATAAAATGTTTATAGTGTGCATTACCTACAAAAATAATTCATATGATGAATCTTTATCTTAAAAGCCYCGGACTAAAAACAAATAAATGAATCATTGAAAATGTTGTGGAAACAGGCATGTTTCGTGTTATTTATGTGTTTAATGTTCCTTTTAGGGTTAGGTTTTTTCCTTCCTATAAAGAAAGGCAGTTTTCTTAGCATTGCTGTGAATACCAATGTCAAATTCTATTTTAACGGTGTTCAGTGATGCATGAAGATCCCAAAGGCAGAATTTTAAAAACATTAAAACCATTTGTTAAAGAGCAACTAGACAAATTGAGCAGTTCTCTTTTCCTGCAAGCTTTACAAAGACAGGTCAAAATATGGTTCCACGTGGAGAGTGCCTGAGAGATATTTTCATTGACTTTGTCTGAACTTTGGATCAGACCCACAGAAATATTTTTCTGTTGGCTATCGGTCTTCATGAACAAAATTATTTGTAAGATTATAAGAAACCAAAGCTTTTATTAAATGGCCAGTGGTTTTCCAAACAATGTGGTGCATTCTGGTCGCCCTCCAGAGACCTTGAAGGTGCTGCTGGGTGTGGGTGATGCCTTTCGCAGCAAAAGAGCAGCAGTGTTGGGACCCCAGGAATTCCTAACTATCTCCTGCCTTTTTTTGTGGTTTTTATTTAGGCAAGGCAAAAGCAAAGGGAGCCCTGCTATGAAAACAGAAGGACTGTCTCAAGTTCAATCGATTCTTTTGAGAAAAGCACATTTCCTTGCACTGAGACAGCAACCTCATCTTTGCAGGTTCCTTCAAGGTTACCTGATTCTATTGTTTCAAGGATATCCCTCATCTGAGATATCCCAAGGATATCTCAATTGTTTCAAGGATATCCCTGACATTTCGAGCCTCATCCTTGTCCATCAGCTATCAAAAAAGGATTTTTTTCCTTAATACACATCTTCTCCCCTCCTTTCTTTATTTCTTTTTCTTTTCACTCCATGTGCCACACCRAGGGTACAATACCATTTACATCTGTGCCTCAAGCCCAGCGAGGGACTCACACACAGGCCTGATTTTAAAYACACAATTAGCATCTGTGATTTAGTGGGTGCATTTTGTGAGTTTAAAATTACACATATTTTAGAGCCCTGCTGACCCAGGGGGGTATATTCCTGTATTTTTGTTGTAGCTTCAGATTCTTCATAATTACGATACCCCTCTTGTAATTATCCCTTCAGATATTTCCATCTTTCCTCTGTGCCAGAAAAAGTCTCTCTTTTCACCGTTTGTTAACCAGTTTATGATAACACAATYTCTGTGGTGTTTTCCTTGGCAGCAGGCCTTCAACTGAAATTATTTAACGATCTGATCGTTAATTACGGTTTGTGGTTGTGTGCACTTGGTGTCCCATGGAATATGAACCCACCAGAGCTGAAGATGCCCAACCTTTCCTAGGATAAAAACTAAAATTACTAAGGACTGAAGGACACACTCATTTCCCTCTGCTGCCACGATTCACCTGTGATTTTCCTCCAGGGAAGAYCTGGAAGGACCAAGCAGGATTTTCCCTCAGTCTCCACAGGCTACATCTTTCCCACAAAGTTATTAGAAGAATTCTTAATTATTTTACTACTTTTTTATTTATGCCCTTTTTTTGATGCAACAGCAGGTTTTAAAATATGTATTACATTAAAAAAAAAAGGAAAAATCAGGAATAAAATTGTTTTAGGAAGTGGAGGTGTACTGATTCTTTTCCATGTAGTAGACACGTGGTTCTAAAGAAAATCAAAAAGCTTCAAGAAAATCATTAAAAGAAAATAAATTAAATAAAATAAARATCCCAGCCTCCCCAATCAGGTAAATGAGGGAAATGAATGCCACCTGGACTGCAGCAGGTATTGGGCTGCTTGAATTTTCCACAGGAGGAAAAGAAATTCACTTTTCTCTTCCCCAATGTCCCCACTTTTCATCTGTCTTCATTTGGTCACGTTATTTTGTCAGACGTCTGCCCAGCTCCAAATCAAACAACCTTCCTCACGTGCCTTCTGCAGGATAAACCAGATCCAGGTTAGGGAATTCGGAATGGATCTGAGCCCTCCTGGGATGGATAATCCCAAATTTGAGTCTACCTTCCTCCCGTGCCTTCTGCAGGATAAACCAGAGCCAGGCCAGGGAATTCAGTGTGGATCTGAGCCCTCCTGGGATGGATAATCCCAAATTTGAGCCTGGCTCAGTTTGGGTCTTTAGCTCACCCCTTTAAAAACCCACTGAAATGCTTTGAGCAGGTGAAATTAKCCTTGGAAATCCCCACTGCCCAAAAAAAAGCCAGGGAACCTCGATTCCCACGGAAATATTGAAGCATTTTGTTATTTTCTTCCGCTGCTGCTGCTGCCTTTGGAAGAGCAGGTGGCCTTAGCACAGATTAGTTAAACAAACAGATGGAAAGGAAGAGTTTTTCTGGCAGAGGGGGGGATGAGAGCCAATATTTCTTCTTGCTGAGGTCCAAATGTGTGTGCCTGTGAACTCACAGGCAAAGTGTGCACAGGAATTTGTCACTGTTCTGTGTGCTGCATGGTGACAGGGATTAAACAGCTCAAAGGGAAAGTCAAAACAAAACCTCATTTGGGGGCTAAAAGACCAGAACAAATTCTGCCTTTCCCTCAGGAAGATCCTTGTGGATATAAAATGAAATAAATAAAATAAAATAAAATATAAAATAAAATAAAATATTAAATTAAAATTAAAACATAAAATAAAATATTAAATTAGATTTAAAACATAAAATAAAATAAAATATCACATTAAATTACATTTTAAAATGAAATTAAAAGGATTAAAATTTAATTAAAAAAACATTAAATTAAATCAAATTATAAAAAGGAAACAAAACAAAATAAAATATAAAAATATAAAAAAATAAATCAATATAAATTTTAAAAATAAAATAAAATAAAATAAAATAAAATAAAATAAAATAAAATCACAGGCATCTGTCAAGCGACAATGGCTGAGGTTACAAAGGCACTGTCAGGTGGGAGGGAGATGCCAAATAGCCACTTTTTGGTTAGAATAAATGGAAAGAAATAGCTATTTTAGGGCACTGAGTGGAGAATTAGTGCCCAAAACAGTAGGAYACACCACCCAAAGCACACAGCATGAGTTAGCAAGTGCTAAGTGCTAAGGATTTGGATTTCTTTTAAAGGAGCAAAGGATTTTAYACAGCGTTTCTTGGGTCTTTTTTGGGGAGAGGGGAGGGTGGGAAAGGAARGGAAGCAGGGGAAAAGGGGAGAAATAGGTAGTAAAAACATCATGAGAAATATCCCAGYAGCGAGGAGAGAAGGCAGCTGAAAAAGTCAAGGATAACTGAAGAAGCACATGAAGCATGACCTTGAAATGAGACTGATGAAGTGAGCTTTTTGGGTTGAGTGCTGGCTGGAAAAGGGGGCTTGGAGCACTGCCCAAGGAAACTGCCTCCTGCCATTTAATTCCTAATGAKTTCAGGGAATGAAGATTTACCCAGGCTTTGAAATAAACAGGATTGTGTTAAAGAAATACCCGAGATCATCATTAATATCTACTTCTAGTGAAAACAAGCCTTGAGACCCCACATCCTGGCTAATCATTTGGGTCAAAAAGGTAACATCAGATGAATTTTAGTGCTATATATTGTTTTGTAGGGCCAAATAATTCTACGTGTTCACTTCATGCCTGTATTGTAAGTGTTCAGATGAGAAGGGTGATTTTTAATGAATTTTATATTAATTATTACAATAGGAATTTAGCATTTGAGTTCATTATTTCTCTTTCCTTCCTCCCTGTGCCAATTTTTCCATCCCTGTAATTGTCCTTCCTGTTTACTCAGMTCCATATGCACGGTGGCTACTAAAAGTCAGCTGTTCAAACTGTTTACTGTAAATATTTACACTGTGGCCATTAGTGAAATCTGTATCTCCGAGCGGGTGATGGATGGCAGAGGGTCTGATCCCAGAGACATTGYGGGATAAACAGTGGAAAATCACGTGTGCAGTCTGGGAATGCTGCTTCCCAYCCGCTGGAAGGCAGAAAGTCACGTGTTTGGGACATTTGCTCTGAAAAATTCTGAGGAACACAAGGTTGTTTCTGAGGTTCRTGATCTGTTTTGGATGCCTTTTTCTCTTGATTCTGAGTTGCACTCAGCAATTCCAGGATGAGCCATGGGCAATCCATCACCTCCTGGGAAGGATGGATCCCAAATTCCACTGTTCTTCACATCCTTTGTCCTTCTGTGTCCTTTCAGAAGCAGCTGGTGTGGCAAAGCAGATTTTCTCTTGAAAAAGAAAAAAAATAACGTAATGAAATGCCCTCCATTTTTGGGGGGAAGAGGAGGAAAAAAAGCAGGGATTTGATGTCAGTTAAATATTTGCTGGGGTAATGGTTTGGGCTTTGTTCACAGGAGATTTTCCACTCAGTGATGTTAGATCAGGATTCCATGAGGACTCACTTTAGGCAAACACAGAGATCTCTTCCAGCCAATCCTGACATCCTAACTGCACAAAGGAGATTGCTGGGAAGGTGACATTCCCTGGAAACCTCAGAATAGACAAGTCAGTATATCTAAGCACAGACACCAGCCTCATCCCATTCTTCTAATCAGAGTTGTGGGAATTATTTATAAATCAGGATAGCATGAAATCCTACATCGTGAGCTCGAGTCCCTTGTTGCAGCCCCAGCATGTGTTCAGACGCTGCTTTGCAGGGCTGGGCTCTCCTGATGACCCAGCTGACGTACATCACRGAGCCTGTCCTGTGGGGAAATCACTTGGCAGCGTGCTCTGGATTTAGGATTTGGGATTTGGGATTTGGGATGGGGCTCGTGCGCACACGGAAAGCGCTGCGTGACTTATGCCTGCACGACGTGTGGGTTTGGGAAATGTTCCAAGTGTTACCAAACCCATTTGAGATCCAGAGCTCCGCCTCCTTTGTCTTCGTTGTAATTCCTAGAAAAATGGAAAATCCACAGGGAGATGACGAGTGATGAGTACCCATTTTTGGGGATTCATCCTGGAGAACATCGTTTTCCCAGATCAACAGCAGGCTGG
>NW_026623306.1:71844-106112 GCF_030028575.1 Malurus melanocephalus
AGGAAAGGAAAGGAAAGGAAAGGAAAGGAAAGGAAAGGAAAGGAAAGGAAAGGAAAGGAAAGGAAAGGAAAGGAAAGGAAAGGAAAGGAAAGGAATCTTCCTTGAAGGGAGGAAGAGCCACATTTTGGTGCTCTCATCCTGACCTGTACCTGATGTACAGCAATGTTCCCCTACCGTGGACACACCTGCAACTACAACTACAAAAACAACAAAACTGCCAGCTCCACAGCCATAAACCTCGATTTTTCCCCCATCCATAAACCTCCATTTTCCTCCTCGCTGCCCAGGTGCCCCTCTGATCAAAGGGAAAGCCTCTCCTTTTTTTCAACGAATCCTTTCATCTCGCAGAAGCATCTTCCTTCCTGCATCAGAATTAATCTCTGTGCAGGTATTTTTCCATTTCCCAGGACTTTATTTTGCTCAGCCCCACTAGCCACTGCTGCAGATCGTCCCTTAATGGCAGCCAGGGTGGGATTGGTCATTCCCAGATGGGAAGGTTTGCTCCACAAGGCACCTACCAAGCTCCAAAATTTTGCTGCATTTTACAGGATATGGATGGAGCTGATGGTACCATCTGATTTCTCTCTGTAAGGTATTTTATTTCCCAGAGCTCAAGTTGGATGTGTTTATGACACAGCCTGATGTTAATGTGAGTTTTCCCTGCTCCAGTGTTGCATTCTCACCTCTCCTTCCCTAACATTACTCCACTCTGATCTGCTCCTTGTGTTTATCTTCTCCCCACCTTTCAGCATTATGGCAAAAAATCATCACACAGAGCAACAGACAGAAGGATCAGAGCAGGAAACATTTGGCTGAGAGCACAAAAGTTGGCTCAAAACACCACAGGCACACGAAGTTACATCATCTACATCTTACCTGCCCATCCCAGCTGCTGGTGGAGCATCACAGCCGGGAAAGGGCAGCTCCCTTTTCTTTCTGCCCAGAAACAACTAATTAAATTGAAAGTAATTAACTCATTACACCCCAAATTTGTGTCGGGAGGTGTTTTCAGGGCTGGCAGATCCCCCTGTCCCAGGGTTGCCCCCGGGGTTCAGGCACAGGGATGAAGGCGAGAGCTGCGTTGGGTTTCTCCAAAGCCKCTCTGCTCCTCCTGGAATGCGATGGTGAATCCGAGGGCAGAGTCCCAAATCCTCAGTGCCCCCTCTCAAACAATGCCTTACAATGAGTGCCATTGAAGAGATAACCACCTCCACTCCGTGTTGTTGACTTTAGAGCGGCATTTCCTCCGTCCASAAGGAGCCCCACAACAAGGTGTTTGTACCTGGCTGCAGGACAAATTCGCTTTTTACCTGCTGCACATTCCGCACCGAGGTGTTGCGAGGATTAATTACTCAGCTCACSCAGAGGACTTTGAAGATAAAATGTGCCAAGTAATTACTACGTGTTTTACTGATTTGGGCATGCACGGGCATTTTTTTTTTTTTCGTTGTGGTTTGTTGATTTTGTTGACTGGCAGCCCAGGACAAAGCTGCGTTTCTTGCGAGGTTTCTTTTTTTTTAATATCATTTTTAATAGGCTTTTTAATTGCAGTATTTACTTTAGTCACCTATTAAATAGCTAATTACTTGTGATCCTGTTTAGATTGGTGTTTAGCACAGACAACAATTCCATCTTTTCTCCCACAGCCCACAGTTACTGCATCACACCACTGGCTTGATCTATTTTTTTCCCCCGGTAAACAGGACTTTCTGAYCGTAATAACTTATTTTCGTGCTTCTGCTCAATAAGGTGGAATGAAGTTCAGTAAAGGCTTTCTGATTTACCCACAACAAAGGAACCGTGGCCAAAAGCTGTTGTATAAACACGGGAGGTTGATCCTTTGTGTCAGTAAAAGGTGTAAACGCGACATCAGTGTAAACAGGAGAAACAGCAGGGCAGGGAGAGCAAATGTTTGCGAAGTTCGGCGTTGTGCTGATTGTGAAAAGGTGCCRGGGATGCTGTCCTGGCAGGTGATTAGGTTTTTATTTCAGCAGAACGAGCACGGAGACTGACGGCTCTCACCCATCGGAGCTTTATGCAAAGCGCTGATAGGAACAGCAGCAGGAGGGTTCCCTCCATCCAGGGTGACCCAAAAACCTCTCTCAGAATCGCCCTGGAAAAGAGGAACCCACCAGCCACCAGAGCACCTTCTGTTTTAGCATTTCCACSGCCACAAACTCCCAATTAAAGAGGAAGGCCTCGTTAGGCAGAATGGGGCAGATCTCTTTGGTTCTTCCTCACCACTCCAGGCCAGCTCTGAGCTCCCCTGCAGCATTTATGGGAAGGTCAAGATGAGGCCCCAACACCAACCAGACAGAAAAGGTCTCCTTTCTTGTCCACCCTTTACCTCCTTTCGCTGCTTGCAGGGGGGATTTCTAAGTTCAGCAGCTTAGATAAGATTATTTTTTTTGCCTCTCCTTAGTCCCAGCCTCTAACAGGACACCGAGTGCTGCAGGCTGGACTGAAGACCTTCCCAAGAGCAGCAAGTGAATTTTAAGTCTCTTTTAGACAAGATGAGCTGCCCTGTGTGTGTGGAGCCTCTGCCCAGCTCTTCTCTCCAGCCTGAGCAGCCAAAGGTTCTGTCAGCCCCAGAAGATGCTTTTTCCAGCACATCTCCTTCAAGTTATAATCCAAAATMGTTCTAGCAGATGGAAACTCTGGATTCACCTCCCTGTGATGCCATCCAGAGGCCAGACAGCTCCGAGGGGGGATCCTGCCACAGGCACAGAGATGGTGCCTTGCAGCAGCTCCACTGGGATCTGAGGGGCTCATTCAGCCCTGCCTCTGTATTTACTTTTCACAGGTTTTATGGCAGAGGCTGCACATTGCAACAACTCTTTTTTTTTTAATTTTTTTTTTTTTTCCCCAGGAATTCACAGCAGGTGCAGGATTGTGGAGGATACTTGCAGGGAAAAGCCAGGCTCCAAGGAAAAAAAACCCTCTAACCCTGCCTGTCCTTCTGTCTCCTACTGGGGTGAAGGCAATCCTGCTAATTATTGGATTCACTAAAATCCTTTACGAGCACAGGAGCCCCTCCAGRAATCCTGCAGTCAGGTTTAGCAGTGCCACGCATCCCAAAGCTTTCAGGGCAGGCAAGCTTCAGGGATATCATGTTTTTCCAGGCACAGTATTGAAAGTAATAGGAAAACAACTGTCTCATTGTTTRGAGCATCCCTAAATATTGCCAGCAAAGATCTGGTCAACTTTCCACAGTCTGTGGCTTTTGAGATTTTTTCCACCGGGRTGATTTATTTCATCAAAACAGCTCTTGGGCCACCAGCTGTTAAAGCACTTGTGGAAAGGGCCAACTCCATTCTCATTCCTCACTGCAGGTTTCCCTTAATAGAATCAAACTGGATAATAAGTGCTAATACTGTAATACAGTTCTCTGTACTTTGACCTAAATTCTCCCCCGGCTCCCGAGGGGGTGGACACAGTGGGATTGCTGCAGAATTTCCTCCAGTGCACAGACAGGCAGGATTAACCCACACACACAATCCTCATCCCTGTGTTTTGGGGACACTTTGAGGTCTGGGCTGTGCTGTATCATCCACTGTGCAAAATCCTTCCCGGTGTCTCTGATCCCAAACTGTTTGTGGTCTGTTAATATCCAAACAGTGCTMGGTCCCAGACCCCATTTCTCCAAAATGACCTTTCCCTGCTGTGTGCAGCCAGTTCAGAAAGTCAAAGCTGTTTTTTTCTAAAATAAGAAGATAAGATAGGGCACGTTTTTCCAAGTTTGGTAACTGCACCGCCAGCTTGAGCACACAATAAGAAAGCAAATATCACTGTGATTAATTAATATCACCGTGGGGAAGAGTGTTGTTTTGTTTGGGATTTTTTTTTTCCTGAGAGATTATCCAGAAAAATCAGACTGGTGTAAACACCACAAGTGAATTTTGGTCAGATTCAYTTGGTGGGTCAGATTCCAGTGAAACGGTTCATTTAATTACTTTCATTGCTACATAAAACAAATTGAATTTTCAGATATGGGAACCACACATGCTTGTCTAGGATAAGAGCTGTGACAAAACAAGCAGAGCAAGGTGGCTCAGGAATGGGATGTGGGATGCAATGAGAGGACTTTACTCCTCCTGGACCTAATTCCATCAAAAGCACTGTGTTTTTACCCAAGAAATTGGATCAAATCGCTTCCCAGGTGGAAATGGGCATCCTTAGGCTGCAGGGTTGGGCTCCAGGTTGGGGACAGGGTGAGTTCACACCCTTTGTGAGGAATTCCAGCATTTCCTCCTCCCAGCTCAGGGACGGGAGGAGTGGCAGCAGTGACCTCCCAACGCTTCCAGAGGAGTTCTGGCAGCCAAGGGGAGGAAGGAAGGAATGTGGGCTCTTCYAGACACCAAGTTAATGGTTTTCAATGCCTAATTAGTGTCATTCTTGAAAACCCACGTCTTGTCACCACTCTAAATGTGTTTAGCTTCTGTTTCCTCATTATTTTGGGATCTCGTTTTTCCGCTAGATTAAGGAGATGCTTTTGTTTCCCCCCCACAAAAAAAACCCTCTCCCGTGTGGGTGTTCATAGATGATTAAGAGATGATTGGAAACCTCTTGGCCTGCTCTTTGCATTAAACATTTGCCTGAGGAAGGACAAATATCCACTATGCAGCTTGGAAATTTGACAAAATCCGACATATTAAGCAGAGACTCACAAATCCCTGATTTGTGTTTCATCCTGGGTACCACAATTCTTTGGGACTACTTATGCACAGAGATCATGAAATGAATTAAAGGCTAATTTTCCTCTATTGCCATAGTAATTTTGGGGGATTTCAGGCTGCCCTGAAAAGCCCAGAGTCATGCACCCCAAGGGAGCTGGTTTAGGAGATTAGTCAGGGAGAGCAGGGCTGCTCCCTAATGGAAAAGCCAGGAAAACCAAGCAGCAGCTCAGGAGCAGGGCAAAAGGCAGGGAATCCTGCCATGCAGCCCAGGCTGGGCTGAGCTCTAAGGGCTCTTTCTGTCATTTTTGGGGAAAAACACTTGCTTTGAGACCTGAAGCCAACTTTGAGTAGTTGGTGGAGAAGAGCTCCTCTCTTCTCTTACTCTGTCTCTATCAGACAAAACCCCTTTCAACTGATGTAGAGAGAAAACAGACATCCTTGACCCTAATCAAAAGGCACGGGTTTTTAAAATTTTTTAACACCACTACCATGCCAGGGTACATGTCCTCCTGCAGCCAAGACACTTTCCAAAGCCCCTGTGCTCTGCAATCACTTCTACCCCAGCCAGAATGTACATCAGCACACGAGGCTTGAGGCACACCACAGCTGGGCAAGATGAGGAAAAGAGTTCAGCTCTGMAAACACAGAGATCTGGAGTTACACACTGCATGTTTCTTATCCCATTTTAATCCTGATTTGATTTTTATTTGCGAGCCAGCACTAATGCAATGTTCTGCAGAGAGACACATTCTCTTCCCCSTGCCTCGAGACAGACAGAAAGACTTAGGAAATGCCACAGAAATAAACTGAGAAAATGCAAGAACCGAGCAGTTCAGCTTTCAAGAGTCRGATAATGGCAAACAGAAGGTTGAACTTTTCCCCTCGTGTGCATATGCATCATGATTCATTGCATACTCCTCTCATGCTATTCCTCAGCTATTGCAGCATGCCATAATTTGTCTCCAGAGGCAAACAGTAGTTTGCAGAGCTGCATTCTTGTCTCTGCACGGCGGGGCAAGGCTGAGTTCACGGCACATGCCCAAGGCACCACGGCAAGCGTGCTGGCGTCAGGGAGAGGCACAAGAGCAGGGCTGCTCCCTGAAGGAAAAGCCAGGAAARCCAAGCAGCAGCTCAGGGACAGGGCAAAGGGCAGGCAGTCCTGTGACAGCTCAGGCTGGGCTGAGCTCCAGTGGGGACCATCAAAAGTCCAAGGTGCGGCACATCAGGGAAGTCATGGAATGTGTTGGGTTGGGAGGGACCAAGGGTGGGTAATCTGCTCCAGCAGGGTCATCCCAGAGCACAGGGCACAGARTATCTCCTGTGATGGAGACTCTCCACCCTCTCTGGGCAATCTGTTCCAGGGTTTGGTCACTGCACAGGAAAGTTCTTCCTCGTGTTMAGGTGSAATTTCCTGTGCATCCATTTCTGCCCATTCCTCTCGTGCCATTGCTCAKCACCACRGAGCAGAGCCTGGTCCATCYTCATCATCCTCCCTCCAGATTCTGACAGACACTGATAAAATCGAGGTCTGTTAGTGCCCTCAGAGCCCTCAGCTGGGTCATGGCTGTCCCTGAGTTGTGGCTGCCCTGAAGCCATGCCCTGGGTTACAAGGCAGATTTTTGAATTACCAGGGTGGCTGCATCACACTGTGGTCAATCACACTGGGTTGGTCACGCACCCAACCCTGCARGATTTGGCCTGGTGAGGTGAGAAGCAGTGGATGGTGTGGGTCACTTCTGGCAGGAGCACATGTGGCGCTCATCACCCCCAAGTGAAAGCTCTGCTAGAAAAGGTGTCGGAAACCACAGCTTTGTGTCCGTGCATCCACATCAGCGCTTCTCCCCTGCCAGTTTGGGCCAGCAGAATCTGGTTCTGGAGATACCTCTGGAAAACCTCCCTGAGCTGTTTTCTGCAGATCCCTCTGGAAAACCTCCCTGAGCTGTTTTCTGCAGATCCCTCTGGAAAACCTCCCTGAGCTGTTTTCTGCAGATCCCTCTGGAAAACTTCCCTGAGCTGCCTTCTGAAAGGAGTCAACCCCAGCGGGTGCTGCTGAAGTTAGCACAACCCCAAGCTCAGGCAAAAGCACTGCCCAGGGAGCCTGCCCGTGCACTGGACACACTCCCCAGCGCTGTAGGATGGATAATCAGCTATTCCCATGCAGATGAGCCCCGGGAGATGAGCAGCAAACAGCACCAGGACCCGGAGTTCTGGGAAGTGCAGAACTGCATTTTCCCAAATGTCTCACGGCGGGAGCGATGCCGCTCGAACCTTGAGAGCCGTAAAAAAAATAATGGGAAACAGATGCTGCTGTACCTTAGATTAGAATCTGTGTTTAGATTTCCAAGATAATTTTTATCTCTGATACTTTGGCTAATGCAGGGCTGATGTGATAAATGGATTTTCTGYGGAGTCTGGGAAGAGCGCGCCTGCTTCGGGACGCAACCTGATATGGAGTTGTCTCTGGGAGGGAGACAGAGAAAAGAAACAGAGCTGGCCTGGACGAGGAGGATGGAGGATGTGTCACATGGATGAGGTGAAATAACCCTGCACTGGTGCAGGACAGGGAGGACGCACATCTACATCCCCACCTTGCCTGAGCAGGGTGGGTAGGACATCCCATAGGGCTCCTTGGGAGATGGGGGAGCCTCTCCTGCATCCCTCGGAGCATCAGCACAGCCTCCCCAGCTTGTGTCTTGGAATCTTCAAATCCTGAAGTGGCTGAGCTCAGACATGGCTTAAATCACCCACTAATGGAGAGAAGAGGGTACCACGCTCCCACAATCTGTATTTCCACTGGCCCATCATGCCAGGATGGGCCATAGACCTCCCTGTGCGTCCTCATCCTCCTTAGCCCAGCTGAACTCTGTTTTCTGAAGTCTATTTTTTCCATAAGTCATCTCCCAAAATCCTCTGTCCCCATCAGCTCTCCGGAGGCCAGGCACAGTTTACTGTTGTGCTGTGACTGTATTTTCTCACTTCTTTTTCACTTGAAGCAATGGCCACAAACAGCCCATACAGCCTTGCCTTGGTCTGCAGCCAACRGGGCCAACGGCAAATGCACATGACAAAAAAAAAAATATGGGGGAAAAAAAAATAAGAAGGATTTTATTTTTTTCCAGATTATTTTTTCCTTATTATTTTCCAGCCTGAAAACTCTTGGCAGAGTAAAACTCATCAGTTCCTTCTAGCATTGTAAGCRGAGATTATGTAATATTTACAGTGATATTAATGCAATCAATCAGCGTCAGCAAGTGGAGATGTGGGAGCCAGCTATACACACGAGAGAAAAGTGGGGAAAAGGGAAGCACAAAGGGGTCCCTGTGATGGCCAGGGAAGGATGCCAAATAATTTCACTGCTTTCCAAACTAATATGTTACAAAATAACACAATCAGCTTTGGCCCAGTTCATTAAAAATAATTGACTTGACTGCTCGGTKACTTCCCCGCAGACTGGAGATGCCCACGAGCACCCAGGCGTTCCCATAAACACCTTTCCTCCTGCCATTTGAAGGGAAAGATTTTGCTCCAGCGCAGCTCCAAATGATGTCAAAGGAGCCCTTGTTGGACCTGGGGTTGCTGGGAATGGTGAAAGAGTCATGGATCAAGAGCCCTGCCTGAACAGAAGGGCTTTGCCACCGCTCCACCACTTCCAACAAAACGCCGGTGCCTGAAAGGGGCCGTTCTTCCCAAGGGGTGGGCCTTGCAGCACCAGGCAGGAGAGGGACTTTGCAGCCCTGAAAGCCCCACAAATAGCAATTTCTGCTGCTTTCTTTAATTTTCTTTCTTTTTTTTTTTTTTTCAGGTGGAAATATGAAGAGGGAATTGTTGCCAGAACCTGATTGCTGCATCACCATCAGAGTAATTTCTGGCAGAGGGAAGAGGAGCTCTTTTGCTGTACAAGGGGGGGGGGAAGTGGGACCTGCAGATGATYTGAGAAAGGCTTCAAACCCCACCCAGCCAGCTCCCAGGTAGGCTGCAAAGGGCTCAGCATTTGGCTGCTGAGGAKATGGGAATGTGCTGAAGAGCGGCAGCTGGGAATGTGCTCTGGTCCCTGTCTCCCAGGGTGGAAACACTGCAGGCATTTCTAAACCCTGTCTTGGAATAAGCCTTTCCTAAATAACTGCTACTGATGTTTGGACTCCAGCCTACATTTTGGCAGAGGCCAGTCCTGGGATTCAGATCTCAATGTGGAGTGTCTCAAGTCCTGAAGATGCTGGAATGAGAGATCCCTGCTGCTCTGGCCCATGAGCCACTCTCCCTGGGAGGAATAGGCAAACCAGTTGAGAAGAAAATCAAGTCACGTGCTCATAAATCCATGAATCCTTCCTTCAAAAGTGGCAGGAAAGGATGAATTATCTTCTTTTCCTAATTAAAAAATGTTATAYAAGTGTTGAGATGCTGGTTCTCACACACCAGTAGAAGATGTGATCTCTGACTTGTATTGGACCACAGAAGAGTTTCACAGCAAAATCGGACTAATCTGAGAAATTCAGGTCTGCTCTGGAGGAATCACTGCCTGTTGATGTGTTTGCTGAGCTGAATAATTCCAGGTTACAGAATTCACCCTTGCCTGCTACCTATAGGACAAAACCTGCATTTCTTTAGAAATGTGTCACTTGAGAAACTGAGAAAAGGACCCCAATAAAATTAAGAAAAACTGAAATGATGGAAAGGTCTGAAACCCTACAGTGTTTTCGTCATTTTGACCAAGAATTCACTTTAACTTCTGGAGGAAGAAATTGCAGATAGGCCTCATTCAGAAAAAGGACATTCTATATATTTTTAAACCCATCAAGTGCAGTAAAAGAACAGAAGAGATACCATTTTTTTTCCCCATGTTTTGTCTATTATGTTACCCCAAACTCAGAATCATGCTCAGGTCGAAGTCAAAGCAGACATACACAAAGTAGATTTCCTTTTCTCCTGCCAGAAGCCACCTGAACAAACTCCCACATCTACAGAAAGATTTTCTGACACCCACCTTGGCTGAAAGGGCAGGGACAGCTGAGTGGCAGAGCACTGCTGAGCTCCTGACCCTGGTGGAGATGGAGATAAGATAATATGATAAATCCTCCAGTGCTGAGTTTGGGAAGAACAATTAGCCTGGCTGTGGGTGAGAAATGTCAGAGGAGGATCAGCACATGGGCAGCAGTGATTTGTCCCAGAGCAGCCCTCCCCTCCCGTTTCTCTGGCAGTGAGAGCCACTTGTCTCAGCATGTGATCATTTTGGGCTCCTTCCCATTTCGGAGCATGACTCTTGGGGAAAGCTTGACATCAGATCATGCCCTGCTCAGAGAGTACAAAACTCCGTCTCAGGCCAAGTTTTGTGCATTTCTGACTTCTGAGCCATGCTCTCACTTYTTCTCTGTCCCAATGAGTCTATTTTGGGCTGAATTCCTAGGGACATGAGCAAAAATTCCTAGAAAAAGACCCTTGTGCACAGATGGAAGAGCAAACTCTTCTCACCACAACCACAAACCACTTCCATAAACTCCAACCTTTTGCTCTGGCTTTAGATTTCCTCACAGAKACTTGGCAGCTTTCTGGGCAAAGTTCAGTGCTCTTGGGGGAAAAGGGCCCCTTTTTTATTGCTGCAGAGACCTGCTCCTTGCACCAGGGACGTGCTCACCAGATGCCCYTTGTCACTGGGAGCCAAGGAAAAAAGAACATTTGTCCCAGACAACTTTAATCATGTAAGCAACTAAATTAGATGGCTGATCTGCCTTTATAATCTCTGCAGAGATGTTCTTTAATCAGCACAGAGGAGGAATTAACCTCACGTGCAGGGAAGAGCCTTACAGAGTAACCTTTGTGTCTTCCCTGTGCAGAGAGGAGCTGGTGAGCAGTTTAGCTAAACTGGCTTAGGGAATTAMAGACTTAGACAGCTTAAGGAGACACCTGGAGGTGTCATCACCTTCTGGAGGTGTTTTTCTGCCCCTCCATCAAATGAGAAACGCTTCCTTTGTCCTTCAAAATCTGGACAGCAYCTTTCCCAACACCAAACTGACTGAGAATTAATAGTGGTAAGATGAAAAGCTTGCTCCAGGAGAGCAGCAGATGCCTTCTCTGGTCTGTGGTGACATTCACAGCTTTCCCTGAGTGTCACACTGAGGCAAAAATTACGCAATGCCCCGGCTGTACATTTATCCACACTCGTGGTGCTTCAGCAATCTGGCTTCTCGGCCAGAGGCTGCAGCCAAAGCACATTGACAAATCAGCCTGTGTTTTGAACATATGCTATCAGCAAAATCTCATTTTTTTGTTGCCACTTACTATTTTTTAGTAAAGTGGAGGGAGGAGAATGTGCACGGGGCTGTTCTGAGGCAGGAACAGCACAGGGCAGAACTCTGTTTTACACTGTTTTACACTCTGTTTTACACTCTGTTTTACACTCTGTTTTACACTCTGTTTTACTCTGTTTTACACCTTCAGGCACTTGCTACCACTGCTCTGCCATGCAGAGGAGTCCAGTTCTGACCCACCCCAGGTAGCACTAATGGAAGGAATCATCAAAAAAAAGCACCACAAGATGCTGGCAATCACCCCCACCTTGTAGCAGGCAAATACGGAATAAAAAGGACGGCGTTGACTGTGACCTCAAGATAAAAGATGGATTGGGGAGAGCTGCTCACCCCGGTCCAGCAGAGCCCTGGGCTTGGCCAACAGTCCCTGGCCAAATGACGAGTCCATCCTGTTTGTCAGAGACACAGAGCAGCCCTTGGCTTCTGCTCTTGTCTGTATTTCTATTTGTGCTGATAATACACATTTTTAAAGGCGATCTTAATTGCCGGGCCAGATTTATTAGCAGGAATATTATCCATCCTTTCCTTCCACCCCCTCCCCCCTTCAGCTCAATTCATCATTTTTACGAGAGGGCAAGTTGAGGACCACACCTCCTCTGCTTCCCAGGGGCAGCACCGTGGACATGAGCTCCATCCTCACCCAAAAATCAAACAGGATGAGCTCACAGAAAGCTGGTAAATGACTGAACCGAGAACAGGGAGGCCAAYTGCATTATTTTCTCCTGAAAATAACTCGAGGTGCCAGCACCACTGCATCTATTTTGCAGCAGGGTAATGAGAACAAAGAGCTTTTGGGGCAGAATCCAAACCACATCCTCCTATCAAACCCTGCCGAGGCAGGATGCTGAAAAGGCTGAGCTGTATAAAGCTGCAGGGACAGCAGCCCTTGGTTGGTACCAGGCTCCAGACTAACGTGAGTTTTACAGGAGGGAGGTTACAGCCTCTCACGGGGTGTAAACTGTGTTTGTGGGCTGGTGTCTGTGCAGATCCTGGCAATCTGCATCTCTCAGTGTAAGCATGGCTGGTGCCAAGCAATTACCATGTTTATAGAAACTGATGGCCTACATCTGTTTAAAATACTTCACAGTGTTTAGACTGACAGGACAGAAAACATTCTGCAAGGAGTAAGCAGAAATTGGATGGTTTCATATATATATATATTTTTTTTTTTTTTTAAGTTAGAAGAAAATTAGACTAATTGATTAACTACTCAAATTCATTAGCACTGGAAGCACACAGAGGGAGCACAGGCCATAAACCTGCCTTCCTGCATGCTAGAGAATYAACAAAATATAAGAAACCTCTTCCAGAGGGTGAGGCCTGTTCAGAAGTAGGCTGAAGGAAGAATGTACTCTCATGTCCCAAAAGCTTTCCAGCCTTCCTGCTTGATCTTTAGCAAGAAAAAGCTTTCTGTGCATTGAGAAATCAGCCAGGATGGCTTTTCCTTAAATCCTGATCTCTCCAACAGAGATAAGAACCATTCTCCCTCCAGTGTAGATATTTACAGATGGAGAGAAGAGCAAGTTTAGGTCTGACCTACCTGTAAAAAGGGCAAATGGGCTTTGAGTCCCTCCAGGAGGTTGTGCAGGGTCAGGGTCCTTCTTCACACCAACACCCTGCTGGCGGGATGACCCTTCTTTGATTTAGGCAGTTTTGGCCCAAATCAAAGTGAAATACCCTGAGTGAAATATCCTGAGGGGTTAGGGATGAAAGAAGCTGAGATTTTGTAGATTGTGACAATCAAGGAGAGCAGAGCTGCACAGTGCTGCAGTCCAGCTGCCCTCAGTGACACGAGGGCTCTTCTGAGAGCTCAACACTGCAAACCAGAGCCACCCCCAAAAACCCAAGGATTCCTTCAGAAATGGCCAAACCCCATGGCCAAGCCCAAGAGTTTTTTGGCAAAACACTTTTCCCTCAGCTGCAGCAACTCTCAGAGCATCAAATACAACACAACAATATCCAAATTTTCACACACCACCCAGGGGCTGATTTGTACAGCCAGCCTTATTTTCCTCTTCCTCCAGCATGGGCTGCTGTGGGGCCCTGTTTTGTCACCTGAAAGAAGCCTTCCCTCATCAGCAGCTTGGGATCTCCCTGTAAATCCCCCTGCAGGGCTCCTGTCCCTCCTGGGTGACAATGTCCCAGGACAAAGAGCCCCATTCATCACCCCAAACTTTGGAGTTCCTTTTCTATTTGTTCATGTCAGTCCTGGAGGTGGGGTGCACACGGAGACCCCAAAAGTGACACCCCAAAAGGGACACCCCAAAAGAGACAGCCTGCTCTGGAATTAATTAGAACCAAATCCCCTCGGTCATGGCTGCTGCTCAGCGAAAGGAAAGGTCTCTCCTCTCAGTTAGAGCAGAAACAAATGCATTGGCAAAAAAAAAATCCATTTCTGGAGCTCTCCCTGAGTTAACTGCCAGGGTTATTATGGTACCTAGCCTAGAAAAAGGCAGTTTCCATTTTCCTTTCTCTCCCAACCTTGGATTTTTAAGGCCACTTCTGTCACACACAAAACTCCAGCATGGGAAGGCAGACACATCAAGAACAACCTCACAAAAACGCAGCCACCATCCCCTCCATGTCCTCCTTCCTCCTGTGCTGTAAATTGATATACAAATTATGTAAATTAGAAGCCCGTGCAGAGGGGAAGCTGCTCTCCCTGGCAATGGCTGGGAAGCGGTTACATCTCTCATCAGGGAGTTTCTGGGGCTCTGGGATGGGGTTAGGGCTGTGCTTTGCACTGCTCCTGCACACCTCAAATACCCACAGGGTTTGTCTTKGCTCCCCCTGGACCATCCTGTCCCCTGGCAATGTCACCTTTGTGTTTTCCCAGCGCTGCTGCCTCTCCCCCAGTCCCTGAGCAGGGCTGTGTAAAACCTGCAGACGTTTTCATCAATAAACTTATGGCTGCCCCGAGGGCATGTGCACAAGTTTACCCAGTGCTCCTTAAATCAGTCCCAGAACAACCTTTTCCAGCCACTGCCAAACAAAAGCTTTTCCTTTGCAAAAGCAGAACTCCATTTTCCTTTACTCTGTAAGAAACTCTCTTTTTTTCAGGCTTGCTCAGCTGTTACACTTGGGCACTGGCTGGTGGAAACACACACAAATACCTGCACCCTCATTGAAATTAATGGGGAAAAACCTGCCGTTAAATTCAAAGAGAGTGGAAGGAAATTTTACAGTGACTTTTTTTTTCCCCCCCAGGAAGGAAGAGGAAAAAAAAACAAAAAGAAATCCAAAAAGGAMGGAAAATATCAGTTAAAACCCAACTTTCATCCACACTGAAGCAAATCCTGATGGCTCTCATATTCTCTGTGGAGGACAGGCACATCCTACAGAAGTGAGCCACTGCTCCACCACAGTGTAAGAGCTGTAAGGACACAATCTGCTCTAGACTAAAGCTCCCAAATGCCTCCAAGCTGGCCTGTTATCCCTGCCCTGCTGCTGCAGAGATGCAAACACGGCGCTGGGAGCAGACAGAGCCTGGTTTTGATGCTAAAGGAAGCGCRGGGCGGGTGGGCACAGCATCCACCCAGCCAATTCTCAAGGGTGCGGTGCTTTCAGGCTTTTATCCYGCGACCAAAATAGTTCAGGCGTTGACGTCTCAGGGTGGGCTTTACAAGGCGAGGCTGTGCTGTGTTTCCATCTGGAGTGATGATGTGCTGTCCCCACACCCAGTTTGCACCATTATCACCAGCCCAGGGCACAGCCCGGGCTCCCAGGGAATGACAATTCCATATTTCCCCAGGAGCACCCCCTGTTTGAGACCCTCTCACCCACAATTCCAGCTCCACACCAGGCAGGGGACTCAGAAATGCCAATGCCATGTGAGGAAGGGTGTCCCTGGCAGGGAAATGAGTGCCACGAACGGAAAAAACGTTTTACAGTTGTTTTATGATGTTTGCTTGTTCTTTGCACCGGGGTGGATGGGGAATTTTACACAGAGCCAACCCAACAGCTCTGCTGGCTCCTCTGAGAGGGTTCACTCCCAGATATCTGACACATCCCATATTCTGGACCCTCCAAGGACCCTACAAGTCCTCACTGGGGCTGAATAAACCTAAGGCTCATGAGATCACCCAGCATGACTGTGCACTAGAACAAGGCCACTGTCCACTGCATGGGGACAGTCCTGGGGACACCTCTGGCCAGTGCYGAAGGACCTCAGCAGCTCCAAAAAACAGCTCCATCTGAATGAAGGGATCCAGGAGGATGAGGAGTCWCTCAGGGCTCTGAGGGCAGCTGTCCCCACACCACAGCCAGAGTTTGGATCTGCTGCACGTCGACATTTCTGCACAAACTGACTCGGGAGCCGCTCACATCAGCGCTCAGCTGGAGGAAATCCCAGCCACGAGCCCACCGGGATCAGGGGAATCAAAGTGCTGCTCATAAAGAGACTTTTCTCACCCTCCCAAATCCACAYTCCAAACAGTAGGATGCGAGAGGGAGGATTTCTCCTAAGTTGGACCATCCAGCAGGAAATGGCACATTTAGCACTTCTTCCACAACTTTCTTTCCATCATATTCCCTCCATAGCCCCTTCCCAAATTCTGTCCATGGCAGCAMAGCATCTCTGGGAGCAGATCCTTTCATTTTTWAAGKCAGCACCATGCACTCMTCCCAGAGCAGCCAGGTTGGTCCCWGGCCACAGCCCTGTCTCTCCAATTTAGCCCTGCAAATCACAGTGGCACCAGATTAAGCCTTCAGCCCTGTTATTTCACGAGGTTTGCTCGTCGCAAATGTTGACAGAAAGGATCAGCTTTAAGTAACAAAGCAGAAAASCAATTCCCTGACACATATTCCACAAAATCCCCGCTGCTTCCTTCAGGAGAAAACAYGCTGCACTGCCTTGCTGCACAGGCACAAGAGGAAATCACTCTCTGGATTTGGAAAGTCGATATTAATGGGCTCAGACTGCAGCAGAGGGCATGTTCATTTTGCAGTCGAGTTATTTTCCCTGATACTCTCTTGATTCTGTTTTCCTGGCAAATTGCGATTGCTAATAAATTGCAATAACTTTGAGTTTACGTTATGGCTCGCAGAAGATTATTTTGGGCAGTAATGACATTCCCAAAGTGGAGGGTCTCTCCAGTGAAATATCTGGCATATGGAAGCAATTCAGTTTTCACAGATTCAGATGAAAACCTACGTATTACTGATGAAGAAACCGTGTTTTGATAAGATAATGGGCAGCGGTGTGAGCTGACAGGGATGAAAATATGACGTTTCTGATGTCTATGAGGAAGTCAGGCTTCTCCCAAAGCTTATTGAGGGCTGTGGACTGAGTCCTCCAGGSCTCACTGGGGTTGAAGATCAAGTCYTCACCCTCCTCACAACAGGAACATGTTCTGGGGTCAGCTCACCCCATCCCAGAACACTTTATCCTACAATAATATTCCAGCCTCCCACTTATTATATGCTGAAATCTGTTTATTTCCTCTAGTGTCCAAGTCTCCCTCAGYGTCTCCTTTTGAAACCCCCAGGGCAGCCGAAGCGGGAATTTTAATTTTATTGCGCTATTTGTCTAACATTTTTTCCTTTTTWTTTTATAATTTTTTTAAAACACTGTTTACACAGAGCAGCCTTCCTCCCTGATCCCCTCTGGTTTGTCTTTTGCTTCTCAGGCATTTCCTAGCTGCCGTGCTTGGGCTCCACCTTGTCATGTAAATCCAATTTAATTTGCACAGTTCTGCTTGACTGGGGCTGTTTTCTAATAAATCCAAGCCCCGTGAAAAATTCCAACCAGGTGATACACTCAGAGGCAGCAGCTCCCRATGCAATATGTGGGAAGGATCTTCAAAACATGCTCTAGGAGGAGGCAGGTGGCTTTTGGGTCTGATTGCCCTTTTATTTCTAATATTAACTTTTAATTACCAGCAGCTAAACCTTGTTTTCCTATATGATCCATTGCTGCCTCAAAATCCGTTTTGTCCTGAGGTTATTGACACAGTTGGAAARTTCACTGTGTTTACTCTTTTTGAGAAAACAGTTTAGTTTTTATGTATTAATTGCAAACCATGTCTGTGTCCATGCTCATGGTGCAATCTCTAATTCTGCTTTTCTTCATCCACTATCCTTAGTAGGGAGTTGTCTTCAAAAACCTCTAGTGCAGAGGTGAAAACATGCAGGAAAAAAGGATGAAAAATAAGCTTTRTTTTATGGGTTTATGGTTTTAATACTTCTCCTTATCAGTGGGTGAAATTTGGGGAATACTCAACAGATTAAAGAGCAAAAATGCACTTTGCAAAAGGGGGATGGTGGAGCCTGCAAGCCCCAGTGCAACACCCTGMGAGACCAAAGCAGGATGAGAAATGGGTGATAAGAGAAATAAGTGAGCTCTGCGTCCTGGAAATCAGGGCCCAGAAATCCCCTGCTGCCATAAGCAGAGTCAGGGAGAGTTCTGAGCAGCTCCCACAAACAGAAAAGAGAATTTTGCTCCATGGGGCTTCCCCACTCACCTATTTCTGGCTGCAGGTTCAGCCCCAGCACAGGATGGGCGATGCACGTGGCATTGTCTGCCAAGCAACCTCTGCACCCCCTCACCTCTGAGCTGGGCTTGATCCTCTGTGAAGCACCTCCAAAAACAGCAACATTGCATACCTCGGGTACAGGAGGCCAGCTGCAGGCTGRGGTGGCATTTATCTACTTTCTTGTGCAAAGGAAACCCCCCCCCCAAAAAATCCCCCAAAAATCCACAGAGCAAAGAGACCCAGCTTTTATTGCACTCGGTCAATAAAACCCCAAAAATACTCCTCTAACAGCTTGGTAACTAAATAGAGGGCACCACAACAGTGCAGGTGATTTATTGGCACTTAACGTTGTGGGGGTGACAGAAAGCACTGCAATAGTCAAGTGTCATGGCCATTATAAACATTTTTTTTAAAGGGGTTTATTACAGAACTGTAAAAGCCAGCTCTAGGCTAGAAGTTGGCATGCAAGCTTCWCTCCACCTTTGAAGTATTTATTGACAGTAGAAAGTTGGAAGGGAAAAAAAATATCGGTTTGGAAACTAYGGTTTCATCAGGCTTTGAATAGCAAGTGTAAAAAGGAAAAGGAGATAAGAAAGGGGGAAGAAGAGAGGGAGCTGTGCTGTGAGGATGGAGAACATCCAGCAAAYCTTTTGCCAGGGAGATCTTTGGGTTCACCTTTTTCCATCCTCAYGAAAGCAGTGGTTTCTACAAAGTTCCTCCCGTCTTTCACAAATATTTGCGCAGCCATTCCCGTGCCGTTATGGGTGTGTAATTTACAGCTTTTCACAGCAGGGCAGCCCTGGGGGAACAGATGCAGTGGAGAGCTCTCACAGGAGGAGGAGGAGAGCAGGGGCATTTGGTATCCGAGCCCATCAGCCCTGCCAGGTTACACATTGGCAAGAGCSAGGGGTAAATCCCACCTGGCCTCGTTCTCCAGCCAGTGCTGGAGTTTCAGAAGTCTGCTCCAGGCACAGGGGCTGCTTTTCCATTCCTGGGAGCTCTTGCCAAGTGCAGGTACCTCTCAGATTTCAAATCCAGAAAGGACCACTCTCTCATCCAGGAAAGGCAGCCCCATTTTTTGGTTAAATGTCACCTCAGTGCCGCTTTTGCTCCCCAGGCACCTGCACAGCACCACTGTGACACAAACTGGGCACACTGGAGCGTCTCTGGGAAGCCTCAGGGCTATCTTCAAAGCAAATTATAGAAAAGGGTTACACAGAAAACACTTGAGAATGGGTTCACCCTACAGGAGGGCAGAAAGGGAACATTAATTCCTGCACTGGCACCATCCAGAGGTGCACTCTGTGCAGCACAGTTTGATGCCTTGCGTGTGCCCAGTTGTGCTTGGTCCATCACCAAGCTTGGATCAGAGAGGCAACAATTAATCCATTCATTGTTTGGCTCCTCCAGGATAAACCCTGCAGTGAGACCTGCCTGGAYGGGAGAAATGAGCTGGAAAATCAGCTTGGAACATCTCAAAGCAAGCCAGTGAGGTTTGGTGAAGATGAACCACACCTCGAGCAGGCAGGGCAGAGAGGAGACACAGCTTAACATCCACCAGCAGCCTGGCCTGACTCCCTGGGAAGATGATGCTATTTTTGTCTGCYCTTTTCATAGCCACATTCACCACTGAAACCCTGCCACATGCTGAATTATGGGCTGGATGGATGAGTCCAACGTGGAGCAGATGTTTATCTCATCAGCTTCCACATTTTTTTTTAAACATTTCACATGTAGGAAAACGATAAAAGCAAGAAGATTAAAACACGGATGCCCAAAGTCTAATTAACATCTCCCCTGGCAAGCTGGGTGTGTTTTATCTTTAAAACAGAGTGGCTCCAGCTTCCTTTGTAACGTGCATGAATCCCAGAGGGAGGAATCAGAAATAACACCATGATGTTGAGAATAATTTACCATTATTATTATTATTATTATTATTATTATTATTATTATTATTATTATTATTATTATTATTATTATTATTATGAGTGGGGTGAATCAACTCAGCAAGACCAACCCAACTTCTGTGAATAAGTTAAACTCTATTTTAAGGTCTTGAATAAGACTTTGATGGGACTGAGTAAAAACCTACATATGGGTGAAATGCAATTAYGGAATTTTGACAAGGGCATTTGACCAATCCCAAAAAAATCCATGCATCAAACTGTCATCATCGCCAAATGTGCATGCCTCAGATTTTCCAGTTCAGCAAGGTTACAGAACATTACAGCTTTTTATGTCTTTAAAAGCGAGAGTTAAAATATAATTATAATATAAAAACATTATAAAATAAAAAAAAATCACTTTTTACAAGCTCACCACACTGGAAAATTTGAGGCACCATAATCTTCTCTCTAGCAGTCTCAATATTATGGTTCCAAGTTCCTCACACCTTGTAACGTAATTAGGCGTCCTCCCGAACGCTTTGTCGCACTTTGATTTTCGGGGAATATCGCCAGGAATGGTTGGTCAGGCTCCACTCCCTCCACCATCCTGACACTTGCTGGCTTGGAAAGAGGTTGCTCCAASAGAAGTGAGCCCTAGGGGTGGCTTTGGCTCTGTAAAATGGCTGGGAACAGGGAAGGAGAGCGGTCAAAAATGGTTTTTTTCCCAGATGCAAACACGTGAGCAGGTGCCAAAGGGCTCTCACTACATGACTTTATCTAGCCTGGTGACAAAATAAACCCTTGTGTAGGAAGATACAGTAGTTCAAAGCAAAAGGTGAAGAGTTTCTTTTTCAGCAGAGCCTAAGTAAGTTCTTTATCAGAGGGAACAGCATTAATATAGAAATATTCTCTAATGAAATGTTGGCCCTGAGGTTGTGCRTCTGAACTGTTTTCTTTTTCTCAAGTTCTGTCAGTGCTTTCAGATATCCAAACCCTGTAGCTGTGATTCCCACATGAGCTTAGTCCACGATGCCAGTCCTGTGGCAGAGATATCAGCACCCCAATTTGCTGGAAAWTGGTTATTCCTTGACCCAAAGGCTTCTGCATGTTGGGACATCTGGGCTGGAGGGGTTGGTGAAGCAAATCAAAACAAGCTACAGGAAATTCTAGACAYGGCAAAGGCTCCTTGGCTGAATGTTTGATTCACAGATTGCGAGAAGCGTTGTGCTGGTTTTGGCTGGGCCAGAGTTAACGCTCTCCGTGGTAGCTGCTGCAGGGCYGTGTTTTTGATTTGTGCTGAAAACAGAAGACAGAATGTTCGGGGTGATGGTGTTTGTCATCCCAAGTCACTGCCACACATAATGAACCCCTTTTTTCCTGGGGATTCCTGAGCGCTTTCCTGCCCATAGGAATGAATTCCTTGGTTTGGTTTGCTTGCCCACGTGACTTGTGCTCTACTTGCTAAACCATTTTGATTTTCGCCCACGAGTTTTCTCACCTTTCCATTTCTCTTCCCCATCCCACCATGGGTGAGGAGCTGGGTGGGGCTCAGCTGCCAGCTGGGGTTAAACCACAAGGGTTTTTGCATGTCAAAAATCTATCAAGTTCTGATCCTGCAGCTTTACAAACGGAGCATGGAGGATGTTTGGAGCATGGATTAGACCATTCTGCACCATGAGGGCACCACATCCTCCCTATTTATTTGTCATTCTCTCTGGCTCTGTGGATGGGGTTATGCAAACAGAGCACAGTCCTCTCACAACTCATTGTCTGCAGTTGTGATGAAATCACATCTTGAATTCTCAGGGACCATAGTATTAAAAAAAGAACAGAAATGTTGTGCTGTCCTGAACAAATGAGAAGATGGAATGGGTCTGACTGTGAGGGCATCCCAGTCCTGCTGCCCAGATAAAACCCTGCATTTGTGCTGACTCTGTGCCATTCCTCCATAGACTTTGGTCTCCTTTGTGAGGAGATTCAGAGGTGGCCACAGAGGAGCTGTTGTGCCCTAACTCCTGGATGATGTGCACTGAGTGTTTCCCTTTGGATCCAGCCCCAGCTGACCCTGGGACAGGAGAGATTACAAGGTCAGGACCATCCCTGTCACATTCTTGGGACATCTCACTGGGGATGGACACAACGCTGCAAAACTCGGCTCACCACAACAGCTTAGGATGGATAAAAATAATCTGCAGCTATAAAAAATATAATATAAATATAAAAATAATGTCCAGAACTGACTCTTAGGTGTTAGGGAGGGCCATAAGGAATGATACTCAGCTTTTGGAACACCCAGTGGAACGTTCCAGCTCTTCCCAAAATACACAGTGGAAATATTTGGGCTCAGAGAACGGCAGGAGRAGCAGTCCTGGCAGCGCTGGGGGAGCTGGGAGCTGACTCACAAAGAGGATTTTCTTTCATTCTGCAGCGTCCTCGCCTGGCCTTTAGGGCTGCACCTCTCCAGAGCCCCAAAAGCCAAACCCCTGGGGATTGCAGGCAAAGAATGGCCTTGAACGTGGGGYAGCTGGCACCAGGAGGGTTTCTCCAGATGCTGACAGGGCCAGGGTGAGCTGATCCCTGATTGTTGTKGCAGAAATGTGCTGAGCTTGGCAGCTGCTCCTTCCATCTGCCTACAGGGGCTGGATGGGGAAGAGGGGAGGTGAATCCATCCAGGCCACTCTCCCCAGCTGCCCGTGGACCTGTTGAAGATCACTGCCTTCTGAACAAATAAACCTCCCTGTGGAACACTTCTACCTGGTTCTTTGTCTCTTTGCAGGAAAGGTCACCAGTTACTGATGGAGTATTTCTCAAAAGGACATTACAGCACCAAAAATCACAAAACAGAACTGTTTCTTCTTTCATTTGCTTATTCTGTTCTACCAAAACCATGACATGGATTTTCTTTGTGTTTTGTTCAAAAATTTGGAYCAAAGACAGTGAAATGCTTCCAGGCTGCCTTGCAGCTGACAATGCACCCTTGCATGGGCTCTGCACATTTCAGGTGTCACTATAAAACAATTAGCCACTAATAATCAAGTTATTAGCAACTAATAATCAGCTAAACTCACAGATTACAGCTGGCATTCCATCAAGGTGCCTCCAACTTCCTGGGCACTGAGACCAAGCACCTCCTCACATCAACATGAACACATAAAAAATCAGTAGAATGAGACTACAGAAGTTATCCCTTCAATCTTTGGGAATTTAATCCAGGCAGCAGCCAGATGGGCTGTTCTTTTCTTTCTGGCCTTTGCCACATCTAAACATGGGTTAGAAAGAAGAATTTCAGACAACTTGTTACAAAAGGGGCACGTTCCCATGCATTTCATCAACTCAAGCAATCAACTGAAGAAGGACCAGAGCTGATTTTAGGGYCGTGCATCCTAATTCTCTCCCCATGGCAACGAGTCATAAAATGGAAAACAGAGCCAAACATCCAAAGAGCACACCCGAGTCCCACTGTGTGGGCATCACCATGGGCTTACTCCAGAGAGATGTAGAGAGTAGTAATGCTATTTATGAAATTGGTTTTTCCCCACCCTTACTGTTGCATTTTACAATTTTTGATCATCAGGCAGGAAAGCATAAATAAAATCCTCTTAGTGTCACAGTAATTTTTCAAGCAGGAAGTGACACAGGTTGACACCCAACCATTAATTGGACATGGGGTAGTGAAATAATTTGATTCTGCTGGCAGAATTTTATAGGAATTAACCAGCTTGAAGATTTATGGTTGACATACTGCTTTCACTGTAAAGGCTGGTGTAAAAAAACAAACAAAATGGACCATTATCATTACTTATTTTAAAGGGGGTTTTTTTGACTGTGGAAACAGAGTAACTTAGGAAACCTTTGCTTTATACAAACATCCTCTGCCCAGTTTTACTCTAATTTAAAAAAAAATCGCAGAAGGGTATTTTGGGAGAAGCAGGTATTGTAAAAAGACAGAGAAATAGATGGGGTTTCGTGGGGGTTTTGTGGGGAGTGAACTTTGCTCCCCCAAAAAGAATGAGCCAAAGGGATGGTGGCCATAGTTCAATTTTTCAAACTTGCTTTTTCAAGCAACTTTCAAATTTGCTTTTTTCCAGTTATCCAACAAAACTTCAGGAGATCAGGGAGGCCTTTGGGCTTGATGAACTCCTTCAGCCAAGCCAGGGAAAAGGAAGAACTGAAAAGTCCCAGTCTACTTGTCATGCCCTAACCCACAGCACTGTTAGCAGTGCCACCAAGGCCAGGGAAGGATTCCTGTGCCCCCAGACTCTCRATTGCATCCTCCTGGTCCCGTTCTGCAGAGCTGAACCAGCACACACCCTCTTGTTTTGGTTAAACAGAGCCCTGAGAGGCGCAGGGATTCTCTCCAGGATTGGAACCTGGACGCTCGCAGAGCCAAGAGGTGACCAAAGCACGAAGGACCAGCAGATGAAGGATCATTCTGGAGTCCCTGGGAAGGGATGGGCTGCCAGAAAATGAGGGCAGATCCATCTTTGTTCCTTTGGCCATCACCTTCAGTGCAAGGAGCACCACAGCCACTGCGTCCAAACTCAATTGCTGCAGCACCTGTGCTAACAAGGTGAGAGCTGATGTCTATTTTTTGGGCATTAAAAAGCTCTGGTGACTCCTGGCTCAATCCCATCACCTTGGAGCAGGGCAGGGMCAGTCCCCAATCTGCAGGCAGAGCCAAAAGCCAAGTGCTGCTCTGGTGTCTGCACTCACAGCCAAAATTCCTGCACAAACCGACACAGCCAGGGGGCCTCTGAACCGAGGAGATTTATAAATCACAGCAGCAGGGGATTTGGGAGGAGCAGATGCAGAGAGGGAGGGTCAAACTGGGACACATTGGAAATAAAGGCAGAAGCAAGAGCTTAGCCCAGTTGAATGGAATTCTTGCTCGATGGCAAAACCATGAGACCATTCTTCCTCTTAGGAGGTTTTCCATGCCCTGACAAGCCTGGTGAGGAACTTAAAGACATCTGCTTGTTCTTGCCTGAGCAAGGACCTCACAATTTGGCTGGATGCCATGAAAAAAAAATGTCCAAAAGTTATGAAAATAAAGGTATTTATCTTCATTGCTAGGAAAAAAAAAAAAAAAAGAAGACTGAGCCTTTAATTTCCCTCTCTCGCAGGATTAAGCTCACAGATTTACAAAGMACTGGTTGATTACCAAAATAAACACACGGCCATGCCAACTCGTAGGACACAAATGTAGGAAACCCATCCAACCAAAATCAGGCAAAGTGTAATTCATGTGAGAGCCCTCAGCATGTGCGAAGGGCACAGTGCATGTGGAACAAAGCACATGAGGAAAGCACTCTGGAAACCTCCRTCCAAGGGAACAATTCCCACAATGCAGCCATAAAACAAATGGTTTGGCTCTCCACTGGAGGCAAAGCCCGACTGTTCTCAATGAGAAGGAGGATCATGTATCTTTATAATGAGAATTCAGTCRTTTTTAAATGTTGGCTTTGCTCGTATCACCACCAAATCTGTCTGCGGAGCTGACAGGCTGCAGACTTCATTTGGGTTTCTAACGGTGATTACACGTGGCAGTGATGGATACCACAGGGTTTTTCAGGGCTTAGGGTTTGGGGCTGGCTTTTGTTTTTCAGTTGTTTGGGGCTTGAGAGAGCTGGTGGGGGTATTTTTAGTGTCACTGTCCCAATGAGGCTTAAAGGGCTCTTTCCTTRTTTTAGTAGCTCTGATAATGCGCAGAGATGAAAGAGCGGCCCCTGAACAAGTTGCTCTTTATATTGGCAAAGCTGCCCCTCCTGCAATGAAACCCAAGAGAAGTKTCTGCTTCCAGTGCTCAGTGAGATGGAACAGAACATGTTTTCTGAGCCTGAACATGCCATTGCCCTGGGAGGTGTAAGAACTGCCCTTTGCAGCAAAGGTGATCCTCAGAGCACTCAAACATCTGAGTGCTCCATGGAAAAACAACCCCACAGTCATGTTAACATTCATGAGCATGGCATATGCAGGAGTTAAGGGAACTTCCTTTCCTCTCTGTTGTGTCTTACAGGGCAGGATCACTTTCTACAGCTGACAGCACATGCAGGAGTGATGCATTTCACAGTCAGATCAGCTCCTTTCACCGTCCAACATGAAGAAACCTGGAGTTGTCCATTGGAAAGGAGGCAGCCTTCACACAAGGMTTAAAGCCCCATTTGGAAGCTCTTTTTTTCCCAGTCCAGCCTCAGACTGCAAGGCTACAGGCAAGCAAAGCACTCGAATTTACAGTGCAAAGCATCTACAGCAGCCCAGAGCAGTGATGTGTCTAAGGCTTGACAAGGAACTGGCACAGGGAGGGCATTTGCAATTTTAAACCTCAATTTMTCCAAATCTTTGCTCCTACTATTAATATCGAGAGCAGGAGGTCATCTTGTTACTYCTGGGGAAACAAAGTCAAGGCTGTGATCCCTTGGGAATGCTGCCTGGACTAAAATGGGAAAGCCAAATGGGATAATTTGGATTTCTACAAGGCAGTTCTCCACAGAACTGGGGGGAACATTCCAGAATTTGTGACATGAGGCATTTGGAAGCAGCACCTTGTGTATTTAGCCTGGCTGGGGGCACTGTTAGGCAGATTGGAGCTTTGGTAAATATGAGAAAAGTGGCTGACCTGACTGTTGGAGCAGAGGGGACACTGACCTGATGACAGGCACAGAGCTCACAGCGTGTTCTTTGCAAGTGGATGTGGAGCAGCCCATAAAAGGGTTCAGATCCACTGCCAAGATCAAATGCTCGCTGCTGAGCTGATCTGGCACTCCACAGGGCTGGGTCTCATCAAAGAGGATCTCTCTGTGCTGCAGAGCAYTGCATGGTCCAAGGCATTCCAGCTCTGCCCAGGGCTGGATAACACCTTGGGTTCCAGCCTGCTGTGGCCTTCAGAGCAGCAGTGCATGGCCAGGGAGCAGAAAAGCAGCTCAGGAGCATTGAGACCACATCACAATCTTTGTGGAATCATAGGATCTTTAATGTGGAAAAGATCTCCAAGCCCATCATGTTGCACAGTTCACCTTGATGGTGTTTGTTCTTTGTGCAGGGATGGCAGCCTGGCTGCAAAGCTTCCAGGACAGARAAAACCATCCTGCCACTTCACTGATGGAAAATTTAAGGGTAATGATCACAAATCCACCCATCAAATGAAACAAAAGCCCAGTTAGCTCAGCAGCACACAGCTGTGCCTCTRCGAGTTCAACGAAGGGCACAGCAAAGCCAAGCAGATCTCCGGCTCTCCCCAGCTGCATGCCAACTGCTTCATCCCACCACTTCTTCCCAAGCTTTAGCCATCTGTGCTCAGCCCTCCAGGCCAAAAGGAGAGGGGTTTCTGGAGGAGGCCAAACCCTCTGTACCTTGTGAGCTGTGAAATACATGAGCTCCCAGGCTCCACGTGAGCCTCACTCTTCTGCGTAACATCACGTGGCTTTCGGATTTGCCTGCCCTGTCCACCTCTCCCATGTGTTTCCAATAATTGCCCACATGTGGAAGGGTTTCTTTTGTTTGCCCTGAGAAGGGACAGGCTGTTCCCCCTCCTCAGATGAGGCTGCAGACRTTCACATCGTTTTTATTGGGGTATTTTATTGCCCTTGCTTCTTTACAGCGCATGCCACCGGTCTGCCCAGCCTTCCCTTTCCATCCACTCTTTACCCCGTTAGGTCTCCTCATTCCCCATCCTTCCTCAGTCAAAACAGGGGCCCCTAATTAAGAGAATGCCTTATAAATCTCTCCACATCCAAATAAGATCCAGAGCCTGGCTGGGGAGACGGCTCTGGAGACAGCTGGTAGGTCTGGCATTCCTCACGTTGCACACAGGCTAAAGCTTGGCATGTGAGCTCTGGTGCCAGCACTGACAGCCAGGACCAGCACTCTGGTCCTGCCCACCATTTACAGCAGAGGAACGGGCTGGAGAACACCCACTGGGACCCAAACCCTTGGAAACGTGGAACAAAGACACAAATTGGGGTGCTGACCCTGCAGGAGAAGCAGTCATGTCACCTAAGACATCCTGCACGACCTTGTGGTGCAGACTGGCAGCAGAGTTTAGTAGAAATCTGTGCCCCAAAATGCTGAAAGATTCTGCTCTCGCAGGGATGTGGCCAGCAGACCTTTGGGTCAGGAGGTGAGCTGCATTCAGAGCTCGTTATTCCCCTGTAAGGGCACATCCTACATTCAACACYCCCAAAATCACCCCAAAAACCAGGATGGAGGTTCCTGCTACCAAGCCCTGCCTGGATATGATTTTGTGCCCAGTTTTACCCTGACTGGTGCCAGGCAAGTCCCAGCTCAGCACATCCATCACCCAAACCCCCACAGAATCACCCAAGATGAGGGGTCCTGAGCAGCTCTCTGCTCTCTCCATCAATCCTGTTTATCCAGGAAACACAGGTCTGACCCAGGCAGGATGAACCCAGCTGAGACATCACCAAATTATGTGTGTTTAGAGCACAAGGGGCAAATACCACCCCCAAAACTCACAGTGACACCGAGCAACTCACTGAAAACCTTCTCCTTGTGGCATAGTGGGGCTGGAGTCGTGTAATCCAAAAAACACAGAGTGTTGCTCTGTGAGTAAGAGTGGCCTGAGACAGAGAAAACTCATTCCTCTATGTTACCACATTACTCTGTCTATCCTTGCTCCCAGTCCTGACTTTGGATCAAGGGACTCACTCTCAGCCTGAGGTGGTGTCTGTGCATCACACTCACACACAATAATTCCCTCAGTGTGAGCATCCCTGGAAACGCAGCCGGTGCCAGAATTCCCAATACCAAATCCCTGCTTGGGACGGTGCCCAGGGCTCTGAAAAGCCAGCAACATCTGGAAGCTGTGACACCGCACATCTGCATCAGAATTATGGGATGGAGAGAGAATCACCTACGGGATGAGTTCTGTAGATAATTAAACCCCAGATAGGAGGGTATAGGATGTGCTCACCTTTCCTAACACCATAACACTTAAACTGACTCGTACACGATGCTGCTGCAAGCAGCTCTTGGAGGAGAAGTAGATGGATATTTTTCATGCACTTGCAGCAGAAGTGCAGCTGAGGAGGCTGAGCAGGTAGGACAAATCTAAAAAAAATCTCTGATTATCAAGGGAATGATTTTAACTCTTAAAAACRTGGGGAATAACAAAGCAGATTGTTGCACCAGGTTATAAGCGACACTCAGGGGGATAGATCCGGGCTTTAACCACAAACACGACCTCTAGGACCAAACCATGGTCATAAAAATCTTCTTCAGGCTGCCCACAAACCTGTGGAACACTTCCCCTCAGACTTCACAAGATTTTTCTATTCTGCTCAGCAAGATCCCTTCCTTCTTCCAACACCCCGTTTTTCTGGATGCCTGCTATGGAGGAGCCCACCTCGTGGTTTTGCAGGAAACGTTCCCTATTTGGATTTCTGGCATCATTTATACCACAATATACAGGATACCTTTCTCCAAGCCACATGGCACCATCTTTAACGTTTATTTGGGTTTGTTTTTTACTTTAAGCCATCCAGGTTTTTACTACTAATGATTTCCTGGCAGTGGAGTCAGATTTAGCAGAATGGAAGAGAGGGCAAGAGGGAGTGTGAGCTTTCCCCTCAGCGAGGCTGACCAGGCTCCCTGTTTGCTGCACTGAGGTGTTTGGGACTGCTGACAGGACTTTTATCAAGTCACTGAAAGTCAGAGAGGCCAGGAGAATTTACAAAAGGATTACTTCAGCTGCTGTATTTGTGCAACACCTCCCGCTTGGCCCCMGGACTATGAAGTTTCAAAGAGGCATTACTTAATTTATGTATATTTTTCTGTTATTACATTTTTTTTAAACCCAAAATCCACCCTTTGATAGCCAAGATCAGGGGTCTGGAGCACCCCAGCTACCCTGGGAGCTTGAGGAAATGTTTCCCCGTGGTGATTCTGAGCAGAGGAGACATCCAGACCAACAACCCTCCAATTCCACAGGGTATGGAGTAGCAGGAGCCACCTGTACAATGTGACACAGACAACAAAGAAAAACATTTGTGACCGTGATTAAACTGGAGGTAATGAGGCTTCCTGATGCTTATCTCTGGGATGAGAATCAGGCTCATTCCACTTGAGTTCCAAAGCATCACAGATAAACAGTGCTTTGCATTCCCGGTGACCCCGATCCAAAGCTTTTTCCAAAATCAGAAGCTCTCGGGTTAGCAGTGCAGTAGCCTCCAGGAGTATGTTTTGGAGAGGGGTGGGGCAGATTTTTTTTTTTTTTTTGCTCTTTTGCTAGTGAATAAACCCATTCTGCGGACACCCAGCATCCCGGGTTCAAAAAAAGGTTTTTGTTTCGCTGTAAATCCTATTTATGGCTTAGAGCGCAGCTGATACGCCGTTAGCTTTTATTTCATTGATAATTCTGTGATTGTAGTTGAAACCTTGCAACTTAATGAGCTGATGTTATTACTCATACTGTGTGGCCATCTGGAACCAGTTTGGCCAGAGAGCCCAAAGCACCACCAGCCACCTGTAAAGCATTAAACCCCAGCCCAGTACCAGCCCCGTGGATGGGGAAAGCCAGGCCTGCATAAATACTAACCTGTGAGAATGTAATTGGAGAAGTGATATTTAAGAACTCAGAGTTTGCCAGAAACGCTCTCTCTCGGGGGAAATGCAGGCARAGGCTTAAAGTTTAAAGCCAAGAGGTTTTTAGTTTCAGCGCTGTGAATCAAGGGAAGTTGTTGCATATGGATGTGGTCGGAGGGTCCAAACCGCCGGGGCTGTCCAAACAGAGCCAGGGCTTTCCAAAAATCAAGATTTTCTCCTCACACCTGAGCTTCACTCTGAACATGGAGCTGGTTTGCTGAGGCACCATCCCCAGATTGAAGGAATGAGTCGATGCTTTGCAGAATGTGCTGCTGCATTCGTAAAAAAAAAAAAAAAAAAATCACAAGAAGATAACGCCCAGCAATTTGGAAAGGCACAAAAGCAGCATCTGAATGTCCCAGCAAAATGTTCTGCTGAATGTTGGGAGCAGAAATGAGCAGCCCCTGGGTCAGAAGAGAGGAGGAACAACAGCCTCACCCGGAATTCTGGGCTCTGTCCCAGGCAGACCCAGCCTTGGTGGCTTCCTGGGACAGCTCCTGAGCTGAATTTACTGGTGAGCCAAAAAGGTGGCTGTGTTGGCAGAGGCATAAATCAGCATGGTTAGTTAGCAGGACTCATTAGCATGGTTCATTAGCATGGTTCCTCTCTGCTCGTTGCTGGTTGGCACCACCTGGGGGTGGGAGTCACTACTCAGATTTCAGAGATTTGGGTAAAATGCAATTCAAGATAAATGTATTTTTTTTTCCTTTTTAATTTTTCCAAATATTTTTAGCATTTCAGTGATAAAATATTGGTAATTGCTCTCCACATTTTCCTGTTGCAAACACTGATGGCTGCAACCCAGACAGGCTGTGACACTGACTAAAAGCAGTTTTCCTGGTTCTTTTCCAATGGCTCAAGGACAATGGTTTCTCCTGCTGAGACTTGATGGGGTTGGGCTTGATGATCCTTATGGGTCCCATCCAACTTGAAGTATTCTATGATTCAGAAGCCCCTGATTCAGTTAAACACACACAAAACTCTGATGCTTGCAGGCTGGAATTTAAATCCAGTGAAATAAGGAYGTGCAGCTTTTGCAGGGGTTTCCATTTCTTTTTTTTTYCCMWTTKKTYYKSMWSRRGGRAWTTTKSMRRRSMRRWWAASMARGKKKYCMRTAAATACAGGCCTGTRTTTACTTGAGCATTTTATCTTAGAAGAGGYACTTAAGTGTTTTACAAATTCCATGTGAATGTACAAACATGGMATTGGTGTGAAAATCACATTTTATTTTATGCATTTCACACACTCAGGATACACCWCAAGGGCTCAGCGTGGCCAGCATCACCCAAAGTTCAACCATCACATCCATATGTCTTGCCTGGATCTAGTTTGTGTTTAATTTATTTATATTTTCAATGCACTTTGGTGACAGAAATGAATCCGTTTTAGATGAAGGCTGCGAGCACCTTTTTCTTTTCCCCTTGCCTAATCCCAAAGTGCTTTGAAATTCACACAGAGCCATAAAAAAAGGAAAAAAAGAATGGGCCGAGGAGAACTTTTTCTGCTCTGGTTTTGATATAAATGATGCAGTGCAATATAAAAGAGCGTCCACAGAAAGCCCACGATAACAGTGAAAATGTGAAGGGGTTTCATTTTAAACCCCAAAGAGTGGGGGATGTTTTGGCTCAGAATTAGGGGCAGGTCATGCATTCCTCAGAGAGGATTTCCAATCCCATCCCTGCTTGGAAAACACCCTGATCTCTCCCTGCCCTTCCCCATGCCCGGTGGGAGCTGCACATGCCAGGGGGCAACATTTTTGGAGAAGAGGGTTGTCCCCTGGCCAAAGTCCCTGAGAYTCACAGCAGAACATGGGAACAAAAAAAAAAAATCCCAAAAGAAGGGCTAAATTGCCACGTGGATGTGCAGAAAACGGATCCAGCGACTCTCTGCATTTATTTTCTTTATTAAGTGTCAGAATACATTATGATATAAATCTTTTTGGCTTGCAGTCTTTTCTTTGTGCTTTCATGTCTTCATGATCCATCAGACCCTTGGTTTTTTTTTCACCCAAAATTTCAGCAGATTTTTCAATATTTTGCGGTGGGGTTTTGAGTAATTCCATGCATAAAACTGTCCAAGGAATTTTTCTTTGTAATAGTTCTTTTTGAGTTGAGTTCCTGCAAACATACTTGAGTGGGAGCTCCATCAAAAATGCTGGTGTCTTTTGAGATGGGTCAAGATTAGGAYGGGAGGATAAAAACCCACAAAAATGTTGAAGCTTTCACAAAAGCATTCCAAAAATTAGCAAAAATTCCCCATATTTTCTGGGAAATTATTACTTTAAAAAAGAAACAGCAATGTTCTACCTTTTCCCTGAAATGTATTTGTGTCTTGGACCATGATAAAAATATCTTGCCAAACTTTTTCAGTCTGAGCATCCATAATTCCACTTTTATGGAGGCARCAGGATGAAATCCCATACAGCCTGGTCTGGTGGATGGTGTTGCCCAGGGCAGGGGGTGGAACAAGGTGACCTTTAAGGTCCTTTYCAACCAAACCATTCTCTGATTCCATGACTGTCCCCTATTTTTGCTTCTTGTTGTAAACCTGGGGCTTCCACCTCACGTTTTCCCCACCTATTTCTTCCCTGCTTTTTATTTCAAGTCTCTTTATCCAAGGTGTGCATCCCACATGCCCATTTGCCATTTTCCTGGCCGTGCCACCATCCTCCCAACCCCCTCTTTTGCAATTCCACCAGTGTTTCTTTGATACATAAGATCTCTGAGACTGGGATGGAAAATGTTTTTTGGGTTTTTTTTATTCCAAATTTCTTTCACACTTAATCAGCCTCAGAAAAAAGAAAACAATAAAAAGAGAAAAAGCAAAGGGGAAAATAATAAAATAAAGCAGGATTCTTGGGAAGCTCAGAAAACATCGGTCACAACACCCTGAAATCCTCCTTTTTGCTGATAAATATGACAGTGACAGTGCCACCAGCTCAGAGTGTGTATCCCCACGGTGACAGCAAGGACTGAGCATAGTTCAGTGCTCTTCAAACCTTCAGGACAGGGATGCCCAAGCAGCAGATGTGCTCCCACCGCAGCCAGGAGTTGCCTCAGATGGGGCTCCAAGTGAAGGTGCTGCTTCCTGTGCCAGGGTATCTCATCTAAACCTCTTGGACTTGCTCTAGGAATAACAAAAAGTGCTTTCCTATTCTGCAGGGTTTTTTTGTTTTTTTTTTTCATTCCCAGCTCAGATTTCCCGGAGCTCAGGAGTGTGGGCACGCAGGAGCTGCTCRCAGGCAGCCCAGAATTTGGCTGTCAGGAGAAAAATTCAACCTACACTCAATGCCTGCGAGGAAAGGAAAATAAGGAAACCCATGGAGATTAACTGGCTCACCCCAGCTCCCACAAGTTTTCATTCACAGCTTTCCCTGCCAGCCTTGAACCTTGCACACTGAATGGTTCAAAGCTTTGCTCCTCAGAGGYTTTTCCCTTCATTTAAAACCCAAGTTATTGCAATTCATCCCCGTGGCACTGTGCCAGCCAGGATTGGACATCTGCACACTCCACAGCAGGAAATTTGAGTTTGAAATATTTTTTTTTTTTGCCTAAAAAAAGGGGGGAAAATGTTCCTTCATGGACTGAATAGTGTTGAGGGGAGGTTCAAGGGCTGTGTCTGTCCAGAATGCCTGCTCAGGGTCATCTCCAAACCTCAGCTTTAGCTCAAATCTGTCCTACGTGCTGCTGTGGTTTCCTCCAGCTGTCCCAGAAGTGAAAACATTCCCTCACAAGTGCTTTGCCCAGTGGCAAAACCAAATTTCTGGGCTTGGGTCTCTACAGAGAAACCAAATCTGGCTCAGCTTTTCCCAGCAGCTGTCCTCTCTGGTTGCATGACTTGCACCTTGCTCCCACCTCTATTGTGGTGCATGAAAAACCCCCAAAACAAACCTGTTGTGATTTATAAATGATGTGGGGGAAAAAAACAAACAACAAACCAAAGCAGAGGGCTTGAGGACACATCCCATCCATGGCTTGTACAATAATTTTGGCAGCACTTTACATTTTTAGGTGTCTCTGACCATGGGGGGGGGATTCAAACAGGATGATCTTTCAGGTCCTTTCTGACCCAAAAGATTCAAGGATTTTATGATTTAGGCTCTAAATCACCCTGAGTGTAAATCACCCCACAAAAAAAAAGTTTTTATGCAGCGCTGCACCGGAAAATGAGCAGGGCAGGGATTCCCACCCTCCTTCTGTTGGCACATAAACCACTTGATTACTGATAAAAAGCAATAAAAAATAACTGATAAAATAAAAAAGCAATGCAAAATCACATCTATACTGTTGGGAAGGGAAGGGAAGGGAAGGGAAGGGAAGGGAAGGGAAGGGA
>NW_026623306.1:107412-114356 GCF_030028575.1 Malurus melanocephalus
AGGGACAAGAGGAGGGACACAGCTTCTTGCTGGCACTGAGACCCAGAGCCCACTTCACCCTTTTCTCTTCCCAGCCATTCCTCCAGCAAAGCTTTTCCCACTCATCCTCCTTCACCCCGCACTGGGAGGCTCTGGCTGCTGCTCCCTGCTCCTGCAGGATGAGATTTTATCCCATGGTCCATCCTTGGATGTTGCTCATTCTTTCTCCAAAAAGCTGCAAAGTTTAGGTTTCTTTTCTTTCTTCCCCCACTTTCCTTCTCCCATTGGTAACTTCAAACCAGCAGTAAGGCCCAATTTCACTCCTTCAGTCTGTACCAAAACATTCCTCTGCCCAGGAAAGCTCCCAAATCTCTCTTTCTATCCTGAATTTTTTTCTCCTGTGATACGGAAGTTTGCGTATCCTTGAAAAATCCACGTCCCTGCTTCTGAGAGAGCCTTCAGGAAGCAGTTCAGGGGATTGGGCAGCAGCAGGACTCGTCTCAGTTTCAGTGAAAGGGTTGTTTTTCTTGCTCTTAATCTCTTCTGTGTATTGCATTTCCTATCTGTTTCATAAACGAGCAAATTTACTGCAGTCATTAGAGTTTTACTTCAAAATTAAAGGCAGGCTAATACAAAACTGCACGTATCAACTTTGCTTTCGTTAAGTCAGATGTTTCTTAATCAAAACCACATTTTATGCAAAGTCTGGTAATTTTAGGCACCTTAAAAAAAAAAAAAAAAAAGAAAGAAAGAAAGGAAAGGAGTCAACCTTCCATTAAATATCAACCCCTCTTCATTGTAAACAACTCAGCCCTAGATCAACGATGTGACATTTGCTTTCCCAAATGCAAGTGTTTATTTCTATCTTTTTTATAAATGGAAATGTTTTCGTGGCCTTTCTGCTTTTGTTGATGCTCAGAAATGRAGCACAAAGACACAAAGCCCAGGCTGCTCTGGCTGCAGAGCTGATTCTTTTGGAGAGGTTCACAGCCCCATGCTAAGGGTGGCTCTGAGGTTCAAGTGGAGTTCCATGGATTAGAGAGCTTGAAATCCAGAAACTTCCTCAGCAGCTCATTTGGATCCCCAGTGCTGATATTTTGGCCWCTGCACCATTCCAGCTGGGGATGCAGAAACGCTGCCACGTGCAGGCTTCAGCCAAGCCCCAGGCAAGCATGGGATTCAAAACCTTGAATTCTGTGGGGCACGGCCCTGGATGATAGAAAATGTGATTTCTGAGAAGCAGCAGAACATGGAAGGGTAGGAAGATGCCAGAACTAAGTGAAAACTTGCCTTCCCATTTCCCCCAAAGTCTGCTGCAAAAGCTTTGAGTTCCATGCATTCCATGACTCTCAGATTTAGGGTTTGCACTCGAGGCTGTTAATGCCAAACCCATTTTTCCCCACTGTCCCATGCTGGAGCTCTGAGYTGCTGCCTGGCACAGGTAATTAAAATGCCAGAGAAAGGATTTAGCAGCTCAGGAGACTTCATCCCTGTCCCTGCTTCAGCCACAGGCTCCCACGCTGGCCACAGGGCTCAAAATACATCAGTGACATTCAAATCAGAAAGCAAAATGTGCTTTTTCTCTCACCCTGCAGGTTTGAGAAGTCACAGCAAAAACAACAGATCTGTTTTGGTTTTTTTCCCTCAGCTTATTTTAATCCTCATGTGGATAGTTAGGGAATTGTGGCAGCACATTTGTTGACTCAAAGTATTCTCTCAGAAGCTGCAGACCACTGAAAACCCTCAATTTTACTCGAGGAACAATCCCTCTCTGAACAGAAGCCCCAGTTTCATGGTCATAAATAAAAAGAGTAGAGAAAGTGCAAAATAAGATGGAGACAGGACTCAACAACAACSACAGCTCACTTTTCAAAACAACTTTCCAGAAATGCTGTTTGTGCCACAAGTCTCAGCTGGACAATATGAGGAATGCCAGGAATYTGATTTTTGGAGACCAGTCTTTGGGGAGAAGGCAGTTTTTARGACATTCTTGATGATATGATCCTGAAAACAGCTCTATAAATCACAGCTGATCAGCCCAGCAAACAGCTCCTCTGCAGCTCCAGAACCACGGCAAGGGATGTGCACTTATCTGCTGCTTTGGATCTGTGTCTTTGACAGAAATGTTTATTCCAAGTGCTGTGTGAGTATCCTAACTCTTCCAGCCTACAGGCTGTAGGAAGGTGTTTGTGCTAAGCCCTTGTGACCATGGGTTCACTTGGCTGGTGCACCAGAAAAGCGAGAAAAATAACATTTTTGTGGCAGCAACTTCAACTTATTTACRGCAATGTGAAAAATATTTTACTTCCACCACACATGACCAGCTCGTGGTGATACGAGTGATTTGTGACTTGCCAGCGTCCTCAGCAGTTTGACCCTGTGCTGAATTGGCATTTCTAAGATGTTTTTTGGGCTGGAAAGCCCATCCTGAAGGTGAGGAAAGTGGGAGGTTTGCCCCTGATCTGCATCCTCCCCAAGGAATTAGGAGCTCTCATCTSCTGAGCTGACATGACCCAGCAATGATTTCCCCCCTGACTTTCCTTCTTGCTTTTATCTCCCCACTTCATTTTCCCCCTCAGCACACAAAATAGTTGTTTTTCCTCCCTGACTCACTGTCACAGCCCCGTGGGGCACCTTCACCAGCATCGCTGGCAGCCAGGGGAGGGCAGAAACTGCAGGAATTCAGCCCAATTTCCCACAGGGAACCTCCTCACTGGCAGCACCCACAGCCCAGGGGTCAGCTGTGCCAACAAGGCATCCAAAGGGACATCCAGAGTGAGCCCAAGACCTGCTGGATGTGAATCTCTGCTCATTTTGTGYCTGCCACAGAGAGCAGAGAGGGGATACAGGAGCTTCCAATAATGAGTAATGAATGATGCTTGAAGGATGGAGGTTTGAATGGCTGGCAGGGAGTCTGACACGTTGAATTTGTGAATTTTTGATGAAAAATGAAGGGAGCCTTGGAAGCCGAAGGATCAGCCCAGGGAAGGAAAAGAGAAGATGTAAAATTAATTAAGATGATGTGTGCYCCAGCATGCCAGGAGCCCCCTCTCCTTCCTGCCATGAAACCAAGGGCTCTGCAGGATGGATTGCTGCCCTTCCCCTTTCCCCAGGCAGGGAAAATGAAACAGCACTGATAAATACAACTGAATGAGTCTGAGTGTTAGGACAGGTCACCCTCATGTGTGGCCAGGAGAGGTGTCACACCACAGCTCTGACCCCACACCCTCTGCAACAGAGCAGGGAGCAGAGTTCACTTCCAGGGGACAGAAATGTCCATTCCCAGCAGATYTGGGCTTCTCAGGAAAAACCAGCACCTTCCCCAGACATATCCCATGTCCATGAACACCACAGCCCTGTTCCCTTCTCCCTCTGTGTGGACACCCTCCCCATCCCCCTTGATGGTACCCACGTTCATTCTCTCCCCCCTAAACCCTATCTGCAGGACACTGGGGTCTCTTCACTGGTGCTGCCCCATATCCTCAGCCATATCCTSCTGCCCCAGTGCCAGTGGCTGAAWTCCCCCTAATCCAGAGCTKYCCTGAGTGATGAACCACCCCAMCACMACCCTACAGAGCAGCAGCTGGACGGGTGACTTGAAAGCCTGGACTTCACCCGGTGAGATCGGGGCGGGCAAAGCTAAAAACRCAATTCAACAGAGAGCACATTTTTGCATTTCAAAGGGAAAAAAACCCCCAATTTTACTTGCTAATAAATGATTTGTTTATTTACCCTTTCCTCCCAGAGAACGGTTCCACGGCTGCATGTCCAGATAACTTATGCTTCTCTTTAACCCACGTGTGACTCCGGGGTCACCCTTTTGGGGAAGAGCAGTATTTCTTACCCTGGTAGGCAGCAAAATTCAGCTGGACCTTTGCCAGATGGGAGGATKCTGGAGACACCCAAGTGGCAGTCTGGCTGGTGGCCATGAGGAGGTCAGGGGCCATCCATCAGGTTGGGTYCTTTCTGGGTGAGCAGGCTCGAGTAAATAAGTGGTTAAACAGCCTGCTCCATGGCTGGAATTTTGGAAAAGCCATTGGGAGTGGTGTTTTCAGTGCAGCACAGACTGTCAGCCAGTTTGTTTTGTTTGCTAATGTAGCCCAACAAGGGGCTGGTGGGTAAACGCAGAATGCTTGAGAACACGCAGTTCCTGGACAGGTTTTGAGATATGCCCAAGAGTGACCCCATTTCCCTGGATTGCACTGAGGGCTGGGGTTTTGGTTTTGTTTGCTTCCCCTTTGCTTTGTTTCCAGAGCAGAGCAGACCTCATTTATTGTAACAGGAAAACCGAGGGCTCTATTAAAGTCAGGATTATGCAGCTGCCAAGTATTCGAGGTGTTTGAGTTTGGATTTTTTTTCAACAAGAAAAATCTCCCTGATCCCCTTCACAGGTAAACCAACTTTCAGTTTTCCCTCCCATCCCTCTCATGCCAGAAACAATTGTTTCATATGTTGTTCATATGTATAATTTTGAGGTGAAAGTAGTAATATCTCAGCAATTCAGCACCCAAATTCAGGTTTCCAGTGAACAAAACAAAATTTTCCCAGTGAGACATTTCGGTTTCTCCAGGAGCTGCAGCCATTCCCCCAAGGAAAAGGGAGCAGTGGCCTTGGATTAATCCTCCTTGTACCCTCGGTGTGCAGAAGGTTTTAACCTCAATTTGCAGATCAGGAAAATGAGAGAGGAGGGAGATGAGTGACAGCTGTAATGACCACACTGCTTCACTCAGCCAAGGATTACACACCACGGACCCCCAGCTCCCAATTCCCTAATTAGTAAATGGCATGGCTCCTCCAATGGACCAGAAAMGAGTCTTTTTGGAATAAAGCAAAATATTTCCCTTCAGATGCTTGGGCTCCTGCAAAATATCTCGGTGCTGACGGTGATTACCAGCCCTGCTTCTGCCACTGTCACCTCCCCTGGTTTTCCTGGTGACAAATTCGTCTTCGGGGAGGAAATATCTGCTGCCACACCAYGTCACAGGAGGAAGCATTACAGAAATGCAGCTATTCAGCACTCTTGGGGGATCTGGCTGTTCCTCCCAGGCTGATCCCATGCTGGTTTATTTGCTGAGTGTTTAGGTCTCGGTGCCAATGGAAACCTGGGTTCATCAACCGCGTTTTTCTGGCACGAGAGCATAAATTTGATTAAAATTAATTCAAGTCACCTCAGCGACATTTGAGAGTTTTGTGTAACTCTGGCAAGTGCAAACCAACACTTCTCTGTGGATGGGATAGTTTTGTRCATGTGTTGCATGCAAAGAGCGTGTCTTGGTTCAGGCAGCAATCCCAGCAGGAAAATCCCAGTGATCCCAGGACATTGCCATGACAGCTGATTTCACTCTTGAGATCTYTTCTAGTAGGTCAAAAGAACAGATCTCAGTGCCACAGAGAAGCCTGTGTATTTATGGCCACATCCTACCCCTATCCACTGAAATTTTCTTTTCTATGCACTTAAAAAAATCAGACTTCCACAGTCATTTTGGGTTTAACAGAGTGGTTGGCACATTTTCCAGAAGAAAGTTGTTTGATTGTTGTTCTGCTGTTTTGTTTTTTTTTTTTTTTTTCTCCCACAGGAAGAGAATAATATTCCATAAAAATATATAAGCTTCACTAATTTTATATCAAAAAGAAACCCCCTCCACAAAATGCATTCTGATTTTGCTGCAAGGGGAGTGTTGACATTACACTGGCTGGCACATTTCTTCTTCCTCTTTCATTTGCAATACAATGATGTAATCTTAGAGAAGGAAAAAACACTTTTATTAGTGAAAAAAAAAAAAAAACCCAACAAAACGAAACAGTTTATTTTTGGGTTTGAGATTTTCTTCCCCTCTGGAAAAATGTTTTCTTTCCTGTAATTTCAGAACRTGTTTTCTCTAATTTCAGATTTTTTTCCATAAATAACAAATCCGATTCCTGCCCTTCTCTATTGCATCCTTTATGCAGGATCCTCCCAGGAATGGCATGCCTCAAGGATTAAAGAGATGTAATGTTTGGAGAGAGATAAAGATTAAGTTCACTCGGTTCCTGGACCTCATGCCGGCTCCGAGCACAAGACTGAATTTCACTTTGTATGAGTTATCACAACTGAAACTGCTCTTCGRTGGAAACCACTCTGCAACCATCCATTTGCAGTTGTAAAAGTCAATATATTTAAGCCTGTGGTGCATAACAATGACCCCTATGGATCCTCCAACGTTTTTCTTGGATCTGTGTGAGCCTGTTTTTAATATATTACTCATCTAAATTGTTCCTGGGACTTGATTATTTGCCGGAGTTAAATATCCAATCTTTAAAGATTTTTAAGCATGTGCTCGCTGAATTCCCCACTGCAATAAGCTTCATTTAGCTCAACTAAAACTGCCGTGCCATAAAAAAACGCTTTAAAAAAATCCCAAACTAACTGCTCTCCTGGTTGGTGGGAGCTCCCCAGGCAGGATTCCTTAGTGATGATAATCTCTGGTTTTGGCTGGCTCTGTTTGGTCCCTGGAAGAATAAAAATCCAGTTTTCACCGAGCCGCACATTGAGAGGGCACRGCCACCCTCTGTCCCCGCAGTACACGGATTCTGGATGTTCCCCAAGGAAAAAAAAAAACAAAACCAAACCAAACAAAACAAAACAAAAACAAAATTTAAAAAAAAAAGAAAAAAAAAGGCAAGCCAAGCGATCTACAAAACAATATTGATTTATGCCGTGTCTCTGAAAAGCGGATGAAATCACCCCGGTTTGTTGGAGCCAGGGCTCTCCGCATTCCTCGCATCACCCCGGCCCTGGAGAGSCCTCCCCGCTATTCAAAAGCAAATTCTGCACCCCCAGCCCGGCTCAGGGTCCCTCCCTTTGTCACCATCGGCCTGCCGGATTCCAGAGCCCATCAAAGGCTTTTCCTGCTTTGCTTCCCAAACCCCAGCTCCTTTTCATGGTGCTGCTGCAAATTAGGGACCGGCCTATTGAAGGAGATGGA
>NW_026623306.1:115210-124404 GCF_030028575.1 Malurus melanocephalus
ATCTTCCTTTTTTCTCCAGAGCAATGAATACCAACAAGATGATTCTGGTGCGTTTTCCGATGGTGTCAGAGCGAGTGCCAAACATTTATTTCTGAACCTTGAAATTTTGGTGAAAAACTGCTAAAAGTTCTACAAAATGAGGGGGGTTTTTCTCCCTCCTCCTCCCCTTTTTCTCCACAGCGATGAATTACCATCAAGGTGATTCCAGTGCATTTTCCGGTGGTGTTCAGAGCGAGTGCCAAACATTTATTTCCAAAACCCGAAGTTTTGCAAATTGCTCCCTTTTGTGTCTTTGAAGCCCGAGGCGGGGTGGAACACRCTAATTTATGTGCCTTTGATTGATTTTTGTGGAAATGCTGCGTGTCTTTATCTCAACCACACCGTCAGATTTCCGTGGTTTTGACCACAGAGCCTCCCCTACAGTTTCAACAGCTTAATATCAAAAATTAATAAACCTTTTGTATAAATGCTTTCACGACCCCTTCGCTTTCCTCCTCCAGGGAAAAATATCATCTGCCCCATTGCTGGCTGCTCGGATTTACCCCCAAAATATCTCTCCCATCAACATGTGATTAACCACCCTAATCCARCAGGCACCTCTCAGGAACTCAGGGCCTTTTACAAGCCCTAATTAAGCCTTGCAACATCCCCATAAAATAGGTTGAAGCCAGGGTTAAATGATTTGCCTGAGGTGACAGAGCAAATCAGAAGCAGGGATAGAAATGAGATGGAAAGCTGCTGCTCCTGAGGCACGTGCTATGGGGTCTGGGTTTCTCTCCTCCTTCCTCTGGAGGGGAAAATCACAGCAAGGAAGGTGAATCCAGTGACAAATTCTGGGAGGCAGAAGCAGCAAAGAGGAGGGAAAATGCTTAATTTTATTTAATGGCCTGGGAAGTCCCATTACCATSCCAGGGGTCTTTTTGTGTGATCACTTATTTCCTAGATCCAGAATCAGTCTCATGCAGGTGATAGGAAGGGTTGTCCATGTGCTGTCTTCTTCTTCTCCACAGAGTTATAAAAAAAAAAAGTGGGTTCTCGAGGACGATTTTCTTTTTCTCTCTTCTCAAGAAAAATCTTCCCTTTGTTTTTTTTCCCATTTTGCCCCAGAATTTCACGTCAGGGTCCAGCACTAAACAAACCAGCAACCCTGAGATGAGCTCAGCTGGTTAGRGCACGGTGCTGATGGTGCTAAAAACAGCAAGGGTGTGGGTTTGATCCCTTTTAGGGCCATTTACTGAAGAATTAGACTAGATGATCTTGTGGGTCCCTTCCAGTTCGGAATATTCAGTGATGCTGAGAACCCAAAATCAATGTTCCCTCAGCTGGTTTAGAGGTGGCAGTGGGTAGGGAGATCTCCTGKTTGTGCCCACCAAAGTGGGCTCTGTTGGGAAGTTTAAATACCCACAGCTCCAGGAAAAYATCCCTTTTCCTGACAAAACTGGTTTTTCCCTTATCCTTCTCCCCACTGCTCATGTAGATTCTTAAGCATACTCCTAAAGGTCATCCAAGGAGATGTTATTCCTAGAAAGTCCTTCCTTCCCCAGGGCATTGCATCTCCTCTCACAGCCTTTACACAGCTTGGCATAATACTGAATAAATAAAACATGACCWGTTTACAGGAAATTATGGTCTGAGGCCCTTCTGCATCCTCTGCCACTCGAGGGATTGGCTGTGAGAGGGAGCGAGGGGATCACCCCTGCATGGCATTGCTGAAAGCTTTAATGACAGCAAGAAAAGCCAGCAGATCCCCACTCTGATGGCATCTCTCTGAGCTCTTTTCTTGGGGKTCAGTTCAGACCTTTGGGATTCTGTTTTCTCAAGGGCCAGCTCAGATCTTTGGCACATATTTAAGCTGGGGGGGATATGTTGTTGAAAAGATGAATTATTCATACATCCCCCACTGCTGTGACCCCGCTGGGCACAAAGCACCTTTCCAGCCTGGTCCAGCCCGTGTCCAGCTGTCTGGGAGAGAGGACTGGTGGGGCTGGTGGCCCTACATGGCATCCCTGGGGACAGCCTGGCGTGCCAAGGAACATCTTGTGTGCAGGTGTGCCCTGCTCCCAGCTCGGCACGCACATCGGGGCAAGCGGCGCACGGCAGCGCTCAGCATCCCAGCCTGGAGGAATCCCCCGGGAGCTGCATCACAAATCCCCCTCTTCCTCCTCCTCCTCCTCCTCCTCCTCCTCCTCCTCCTGCCTGCTGCTCTGCAATTGCAGCCGCCCCATCACACCATCAGCGTTTGAATTCCAGAGGCTCAGACCGTCCCTGTCCGATGCTCCGGCTCTGGAAGCAGTTAATTCACAAAGTGCCAGGAAACGGGGYTAAAAATACGCTGTGTGTTTGCTCTGTAGAACATGCCATGCTTTCCACACGGCTGTTTCAATGGGATTCTTCAAATCAGCCCTTAGAGAACRTGGGATTTTTTTTCTCCCTGCACCTATTTCGACATCCCAAATAGAGCCACGGGCAATGGGGTGGGTTCTCCCCTATCCCCCTGCAAGGCCATTGTTCCCATCTCCCTCTTTCTGGTGGGTTTTGCAACATTTGGCTGTTTTGAAAACGCCAGATAAATTTCCAGACCCATGTTTACAGCAAAAGGCTTGAAAGCACAGATCCCAAACCCCGGAAGGCCAATAGACACAACTCTAATTGCAATGTTATTCTAATCCCAACTATTTTAATTAAGCACTTGGGTTGGCGATAGGGYTGTGCTTTTTTTTCCCCCTGCCTTTTGGAAACATTTCCAGAAATATGAATAGTCTCAACAGCTGGGCAGGAAAATCTGAAATCAAAAGTGTGCAGAAAAATGCTAATTAAGATGGAACCAAATTGCGGAAAGCTCAGCATTTTCCATGCCATGCTTTCCTGTCTGGCTTGGCTGTTCTAAATTCTCTCCACACTGCAGCAGGAGCTGGGCAGGCAGCATCCTAGGGCGGAGATTTTGGGAACAAACATTATTTTCCCCTTTCAAAGACACAGGTCAGGRAGTACCTCCTGCACAGATCTGATGGCTGGGGTGCAATCATTCCCTAAGCCAGCCTTGGAAATGTTGCTGCTACCAACTGGGCAAAACAGCACTTGTTCCACAAAAAGCAGCCAGGAAACAGTTAATCCCAATTAGCCCAAACCAGCAGATATCATTCTTTATATTCTGGCAGTCTTCGTTTCAAAGGGAAAAAATATGTTTGTGCTCTTGGAGTCAGCCTGAACAATAAAATCAGATGCCAATTTTCTGGTCTAAATTAGGTGAAAGACCAGACTTTTTATCACATGTGTCTGTGTGTGCTGTTGGTTTACATGTTTATTTTACTCCTCTGTTATTTATCACTAAAATTACAGCCTGCCCCGCTCACAGCTCAGCCTGGCAGAGGAGCACCAGAGGTTCATTCACTTGGAAATTCAACCTGGCACAAGGAAAAACATCAATGGGAGAAGGAGATATCGCCAAAAGATAAACATAATAAAGTCAGTCATTGTCAGCCTATGGAGCTGAAGCCTTTCCAGGGTGGATGAATAAGGGGTTTAAACTTTTGCACTGGTTGAAGTGTTTTCACGTCCGATTTCAGTGGGAGCTGAAAGACATCCAAGCCCCGGGCTTCAAAGAGGCTGAAATCAAAAGGATTAATGAGTGGCAAAATACCATGGGAAAAGAAGTGAAGCTGGCACATCTTCCGTGGGACATTGTCCCTTGTGAGCRCACGGCCGAGGTGCAGGCGGCACTGCCCCCATCAGAGGGGAGAAAAAGGAAAATGCAAGGAAAATCAGCACGTTTTCAGCTCCATGCTATCTGCTGGGATCAGCCCTGGGAGCCTGACTAGGGGGGAACAATGCCATGTCACCATCCCTCCGTGGAGAAAAGCCTTGGACCCCATGGACACCGGCTGGCACGTGGTGAGAGGGGCACAACCCAACCTGTGTGACCCACAGGAAGCCTCAAACACCCCTACTTTTCCCTTCCACGTGCAAGCGAGCTTCCCAGAATCTTGTTTTCATCATTCCCTCTCTTCAGATGTCACTAATTTCCAGGACAGGCGGGAGGATGCCAGACTCACAGCCAGCACAGACGCCRGCACGCAACGGAGCAGCCGTCCCTGCAGCGGAGCAGGAGATCCAACCCAGCCCCCCAAAATGGGATTTATCAGCCAAATCAGCCAGCAGCAGCTCTGCTCACAGCATGAGGCTCCATCCAGAGCTCCTCCAAACCCTCTCCTCTGGCCATGCACAGAGCTTGCTGGCATCTCTTAGCTGCTCATTTAGCTGCTCATGTCCCATCTTGGACATGGAACCGCTGGCACCTCCTTGACCTCCTTTTCCAAGGGTTTTCACAACACTAGAGGGAGACAGGATTCAAATCGACAGGATTCAAAACTTATCCATGACAGAAACCATCCCAAAATCCTCACAGAGCCCAGTGCACCCAGTAAAACGTAGGTGCCACCTCTGAGCACGGGCCTTGTGCAGAGCAGAGGGGATTCGGTATTATTTGGGGTATTTCACTCCAGAAATGTGCACACAAAACGGACAAAAATTGAGCGCGGGCTCAAATTTAAGCACACACTTAAGAACTTGCTGGCACAAGGGCTCAACCAAGGATTAGGAGCCACACACCACATTACTTTTAATTGAGCTACTGTCTTCCCATATGGTTTTCCTTGGGGAGCCCAGTGGCTGGCTTAGGAGTTCAAGCAACAACATCGGTTAAAGGAGCGTTCGAACAATTGTGGTTGGCAGCTCCCTGAATAATATGAATGTTATGGAGTGTCGGAAAAATGTCGTATCATCAATTTYCTGGTTTCCTGCACTCGTTGCTTTTGATCTCTACTAAAAAGATTTATTGAATGGCTTTCGTTTTTGCATTAACCTTGTCCAAATCACACCGATTGAGAGCTAGGGTTTTTTAGTGGGTTTTTTTTTTTTTTGGTTTTTTTTTTTTTTTTTTTTTTTTTTTTTTTTTAACATACAAGGATTTTTAAAGCTGAGGTTTTCCATTCCTCCCAGTTTTTATTGTTTGAAGCAAAGGGCTGTTTTGGCAGGTTTATGGGATGGAGTCGGTTTTGCTGACAGACATGCCTGATAGATTGCTTGTCCGTGTTTTATTTTTGGAGCCATTGCTGTGTTATCTGCATTTGAAAAACAATTCAATTTGATTGAAATTTAAATCAAATATATGGAATCATCAGTCTTGCTTACCATCAGATCTTGCATCTCTCCTGTTGAGCCTCTTGCCCTCCTTGTGTGTGAATGTAATGCAGGAGAAAGTGATCCCTTCCCCTCCAGCAACAGCCACATTCTGTCATTACTGCTCACAAWTGAGAAATAATTCCTCCCCATGAACCATGTGATGTCTTGAAAGGTGAATAAAGACACTTCTTGTCCCTCCTGGCTAACCTAGACATGCCACTGATGAGTGTGAAATTAAAACATTCCTCTAAAAATAAAGTTATAGCAGCCAGGACATTTGGCTTGGATGATTTCCTGCAGCAGTGAATTTTAGAGTGACCACAGTGTGTACAATTAATGATGGATTGGATGGATTGGAGGTRAAGGACTATAAAGATTATTACCTTTAATTTGCCCCAGGTATTTAATCACTTGTAATTCCTAAGCTCTGCCTTGGGATCACGTCCCAAGAATTTGTTGTTGTTCAACAAGAATATTTTCACTAATCTGTACYACTCCAGAAGTTTGAGGTGACTTAGAGAAATAAAACTAAGAACTTTTAGTGCCAGTATTTCCATGCCAGAGAGCAAGTCAGGGAATCAGTGAATCACAGAGCATCCTGAGTTCAAAGGGACCYAYAAGGATCATGGAATCCCRCCCTGTGCCTGAGACCATTGCCCAGTGCTCTTCCTTTGGGTTTAAATGATAACTTTCACCATTCTGGGAAGTCTTTCAAGACTATTTCATTCTCTGTCAAAAGAAGAGAAAAATAGACCTTTCATTTAAGTTGTATGAAACAGAGGTGCCTCCTGCATCAAGACTTTCAGTGGCAGTTGTGCRGGGRGAAAAAAAGAAAAAAAGAACCTTTTTTCCTCCACTTTTCTTTGCTTTTAGGCAGCCYAAACATGTTAATTTGATGAGCCAAGTTCACCCCCTCCAAGCCTGTCTGTGACAGGGCTGATGAGCTTGGCCTTGCTGGTGCTCCCTGAAATAGCCTCCAGCCCCAGAATAACCCTGAACACACACCAGCCCCATTTCCTGAGTGGGAATCGCAGGGAAATCTGGGCAGCTCAGGACTGAACAAGAGTTGAGGATGGTCYAAATTTCTATAAATACAGCTAAACAAGGCCGACTGCCCCTCCTCTGCCTCTCAGCACTCTTGTTTTGCCCTCTCCTATCTCAGCTGAATTTTCCTACCAGCTTCCTGAGGACACTTCCCGATTTCACACCATAAACATCCTCCACTTGTATTTGGCCAACGCTTCCTACACTCCGAGCCCTTCCTCCTTGCTCCTCCAGAGCTGCTTCTGTGCTTCCCCTATCCTTGATATCTCAGCAATAAATGAAAAAAAAAAAACAACCAACTTTTCCTGTGCCAGATACGGAATGCTCCAGGTATTTTTATTCCTTTCCTGCTGAGTGGTGAGTGCAGGTCACTCCACGCTGGGTTATTCGATGGCTGCTTCAGAAGAGGTAGCAATGGTGGTGGAAGGATTTCTTGATCCCAAATCCAGGCTGGGAGGAGCATCACACCCASAGGGAGCTGGTGTGGTGCTGGGGGCTGCTCCTGGGCTGTGAGGGTCCTTCCAGTCCCACATCAGTGGGGTCACAAGAGGAACGGGACTGTCCCCTGGCAGAGGGTGGCTGCCACCTCCATGAGGAGTGCTCCCTCTGAGCCACATGCCACTGTCCTTGGATCACCTCTACTGGGAATTCCCAGAGCTCAAACCAAGGCCAGCTGGAGGCAAGGGATGTTGGTGTGACCACACGAGGTTTCCTGGCAGAAGAGTTTCCTGGAGATCCACCTCTGGTGGACACAGGGATGAGTTTCTGCAGGAGATGCTGCTCCCAGCCAGGTAAGGTGCATCCTTCACGCTGTTCCTTCCTCCTCTGGAGAGCTTTAGGCACTGCTGGAGAGCAGCCATGCTCTGTGATGTTATTGCCTAATTTCAGCTTTTATTTTCCACTTGGTAACAGAGGAGGTCCTCAGAATTCCAACATGTAGGGAGCTTTGTGGAGCCATGAGTGAGCAAAGAGAAAGGGCACATCCTCCACTGCAGGAAGCAGAGAATCACAGAATCATTTAGGCTGGAAAAAACCWTTGAGGCCAGCCCTTGACCAAGTATTRAACCATGTCCCCARGTGCCACATCTGCATTCCTTGTTGCTTGCTGCAGGGGTGGGGACTCCACCACTGCCCTGGACAGCAGTGGCAACACTTTTGGTGAGGAAACTTTCCCTAATGTCACATCCCTTTKGTCAGCTGGGGTCAGCTGTCCTGGCTGTGTCCCCTCCCACCTTCTTGAGCCTCTCAGCCTCCTCACTCATGAACTCCCAGGACCCTTTTTTTGGGCTGGGGGCACAGATTGGGCTGGCAGAGCAGAACCCACCCATGCTGGGAGTCAGCCCAGCCCAACACCGGGGCTGTGGTGGGACATTGAGGTCTGGGATTGACTCAGCATTTGGGTGYTCTGCTGGCCTGGCAGGAGGAGCTGCAGCAGGCAGGAAGGGCCTGATTTTTGGAAACAGCATCACGTGGAAGGCAGACACGCTCCAAACAGTTCAGCTCTGATTTAAGGAGAGAATGTGTAACCTCAGCTTCTGCAAAAGTCTTTAAAGAGGCATTTGGCACTTCGGCAGCAGCTTTGGGAAGGTTTCTGACACATGAGAAAGCAAAAGATTTTGCCAGGAAAACGAGGTTGAGGAGCAGCAAGGCTTATTTATGGAGAGCCTGTGAACGGGCTGTCTTTATTCTCTTTATTCCCCRCGATTGTATCGGAGCCACCGATGGACAAATGCCCTGCTTCTGATGTGAAAATATGAAAGCGAGGGTTGCTTTGAGAACTCTATATTTTGTTTCAGCCACATTTTGTTAGTATCAGATGCAGYCAGGGATATAAAACCCTACCTCAGGGCAGCCAAAGATAACATAGAAAGGATGGGAAATGATGGCTGTGAAAGATGAGCGAGTGATGGGGAGGGTGCAGCATCCTGCATTTAACCAGCAGCAGACAGCACAAAATCCCTGTCCCCTCACCTGTCACCCACTGTCTCCCCCTCAGGAAGATGGATTTTTGCCACTCTGTGATTCATAAGTAACTCTCATGTTTAGATATTATTTGACTGCCTGTAGGATTGGGCCTTTTAGCAAACTTTGGGGGGAAGCCAAGAGCATCCTTTGCTTGTTTGCTGTTTTTGTACTTTCAAAAAGGGAGGGAGCAGCTTTTCTGACTGTTCCACGTAACATAACACAGGAAAGCCTGATGACTTGAGGTGCAGCACTCCTGCATTTATTATTGCAGATAAAGCACGTGGCTGAGAAGAGTTCAGAGCCAAGAAAACCCCAGGATGCAGAAAAAAAACACTGAGCATTTTTGTGCTTTACCCTTGTTGCTTTTTTTCTTAAACATCAGGCAGGAATTTTTCTTAAACATCAGGATTAAGATCCACCTTACACCACTATGAAGAGCTGATTGGTGAACCGAAAAAAAAAACCAAAAAAAACCAAAGGGGCTGGAGTCATAATTCTTATATTTCTGCAGCATTAGAGTTTGGAGGTCACCTGGGCACCCACACCTTGGCAGAGGGGARGCTGCTCTCAGCCACACCAGAGATGACAATCTCAGCCTCAAAGAGCCTCACAAGAAAAAAAACCAAAAAACCAAAAAAAACCTCTAAATTCTTTCTCCCTCCAATAAATCTTTCCTTGCCGTGAGAATCACTGGAGGGTTCAGTTATTTTTTCCAGTACGCAAAACGCAATGGTCCAGCCCAGTGCCTATGTAATATTTACAAGAACAAAACAAATGAGGGACAGAATTAAAGCTGAGCAGCCCCAGGAATGGGCTGCAGGAATCCTTGGGAACAGCACACATGGCACACCAGGAGAATCCTGCTAATGGAAAAATGAGGAGCACCACCCATGACAAAATAGTGAAGACTCTGCCCCTTCAGCATCAGTGCTGTGCCCAGCACACACCACCCCTCAAGGGATGGTCAAAAACAAGTTATTAACATCCCAAAACAGGCAAGCAAG
>NW_026623306.1:124589-193083 GCF_030028575.1 Malurus melanocephalus
TGTATTTTCCAGCTTTATTTTGGACTAAAGCTTTCCAGGCTCTAAATTTATACCTTGAAAATGCTCAGAGGCTGCGTTTTATTTCCTCCAGGGATGGGAGGTGTATCTTCAGCTGATGTAGTCCATCAGAGCTGTGATGGGTGGATGTCAGAGGGCTGGTGAGCAAGGGGAATAGCACCACCAAGATCTCAGACTGACACCAAAGACACCTTTGTCCTCATCCCATCTTCATTGGCCTTTCCAGATAATTCATGGCCCTCTTCACCTCTCAGTGAGTTACCAGCTCACACAACAACCCCCCAAAACATGGAGATTTACACCAGTGTGGGTAAAGATCCCCTGACATCCTTTGACACAGCAGGTTTTGTTCCTCAGTGCAGGCAGCTCATCCCTGACTGATCCATCACCCCCTCCCAAAACCTCCAAGCCCACCAGGCTGAGTATATTTGTCCCAGCCCATCTTTTTGGCTCCCAGCAGCTTTGCTGTATTATTAAARTAACACCCTTTTGTCATCCAGGCCCTAAACACCTCTCTGGAGCACTTGTGAAAGGCCTCAACACCCAAGGACTTCTTCAGGGGGAAGAAGAACTCGCCCTCCTCACAGGAGCTGGCCTGAGGAGGCTGACAATCATCTCAAGATCACAAATTCACAAATTGCTTTTCACAAGGTCCATTTATGAGGTAAGGGTTGGCACGCCGAAAGCGTTTCGCCTCGCCAGCCGCTCGCTGAAAACGAACCATCGCGAACCCTAAAAAGAAAAACCCCGAATCAAAGGCTGCATTCTTCTCTCCCACAGTGACCCCTTTGTCCGGGTYTGCCCAAAAGTTTCATTACGAAACTCTGATACAGGAGCTTTATGAAATTGYGATTAAATGACGTGTCCGTGCAGCAGCCCGCTCACCCCGCCGTTGATGTGGGTTGGATTTCTTAGASTTTTAAAACATTCAGGCTTATGAAATAGCTGTAATATTTTTTCCCGAGATTTCTAGGGAAAGGAGAGTCTCTGCTCCTGCCCTAGCCATACCTGGCCTGGCTCCAGAGGATCACATTTTCATTAAAAGTTCATTAGGGTCACAATTCACCACACAGCTGTCCTGACGAAGTGTTGATCTGGCTCAGAAGCCTTAACGGGGCTTTGGTGAACTTTTCTGGCCTCTGAAAAAAACAGAATCGACTTTGAGCTGTTTTTACCATCATTTGGATCCAGTTTGTTCMCACCTAACTCTATGTTTGGGGTTTTAAAAGAAGCAGGACAAGCAGAATCATGTCTCAGGTCATATAATTGCTGATTCCTGGAACAGAAGGGCTGAAACTGGGACACCTCAGAAAGGGTTAAAAAAGAAAAATTCAAACCCAAAGGCCTCCTCACCATTTCTGACCAAGAGTGAGCTCTGGGCCGCCAGCAAACTCGCAGCAGTGATGCATATTTCCCTTCAGATGACTCACTGTAAATAAGCGCCGGGTGATTTGCGCATGGAAAAATGCATTTAACACGGAAATGCACAAATTCRTGCGTTTTAAGGCCAGAGGAGCCGTCACAAATGTTCAGTGAGGCTCTCTGGAGAGTGCAGCCTCACCCAGCAGCTCCTGCCCGAAACGCACGGCTTCCGTTGGAGCGAAAGCATCCGCAGCAGAATGCCTGGAATATTTTCTCCCAATATTTGTCAGAAGGGGATGTTGTAAAAACAGAATCAAAGAATCATAGAATGGTTTGGGTTGGAAGGGACCTTGAAGATGATCCTGTTCCACCCTCTCCCATGGGTACAGGAGCACCTTCCACTATYCCAGGCTGCTCAGAGCTCCATCCAACCTGGTCTTGGACACTTCCAGGGATGGGGCAGCTGGGGCAGAATTTTCTCCCAAAATCCAATTTAACCTCAATTTGAAGCCATTCCCTCTTGTCCTTGTAACACCAAGCCTGTGCTCGTGGAGTTGGAAGCAAATCAAGCTGCTCAGAAAGGTGGCAGAGGGTGCCCCAAAGCTCTGATGAGAATGTGGGTGATTTCTAGAACATGCCAGCAGCCTTCTGGCTGTGTCAGCAGGAATTCTCCAGGGAAAACGTGTCCCCAGCTGGCCACCTCACAACCCCAGAGGGCTGGATCACCTCAACAGCCCAGCAAAGGCCGTTTAAATCATGCCTTACAAAGCACAGATCTRTGTAAATATTTGTGCAAGATAAGATCGGCGAGTGGCCCGGCGATATTTCAAAGGGCCGAGCAGGGGCAAACAACAATTTATACGTGCTGCTCCAGAAAAATAAAATCAGGAAATGCAGCAGAGTGTTTGTGTTAGGGTAACATTTGCTCTGGARTGGGTTTCTGTCAGTGGACGTCCCACACATGGGACAGGCGGTGGAAATACGAGGGCAGGGCATGGAAAGGGATTTATCTGAAGAGCAGTSCTGGATCTCCTGAGGGGCTCCTAATCAAGCAGCCACAGGACATCAAAAGGCTTTGGGGAAAGGTTGGTGGATCTGTCGAGTTGGTCATACAGGCACAGGCTGCTGGTTGCTAAGTTTTGTTTTATTCAGAGCAAACTCTCAGTGAGCATGAGATAATCTGAGATAATCAATCCTCCTTTATTCAGGAGACAGAGGGTGCCATCTAAAGTWGCTGCATTGCTCTCTGATAATGATRCATTCCAGATTTGCTCCTTTTAAATTGATATTTCTCATTAATACTCACAGCCCAGAGTCACAAACCATCCTGAACTGGAGGTTCAGGGGTGCTGTCCCACCTTCCCTCCCTCAGCAGGCAAACTACTGCCTACCTAGGACACAAAAGCAGAACCCACTCACAGAGAAGACAGAAAAAAAACCTGCAGAGTTCATAGGTAGGAAGAAGGCATTGCCAGTCTCTCAAATAATTTAGCCCAGAGAAGGAAAAGCAGCTCTCAGGTTTCCATGAAACCTCCCACCTTTCCCAGGACGACAAGGAAAATCAGCACATCATTTTTACTGAAATTTTGTGCACCTCAGTTGCATTTTGTATCACAAACCAGATTCTCAGCATCCCTTAATTACTCTAACACTAAAACTGAAGAGGTCAATGGAGATTCTTCTGCCACAGCCCCCTACATCTTCACACAGGGAGCCAAACCCCACCACCCTGCCCTTCACCTGGTGCTCAGGCTATGCACAGAGAACAGGAACTGGTGGATAATCACAGAGCAACGATTTGAGCTTTCAGCTGTAGCCATCAGGAGTGAAAATATCAGCATCCATGAGCTGGGCAAGGAATGAGAGAGCTGAGCAAACTCCTGTGCTCCATCCACCAAACATCTGCCTTGTTCCCTCCCTCCCTCCCTTCTTTTTCCAGATGCTTTGCATTTCCCCCTTTTTTCTGCCAGGTGTTTTTAGCACATCAATGTTAAAAATTTCAGCATGTCCTAGGATCCCAGCCTGCTTTCAACTAAACTGCCACAGAGCTGTCTCCACGGAAGATGTTTCTTGCCAGAAATATTATCTAATTTGTAAGCATTTTATGATTTTCTAAGAGTCATAAAATACAGTATTAGGGAACAAATGGGCAGCGGAAAAGACCCCTTCTGGTAGCCAAAGTGACCATATAATTGATTTTTATCTGAAGAAATGAGTCACAAGCCATATGGCTGGTTTGGAATCCAGATACACATCATGTTTTAAGCCTCTCAGAAGATTTGTCCAAGTTTTTTCGCGTATAGTCAATGGTCATTAGAGCAGGACATGAATCATTACAGCTCCTAGGGCTGAGCACATGTTTGAAGGGTGAAGGCTTCACACATTCTCGCTCTATAAATACCCATCCAAGGTTGTCCAGAGCATGAGCAGCTCWGATGGCAGAAAGCAAAAAGGTATCACAGAACAAACTGCAGACTCATTACAGGGCCGAGGCCTCCTCCCTCCAATGGTGTAAATGTTATTAGCTTAGGATACAGTTCAAACTCCAGCTGAAGTCAGATGGAAAAACTTTAAGTCAGGCTGTGAATCCTCTTTCTCCATGGTTTTAACCATTTTCTCATAGTTTGGCCCCGGCCGGTGACAAGGTTGGGTTACAAGTTTGCTCCCTGGGCTGTGATGCTGCACAAATAACACCCACAYGGTTCACATGTGTGCATTTCCCGTGCACATCTGGGCTGTCCAAAGGTGCAGAAATATCCCTCCCATTGGGCCATGTTTGCACAAACACACACAACACACCAGCCTCGCTCCTGAGCCTCGTGGAGCTCCTCCATCTCGGTCCACACTCCTTTCTGCAGTGCCAGAGGATTCACATTCACCCCGTGTCGACACAGGATCGCATCCTGCATCTTCTGGAAGATGCTCAGAGTTCCATTTGCAGTGACTCCCGACTTTTGCCTTCCAACTGATCCCGCAGCAGTGTGAGAATTCCATTTACAATGACAGCAGATGCGACAGGGACAACTGGGCAACTCAAACCCTGCAAAAACATAACTGTTAAATTAAATCCTTCACCTTCCAGCCCCGGGTACTGGTCCGCAATCCCTTCCTCACAACATACAGCAACATTTATGCATCACACATTGTGCCAGTTTTCAAGGACTCCCAGAGACAAAAATGTCTCCCAGTACAAAGCAGCCTTCTTGTTCCCATGGAAATCTCAAATAAATATTTCTCAAGTTCATTARGTGCAGAAGAAATAAGCCAGGGCTTGCACATGGTGCTTCAGGCAYAGCACCTCCAGTGCATTTCCTGCATCCATCAGGCTTTTCTGCAGCCACCACATCTGCCCAGGAGCACCAGAAATGTTTGTCCTAAACTGCACATTTTTATGTTTCAGAACCAGAAGGGGATGTTGTAACCCCTTCCAGCTCCCTGTGAAACACAAACCAAACAGTCTCAGCTGATAATTCCTGCATCAAACCCTGTGGTTTCCGCTTGAGCCGGCACCAGACACATTCTCAACATATACAGCCACTCTGTCATGAACCTCGCAGCTCCTGTATCCCTCCAGGGAAAGCCAAGGAGAGAAGGGACCTGCAGCCCCTCTTGTTGCCTTTTTGCCCTGATAAATGAGGAAAGCAAGTGCCAGCAGTATTTTTTAAAGCTGTCTGGTCTCGGAGGCAAGCAAAGCCTCTGCATTCCTGGGGAACATGGACCAGGGTCCATAATCTGTTACCCAGATTCCACCCCACAGCACCAGCATGYGTTCAGAACCCACTCTGAAGGATTAAAATTGGCTCCCAGACCACTCCTGTCGTAATAAAACCCGTGCCTGCAGCTTGACAGAGGCACTAACAGGATCTTTGATGCTGGCTGCCAGGGGAAGGCTCCAAGACAGACGAAAATTTTGAGGTTAAAATTTGAAAGGCAGTCAATCTTATGCTCATATTCGTGTTACAGCACACGATAAACTATCCCAGAGGGAATTCCTGCCAGGATGCTAAAAGAAATTTTATGAAGAACTAGAGTCATCCATCCAAGACGAGGATGAAAGAGTGACAGGTTACCTAGGAGGAAACGAAGAAAGGTAATATTTTGCCCTCAATTTTATTGTGCTTCTCAGGCATTTCAGTCAGATAAAATTTGGAAAGACATCTGAAGATGAAAAGGCCTGTACAAAAAAACAGATCCAGAGGATCATAATTTGAGGAAATATTATGCCAGTTGTAGCAAAAGTAGAAGTTTTCATATTTAAGTTATTTCATATTATTATGAAAGATACCAAGACCAGCATTCCTCCACYAGGAGATTTCCCAGATTTCCCACCCACATAGAGTCTGAAATCTCTCTGTAAGGAGTTGTTCCCTACTTCACAGATCAAAGAACYCGTCCCCACATTGGCAGCCCCGCTAGAAATAGGGCTGACATGCAGTTTTGCATCTTTAGCCTTGACTTTAGTAGACATGAAAGCTTTTCTGAGCACATGGAGGATGATTTTACTCCTTGAATGTTGGGAGCATCCATCTGGTAGACGAGATGATTAAATCATCTCTCCAACCCATGTCGGTGCCCTGTTCTGATTTGGGGCTGGGTGTTCTGTCCCCTCTGGTGTAGAAGGAATCCCTGTGGGGGCAAGGAGCCTCGAGAACACAGCCAAACCCAACTTCACGACCTTGGAGCTGCTGCCACACCAACAACAACAGTAAATAACCTGCTCTCAACCAAGGAGCATGAGCGTTTCCAAGCTTAGCTGGGGCCTCTTCCACTTGTTTTTTTTTTTTTTTTTGCCTGAGAAAAGTCAAAACACTCTTGGATGCCTTGAAAATACAGAACAGCAAGTGCTGCTGAAGGGGATATTTGCAAGGAGCCCTGCCACGACCTCAGCTTTTAAATCATTTCAATCAGAGCCACTCAGAAGTCATGCCAACGCCAAATTATCCCCGTGCAACACAAGAAAGGCAGCTAATCCCCTCTCCTTGATGATAATTGGCACAATGARAAACACCTTTCTGACACGATTTAGCTCAGAGCCAAAACCCAGGCTGTCCCAGGAGAAAAACTCTTCGAAGGAGCAGATGATGACAGAGCTTTGAGCTGTGCCTTGCCCCACACCGGAGGTGTTCGACAAAACAAAACACCTGGCTTTCCTGGCTCATCTCCACCAGCCATGGCTCACCTCCCCGTGGTTTGGGATACAGGCAGGAATTCCTKCTCCTTTCCAGCAGCCAGACATACTTGATTTTCCAGCTATTCCACCGAGGAAATAATCCCCCAGGTGCTATGAGGGTCTGCGCAGTGACTCAGCCCTTGCGGATTTCGGTGGAACCGACTTCACAGGGAGATTTTTAGGGGGGGGGGGGAAATAATTCTTAATTAATGTGACAGAGAATAGTGGTGGTGAAATTCCAGGCAGATGCAGGTTTTACTCCCACCTTCCTGCCCAGGCCCACCTGGCACTTTTTAAGGGAAAAGAAATAACATTTTCCACATGGATAACTCAGAGGGGTGGGCTGAAGTTTTGTCACTGGCACCCACAAGATGACAGGTGGAGGTTTCAGCCAGAGCAATACTGGAGAGAGGATTACAACAAAACAGAGCCACCTCAGCCTCAAAACCTCACTGCTGCTGTTTCTCAAAGGGTTTGAGTYTGGGAATCCAGAGCTGCTTCAACTTCAGTCCTTTCCAGCTGTGCCCCAAGGTATGGGGCAGGGGAATGGTGGATTTCCACTCAGGTGACTCAATCACCTCTAATCCATTAAACTAGTAAAGAAGAGCAGGACCAGAAGCTTTAAAAGGTCCTGGCAGGATGTGGGAATGCTTTTCCATGTTCAAAAAGAAATCTCGTAACACACCACAAACGTCACCTGCCCCAAAGGCAGAGAAAGGGATGCAGCTTTATCCCTGCACAACCAGTGAGCAGGGGGCACTTGCATGGAAATTTAGAGAAAAAAAACCTACCAAACTCCACCCCAAACTAAACTGAATTCTGTTCAGAACCAGTTCTCCTCTGGGAGAGATAAGATGAGAAAGAGCAAATCAYTTGTGACAGATGACAAGGCTGGTGGGGAATGCACTAATGGGAAGCACACACACCCCAGGAGGATGAAAGCACTATAAAACCATATAAAAAAAAACAACTACATGTCTCGTTGGGCTGCTTCACTGCGGTTCCCTTCACAAAAGATATATTAATTTAAAGGCAAATCTTGGTTTCTGTTGTGAACYTGTTATTACACCAGTGCTGTGAGTTGGTATCAAGGATTCAGTAATTCTGTGTACACCCACATGTGTGCACACCTACATGTGTACTGGACCCAGATTTTTAGAGCCGGGAGAGGAGAAGGCTCCAGGGGACCTTCYTTAGGGCTAAAGGGGATCCAASAGAGCTGGAGAGGGACTTTGGACAAAGGCATGAGTGATGGAATGGYTTTGAACTGCCAGCAGGCAGAGTTATATGGGATATTWGGAAGAAATTCTGCCCWGTGAGGGTGGKGAGGCCCTGGCACAGGGTGCCCAGAGAAGCTGTGGCTGCCCCWKGATCCCTGAAAGTGTMCAAGGCCAGGYTGGAKGGGGCTTGGARCAACCTGGGAYRGTGGAAGGTGTCCCTGCCCATGGCAGGGGRGTTGGAATGAGATGAKCTTTAAGGYYYCTTCCAACYCAAAACATTCTGTGATTTATGGTTTGAATCCTGTGACACAAATACCCCCAGTACCTGCTCCAGCAGGCTGTGAGATACAAAAAAATCTATCAAGGAATACCACATGGGGGAAATTGCATTCCAGTCCTCAGTCATTTAAAGGACAGGTTTAATTTCTGAGATGCAGCCCACTGCTTTCCAACAGCACACGCTGCTTTTACGAGATGGTCCAGAGGAAAACATCCAGAGCACTTATCAGCTGAAACCACAGGTAGCACAYGGGGGAAGCAGATTAAGGGAGTAACATGTTTTCCACAGGCAGTTGTGCCCCGTGCAGGCATGGARAGCCCAGGGGACAGTTAACCCTGAGTGCAGCTGTTGGGTTTAGTGCTGCAGACCCACAGGAAGATTTATCTCTAGCTCTCCAACTGGCAGGAGTTTGGTAGGGATTCAAGGAAAACAGCCGTGGAACCCCTTTCATTCAACATCCTGAACAGGTCTAGGYAGAGGACAAATTGCATCGTGAAACAGCCACAGGTAAGAGCTGGGAATTTTTTGAATGAAGCTCAGACCATGGGAGGTCAGCAGCAAATTGTTCCTGTCATCCCTTTACGATGCTCTGAGCAAGCCAGCTCAGAGTGCTCAGGAATCTGGGGACACCAAAACCAAGAGGATTTTGCGTCATCGGAGTCAGGAGGTGATGGAACCACCTTTCACTCTGGGGATTGGAATTAGGAGAGCATAAACAGCTTTGAAGACGGGTCTTGACCAATTTATGAAAAAAGATCTGAGATGGGGACTTCTCCAGCAGCAGAGGACACTGACCCAGCACATCTCTCAACCCAAACATCCAAACATTTGTGCTACTCACAGCRAAACACTTTGGGGTTAGATATTTGCTGGACCAGCTGCAAACTGTCATCCTAAACAATTTTCTGCTATCCCCGCTATAACGCATTGCTCATTTTCGTTACATCCTGGTTTTTCATCTCTGGGTGTGCCCTACCATGGTGAAATCTGACTCTGCCACTTAATTAATACCATAACTGCAGGCTGTGACTGCCTGCCCTGTGCCGAGCACCATCCCCACGCTCCGAGGTATTTGTTGCCGCGGCAAGGGAATACAAAGCTTTACACACAGGAGATGGAAAAGGTTAAAGTCAATATTTTGGCTGGTGGAAATATTTATGGAAAGAGCCCGTGAATTAGCGAGCTGCATTMATTCCACTGACATTTCCTAGCTGCGTTAACCTTTTATATTTCTTGTGGTTGGCTCCTGTTTAATATGTTCTAATTATACGAGAACCAGGAAGCAAACGAAGGGCTGAGATTAAAGTCTAACAACAGCCGTAAATACTGCAGAACAGATTCTCAGCACTGAGCCTGTCCATTTGAGCCTCCGAGCTCAGTGCTGAGCAGATGAGACACATGAGGCCATCAGACACATGTGCAGAGCTCATAGTTTCTTGCCCACTCACTCATTTGAGGGCAGAACTCGTCTCTTTGATGGCGCCGCGCTGATGTTTCATTGTGTACAGAGTGAAGAGCATCAGTTCATTCAAAGAGGGCTCACAAAGGACAAATAACTCCTGCAAAAATCACACTATCCTCTGKCCTTCCTACCATGAGAAAGGCAGGGAAGGAAAAACGGGATTCAGAATGATTCAGTAATGATGTTCTCCAAGGCTTCAGCCAGCCYTCGGCAGGGATCAGGTAAAAGTGARCRCACYSAGTGCAGTCACAGTGATTGCAGCTCATACACGAGCCCAYAGTCCCTCACAGAGATTCACCAGTGCAGCAATATCTGCTACAAAACACACCAGATCAGAGTCACTTTCTCCCAGCAAAGCCTGACATCACAAGCAAACGCAGACAGTTGCAAAACTCCGCTCCAGGCGGGGAGGGAGGATGTTCCCAATCCGTGCCGGTTCCGCCCGACACACGGATGGCCAGATGGCCACTCTGCTGCTTGCCACATCGGGAGGGGATGGAGGAGGCTCCTGTGTGTGCCTTGTCCCTTTTAACAGAGCACAGCTGGAGCTGGTGAGCAGGGGAGCACCAGCAATTTGATGACACGGCCACAAACTCACACAGATAAAGCAGGCCAGGGATGCTGACCCGCGGAGTAACTGCACCTCTGCTGGAGAATTGTTTCAGAGAAGTTGTTCAGTCATCACCTCTGCTTTGGGGGTTAATGCTGACACCACCAGCTCCASCAGCACTCACACAAGGCCAGGGGGYTCAGKCTKCMGTCCTGATCCCACTGCCATCCACCCTGCCTGCCAYCTTCCTTGGACCTTGCCTTCCTTGGTCTAAAGGGATTAAAAGTCCTACTTTGGATGGACCAACCTCCTGCCTCCTCACAGACAAAACAACAAGGAATAARGGAATCATCTTTCATCCCTTTGGCMTGGCTGATGTCCTCCCAGCTCCTTGCTCCCCTTTCTATCCATGGTCCATAGGATTGCTGGGTGTGCCTAATTGTTGTCTTGTCTCACAGCTTCCGACACGATGCGGCATCAAAGGGGTTCGTGCATGTGGTTACAATTAAAGCCATGCTCAAACACATGCCTGRACCCAGGCGTTCACTGAACTGCAATTGTTCCTGAGGTACAGWCCTTATTCCCCCATAAGATGCCTCACACAGACAATCTGACCCCAGCTGGCCTTATCTACCCCACTAAAATAAAAATAAATATCTGGGAGTARTAACAACAAACTGTGTCACCCTGGTAAAAATTTATTTCCTTTCTGTTTCCAAGAGCGGTACACAACCCTCAAGGAGGGATGTCGCCATCTCCTACTATCAACAATGCCAAAAATAAACAGAAATTAAGTTAAAGAGTCACGTTTCAGGAGGTACAAATTCAACCAYAGCAAATATTTTGTGTGGATGCGGTATAGTTTAGACTCCAATGTGTTTCCTTACAGTCCATCTACTTCCTCTAAAAATATCAACCATAATCCCTCCAGTTAGGCCTAACACAGAATAGCAATTCAATAAACAATTCTGTTCCACTATTRCTTAGGGGGCAAAAGGAATCCTAGCAGGTCTGTAAAGGATTTTTGGAGAGCAAATCTCTTGGCTGATCTGTTAAAAATCCCAGTGTTTGTCTTGCACAGCACTAGCAGAATCTGTTCATAGCCCAGACAGTCTCTGCTTTATTTTCAATAACTCTTGTTCCCTCRAYRTGCACTTTGAAAAAAAAAAWGTTATTTAATATGGTGATCCTCGGTATTTTTTTGTGCATCTGGGAGAGCCTTTGCCTGCTGTCAGAGTTTTTTGTTGGTAAAGCTGGTGTCATTAGAGACTTGAAAGGCTTAATGCTTTCACACAGCTCAGGATAAATACTGTTACATTAGCACAGGTGCAAATAGCTTTCTAATTATTATTAATTTAATAATACAGTGCTGCTGGCACACTCTAATTAGATCCATGCTACCCTGTATGAGAGGAACAACACCAGGAATTTCCACAGCTGTCAGCTGCTGTCTTCTCCCAATTGCTATGGAAAGCAAACAAACCATGAAGGCAATTCATAATTATTACAAACACTCCCTAACCTAAACCACGTTGACATTTCTCAATCGGGGCTGCTTCCTTGCTCTTGCCTGTGGTGTCAGAAAGGGATGGGAGCCAGCTGAAGAAGGACAACCAGCTATCAGAGAATTTGAGAGCCAAGCAATTASTTTGGTTTTAATGAGCTCTTTTACCACACAGAAAGTGCTTCCCTCTTCGTTCTGATCAACCCATCCCACCTCTCACTCCATCATGTGCATCTTAACATAAAACATTTGGYTTTCAGTGTTTTCTGGAGTTTTCCTGCTGCCTTGTTTGGAAAAGGCTTTACCATGGCTACCCATTGGGATTCCTTCCCTCCAGCCAGAGGAAAGGAAGAAGAGCTGCAATTCCCCCTGCCTGCTGCTGAGTCCCTCCGGGCTTTTCTCATAAACTCATTCCAAGAACATGGCTTAAGCTCTTAAGTGATATTCAAAGCCCTCAGCATGAGGTTTATGGCTTTCAACGTCTGCTGAGAATAGAGTTATAACTGACAAGTTCTGAGGCAGGTATTTGGATGCTCTTCCACRAATACATCCCTATAAAACAGATCTCAGCTCTGACATTGACCAAGACTTAATTTAAAGTGGTTTAGTAGAAGCAGCTGACAGATTAAAAAAAGGAAAAAAAAAAGGTCTACATGCAGAGAAAAGCCTACAGGGCTGAATCTGCAGCTGAATGCCTCTCTGGCAGAACCAGGACACTCTGACTCTCCTTTGAACTGTGTATCACTCATGATTTTGACTTTTTAAATTTAAATTGCCAGTTGTGCCGTAAGAGAGAGGAAATCCCTGTTTGCTATTTCTCTTCTATTATGGTTTCATATAAATTTCATTACAATAATTTGGGTTTTSATTTGAGGCACTTCCTGAATGAATTCTTTGTCTTCTGTGAAAGCCCCCAGAGCTCAGTCAGGGCTGAGGAGCTCAGGGTGTAGGGATCAAGAGGCTTTTCCAGGGGACCCACAGCCCCCAGATTGTTGCACCCCTGATGGATAGACACAGCTTTTGCAGGGGGATGCAGACAGAGGAGGCTGCCAGGGTCAGCCCAAGGCAGTCCCAAATTGGGGTGACCCCATTTGTCAACCCCACCAAAAGGACTGCAGAGGAATCCTCAAATTCAGCAGCATCAGAGGCACRAGTGGAACCAGAGCTATGTGTCTCTAAAAAGAAATCAAACCCAAGCAAGGACTAATGTTCACTCACACATTCCCAGCCCTCCCTTCTGCAGACAGAAAAAAATGACCTTCAAAAGAAACCCAAGCTCACTGAGAACCTTTTTGGCTAAAGTGTTATTCTAAACTCCAGGTAGTGCACTCTGACACACAACAAGATTTTCATAATCTCCGAAACATCACTGAATTTGGGTGACAAAAAGGGTCATAGGATGGTTTGGATTGGAAAGGGCCTTAAAAATCACCTCAATCCACTCCCCTGCCATGGGGGGACACTTTCCACTGGATAAGTTGGTCAGAGCTCCATCCAACCTGTGTTTTTAGGTGCAGTAAATTATTCCGAAGTCAGATATACTTTATATGGAGGTGCTCTGAGAAAAGCTAAGAAGCACCAGAGCACCTTTGGCATGGGGAGTAATGGAGCCTCCCAGCCTTGAAGAGGTGCTGGTTTGACCAGCAAGGCATGCCAGCCTGGAAGCCATGGATGGAAACATTCCCTGGACTCAGGGCAAAAATTTATTGGCATTTTCCAATCCTTAACCATAACCAATCCATAACCCTCAGATCTCCTGCACACCACCGAGCGTGCACGCTGAAAAGCAAAATAAACCACCTCATTCAGAAACTTTCCTTTGTTTTGYACTGCACTGGGAAGTTTGAAACATCATGTTCAAGACCTCCCGTCAGCATGAGGTATGCTGAGAGAGACCATTTCTTCCCCACAGGCTGATTCCCACTTTGAACCAGAAACAAAATGGAACACATTTTACCCAAGAAATTGGATATGGACACTCTGCTCACACTTTTACTGGGTCTCCACACAAACACACAAGCTTGACTTTCCAGCCAAGACCAGGTGGGAAAGCCCTGCTATTAAAACACCAACAGGAAGCTGTGGGGTCATTCAACAACCCTACCCTCAAATAAAAGCTCCTCTTCCACTGACATGAAGCTGAGGGCTCTTGCTTGTCTTTCCCAACCACAAAACTGGCCTGGATGTTAATTTGAAATGGAAAATGTACCCAAATGTGACGACAGTCTATTAAAAAATAAAATAACCTKAATGTAGTCAACTCCTTCTGAGTACCAGAACCGCATGGTATAAACACTGTGGGCACTCATAAACCTTCAGTTGGTTTTAGCAGCTTTTCTTCCAGCCTAGTTTATCCTCAGTAAAAGGGTTTTTTTGTTTTTTTTTTTTTTAGTTTGTTGTGATCACAGTGAAGCATCTTTCTTCAAGGGTTACAAAAAATTAAAATAAAATAAATAAAAGCATACCTTTATTGTACATCTTGTAATCTTCCTTCAAAAACTCTGCCTACCCAAGCTGACATGATGCCTTTGGGAGCCCAAAACTCTTCCCCTCCAGCCTTTGCATGAGCCAGGAGACAAAGGTGATATTCCTGAACCAAATGTGTTTCAGAACTGTATGCCCTGTCTCAAAACTGGCTTTACCTGACAAAAATCTGCACCACACAGAATTGCTGCTGAGCTTTCTACCCCTGGTTTAGAAATTGGCATCGAACAAACAAAGTTCAGCTGCAATTTATTGGAGTGGAGGGTTCAGATCTCCTGTTTAAACCATGGGTATTTATAACTGGAACAAAACTGGTACACAAGAGCCCCTTCATTTCAGTGTTTCACATCACCTGCTCACGCTGGGCAGAGAAATCCTTCTCAAAGCAAACCAGAAACATGGCAGGAGAGAGATGGAGAGAAATGATGCTGAGCAACATTCTCCTGTCAGAGAYGGATCATTTTGGGGTAGGATCATTAATCAGCCACTGCCTAAATGGCTTCTGTCTTAAAGGGCTTCCTTCTCCTCCTGACATATTCTCAGAGGGTCCGAAATGCCAGGGCAATATTATCATTCTGTCTTTGCATTTGAAATACCAGTGTTGATGAAACAGACCTTTATTGAACTTCAAAGGCCCACAATTATATATCCTTTCCTTGGGCTTTGATATTTTAATATTCAGCTGGTGAAATTATTATCTATTCCAGCCACAAAGCGTTTATTTATTTTGCTGGCTTTATCTCTGTTATTTCTGCGGTGGTAAGAGGCTGAGGAAGAAGCCCCCCCTGCTTATTGGCAGCAGCAGAAAGTGAGAATTGAATGTACCAGGACTTTTATCTCCAGCAGCCCAAGAACGGAGCGTTTGAACTCCTCCTCGAGCCCTCAGAAACCTCTCCCCACAGCCAGTTCCTCTCATTTATGCTTTTCAAGAGCCAGCCAAATTTCTTTATATAGTTTTCCCCGTGCCACAAGGGAGTCCAGGAGTGGAGGAGACACCAGTCAGCGCCAACGATGGCATGAATTTTTCATCCAAAAAAGGCCTCTCTGTTTTTCAGGAGCTGCAAAAAGAGATTTTTTGCTCACTTTTCCTCAGCTCCAGCCTCACCAAGGTGGAGGAACRTGCAGCAGGGGGCAAAAATATTTTATGTATACATCCAACCCAAACATAAATACACACAGGTAGAGCGCAGCTCCCTTGCTGGCTGACAAAACAAGGTGGTGTTTCATGGCTCTGCATGGCTCACCAAAGAAAGCCCCCGTGAATTTTCTGTGCCCTTCTTCTCAGATGTCTCCACAACAGGACTGAGCAGCAAAATTCAGAGCAAAAACCTGGGTTTTCCAAGCTCAACTTGCAGACCTGGCCCAAACCTCCAACAAAACTAAGTGCAAAGTGTGTTTACATCACCGAGAGATTTCAAAATTTGGTAACCCCCCTGACATTTTCAGAGATCTCTGCATCTCGTTGAGACAGAGCTGTAGAGAGGAGGTGGCGGAAATCACACCGGAATGATGTTATCGAGACATTACAGAGMCATTTCTAAACTAAATCCCCTCAGATACGCCTGGGTCTCTCTCCCGGTGAAAAAGGATGATGGTTGATCCTGCGCAGGCATTTCTCAGGAGTCCTCACAAGCCTTCCCTCTCTCCACTGGGTCATTTCCAAACAATCCTGAAATCAAACCTGTGTTAGAGGAGCCCGGCATCAGCATATGGCTTTCATCAGGTGATTCCCATGCTCTTCAGGAACGTGACTTAATTGCACTTCACTGCAGCCCCTGACGGCATTCAGCAGCTTTTGCTCTGCCTTGATGAGCTGGAAACCGAGCAGAAGGGTCTCTGTCACCTTTCCAAACCTGCAATGTGAAACAGCAGAAGTGATAGGAATGCCATTGAGAGGCGTGAGCTCCTTGTCTCACACTTCCTGGGACAGGCTTCCCAAAATCCGGCTCCATTAAGAAAGCATTTCCCCACAAGGGAGACAGGAAAAGCCAGCCAGTTGGAGGAGGACATTATTAAAAAAATATACAAAAAAAAAAAAAACCACCCAAAAAAAAAAAAAAAAAAAAAAAAAGGAAGAGAAAAAAAAGATGTGATGGATGCTCACCATGGGCTTTCCCAGCGTTTAAGCTGAAGAAGTTCCTGCTGCAACATATGGGGTGGGTGTGAAGGCCAGAAACCTTTTCCTTCGCCCCTGGGAGCCCAGCCTGATGACAAGGGGGAGGTATTAAGGAACAGGATGGGAGAGTCTTGGAGAGGTGCAGGTTTCCCACATGCAGCCTCATGCTGGCTCTGCATGTGGCTGAGTTTGTCACCTCTGGGCACCTCCTGAGAGTGTTCAAACCTGCACCAGGGAATGCTGGTAAATGTTGGAATGTGAGTCCTACAGGGCTGTGTTGTCCTGCCCACGCAGGGAACCATCCAGAAGGGCAGGGAAATGGCCAGAAGCTGCTCCCTGAGAAGCACACAGGACTTGTGGTGCACAGGCCAGTGACAGGAGCCATTCAAGCCCTGGCTAGTCCATCCCTCAAACCTCAGCTTTGCTCCTTCAAACCCTCCTGAACGTCCCATTTTTCTTTTGCTGTCATTTATCCAGCATTTCCCATCCACTGGGGAGCATATTCCTTGTTGGCTGCAGGAGCCTGCTGTCTCTTTCCAGGATTAAGTTGTTTATCTTCTTACATGGGCCTTTGGGAAAGCCACAATCGTGTTTATGTGAGTGTTACCATATTCCAGGAACATTAATGCCTGGGAAAAAAAAAAGAAAAGCAGCATCTGGGAGAATGGGGACAGCAGTGAAGCTGAGAGGTGACCAGGAGCCAAAGCTTCTCTTTGTTGAGGAATTGCTTGGCTTGGTTCTCCAGCTCACAGGGATGCTCAGCACAGGAAAGGCACTAAATCCTCTCAAAGCCAAATTGGGTGATTACATATTTACCAGGAATTTGGRAAGAAGGAACAGGCAGAACCTCACAGGGCACGTTCTTCTTTGCAAATGAAAGAACTTGGTTTCCAGTAGTACTACAAAATCTTGGAGGGGTTTATTTGCAAATTCTCACACAAAAATGACTTTGTGTTCGGAAATGTTAACGCCTGAATTTCAGCCCCTGAAAAGATGCAAAGGAAATGGAAATCTAAACGAGGAGCATATGCCATCCCCTTGGCTCCACCAAGGAAAATATTTGGCTTCCACTTACAGCTACCCCAATCAAAAAGAAGTTTGGGTTGCAGGAATGTGAGTCAAAGCGAATGTTAAATTTACATTAGGCATTTGTTAATTAGCCAGCAAATGAATCACCCCCGTGGACTGGCATGGTCCACACAGTTTTAAAGCAAACACTGTTGTGTCAAGATTAACTGTTGCCCCGGAGTTGACTAAGCAGAAACAWTCCAAAATGGAATTATTAATAAGATTTTCTTGTATTATTGAAAACATCATGATTAAAATACCACGGCTGATATTTACAGGCAGGGAAGGAGGAGGCAGGCTCAGTGGGTGTTTATTAAATCCATTTCCACATATACCTCCAGCCTGAGTGTGTTCTCCATTCCCCTGCAAGCAAAAATCCTCTTTTACCTGACATTTACCCCTGTGGGTGCCTCTTCAGTTGTTGCAGCCTGGACAGCATGATTTGTTGGCTTCATCAATATTCGGGTTAAACACTGATTCCTTTTAGCAGGCAGGAACTCTGTCACCTTCTCGGTGTGTCGTGTGAGCACATTAAGGGACCAAAATGTTTTCCTGGGGTRCTTAAGGAACATTTTGAGGCTGTGCCTCAGTGGGGACTGGAATAATGCTTAGAGTTGGTGGGTTGGTAGCAGACACAAATCTTGGCTGCTCTGTCTTCCTCTTCCTCCTGGAGCTGCTGACACCTCAGAAATGGCTTTGTTGGKTGTGGGACTAAGGAACCACTGTGGCCTCGGTTCCTGATCCCACACAGAGCTTCTCCTCTGGGTTTTCTCCCCAGTGAACAACCAAACAACCCAAATAAAGCTATCTGGGATCTGGCTTTGCTATTGACACTGCAACCCTGCTAAACTTTCTTGCACACCAACATCTAAGACTCAAGTGCCCCAAGACCTTCAGAAAAGGATATCACTCTTTTTAGGGGTTGTTTTTTCTTTTTTTTCTTTTTTTTTTTTTTTTCATTTCCTTTGAGCTTAGGCCAAAAGCCAAAGTCATAAATGGAAACAGTTATTCTGGGCTCAATATCACCTTTTGTGCAATGACAAAAATAATGTGTTGTTGAACTGTTTGGCACGGCTGCCCCAGCATGTGACAAGAAGCTAATTGCTTTTGAAGCCAAATACACTCGAGAAAACAAAAATCCAACTTATAGCAACTCACATTTTGCCAGTTTTCCTGCTCCAAAAGCATACTTTCTTCCGTTTTCCCTCTCTCTCGTGACATCCTTTCCTCCTTTTTTTTAAGTAGTAGTGCAGTTTGCAGCTGAACTCGCAGACAGCCTCTGCTGCCCCTCTCTCAGCCTTTCCCAACCCGTGATAACCAAATCCATCCTGCAGAGCTGAGCCCTTTTTCCACCATCGCACACTACATTAATTCACTCAACACATTTGTGTGCAGCTGTCTTCCATCACACCCAGCTGGCTCCTCAGAGCAGAGGGAGAACTTCATTTGCCTCTAATGAAGGTATAAAGCAGGTAATTTTTAATTTTTGTTTTGTCCTTTGGTCCCCACTCCAAGAAAATTTTGCTTTCTTTTACCAGGAAAATAAAAAAGGGCAATGAAATGCTCAAGCTGCTGATTTTGGTTGTAAGGTGAGTGAGCAAGTCTGAGCCTCTGGGAAGGAGTAGATTTCAGATTTTTGAGCAAGTTTAGCCAAATCAAACAGTGTCTTCATAGCACAAGCTGGTCATTCCCACAGACGTGTGGCTCTTCTAGGAGAAGGCACAGTTATGGATTTATTATGAATTATTTTGTGGCTTCTTCTGTTGCTCCCCCCAAAACCATTCCCTTGTTTGCTTTCACATATAAATGCTGGAGAAAAACAACAAAAACAACCTCAGCAACCGCAAAACAAACCCCMAAAAAATCCCRACAAATGAGCAACCAAGAAAATCTYGGGCTCAGAAGTTTGCAAAAGTATTTTCTTTGAGTGCTATATGCACATTTGAGGCTGCAAACACACCGTGGGGTTTTCTGTCCCCTGAAATTTGMTTTGCACCTGATGTTTGGGAGGCATTTTCCTTTTTTCTCCCTCACTCTTCAGCTCTTAGTTCTAATGTCAAACACAGGCAGTAGCTTTGAAGCTTTTTCCAAATGAAAATGCCAGAAGAGTCCTGGTTTTCCAGTCAGCYTGCCAACTCCAGCAATCATTAATTTTACGTGCTAATTTTAAAGTTGATTAGTTTTGTGTCTCTGACTTCAAAGGCAACTCCAGTGAAAAACCTAAAATCTACTTAAAAAGGTAGAAATAATTTTGTAAAAATGTCTTTCTGGTGAAAAATTCTGTTATTTTTATTTCAACGAGCACAGGTTTCCTTCCTGCAGCCTGCATATATGYTGCTGAAGATCTCCATACCAAATATTTGGTTTATTCTGAAGAAGTCTTGAAAAAATTTAAAAGAGTTAAATAAATCAGCCCAGAAGTGTTTTCATTTGTTCCACTGGTGGCACTGTGGATGTTGTTAGTGAAGTGTGCGTGTAACATGTGTGCAGAGCAATTATGTTTTGCAGTCACAAAACACCATTCATTAGATTAAATAGAATGACAGAGATTTTGGTCTGGTTCTGCCCTCAGATATTACACAGTCACTTGACTGGAGTACAATTTTGACTATTTTCCCAGCTCATCAGCACATTAAAACCAGCTGTGGCTCTCAATAAATTGTTTCAGCAGAACCCACTGAAAATATCCGTATTTTCCTTCCTCCCAGCCCAAYAAATGAAACTCAGGGGTCATTATGGTAATTTTAATTATGATTTGGTAGGGATGGCCTTCACTGAAATCTGTAGTTCCATAAACAACATGCTTCTTCTGTCATATTAGATTTCTTTRTTTCAATTGTGAAGTCACAAAACCATGTGCTTCCTATTTTAGCTCCTGGACCCCCTGCTAAATTTATACACATGAAGGAGTGGTAGCAGGGGGAGAGCAGCAGCCAGGAGCATCCAGGGCCTTATTCCTGCTTGTGAAAAGATGTTTATTCACCCTGCAGACAACAAAGAGAGGAAAGAAAAGAAAATAAAGAAAGGAAAAAATGGAGTTGGGGGGAAGAAAACCAAAGCAAAACTCAACAAACTGGGAGCAAAGTGGGTGCAAAGGCAGAGCCCCAGAGTGACAGAGGTTTGTAAATGCAGAACAACTGCCCGAGCTGCGAGCTCRAACATGGCTCCAAAGTGAAACCAGCTGCCAGCGCCGGGCTCACGGCACAAACTCTGGGACACGTCAGAGAAAAGYTCCCCAGAGCTGCAAACAATTACCCTGGGCTCTTGTTTGTCCCATTTCACCAGAGGCTCCAGGCTGGAAGAGGCAAAAGAGAGGAAAGGAGAAATTTGAAGGGAAATGAGAATAAAATAGTTAAGGAGGGCTTCGCTTGGGTTTGGTTTGGTCTCGTTGGGGTAAATCCAAGAAGGGGTTCCTGTATCCTGCTCTCACCTCTCTCTGCTAAGGAGGATTTAAGTCCCTCCTAAGCCTGCAGCAGCATTTAGGCTGTATTTTAACAAAGCCCTTAATCAAGTGCCTAATTTTAAGCACCTGATTTATTCCCTTCACTGCGAGCTGAATGTGCCAGCGGGYGATGAAAAATGTTGATAAACACTGACTTTATTCAATAACTCAGACAATTCAGTGCACACGATACAAAGATGTCATTGTACCAGTTTATTGTTTCAGCATCCTGGACACAGCCAAGCAGTTGAAGTGCTGCTGGGATAGGCCTTTCCCATCAGGAGGATGCTGGAAAAGCATATTGACAAACAATTGTCCTGAACAAAGCCCTTTGACAATGTGCATTGCAATTGTAAGATAAATTTTGGCTGGAAAAGGGGCGTTTTGGCTTGAAAAATGGGTATTTTGGCTGGAAAAGGGGCATTTTGACTGGAAAGGGGGCATTTTGTCCAGGAATTGAGTAGTTATGGGAAATGCAAGTTCTTCTGGAAACCCAAGGAGGTGGATTTGCACTGAGGTGCTCACACCATCAGCTCAACCTTATCGTGATTCTATATAATTCCACATAAACACTTTAATTCTCTCATCACAGACCAGAAATCCTATAATTAGGGAAGCATTTGTATCTGCCCCAMCATGGAGTGTCACTTGTGATAATGAATTTCATGTTTGCCATGGGAAGAGCTTATGGGACCAAATTTAAGTTCGGGAAACATCTCAAAATGTCAAATTTCTCAGAGGGCAAAAAAGTTTATGAAAATCAAAACCRGGAAAGAACCAAAGTAGTGGGAATTCCAGCTGAAATTGTCAGGCTGGTTCCCCACCCTTTGTTGACAGTCGGATTTTGGAAAAGAACAATTAGTTTAATAAGTTCTGGGAGCTACTGAGCCAGAAACTGTGAAAAAATGGAAACCRAGAGAAACAGCTGAAATATCTTCTCATTCTCATTTAGATTGTGGTTGGAGCAGCTAAATGGCTGYTTTTTCTGGTCCACTTGTGTAATACTGAAAACTGGGGAGGGGAGGAATTGTCCCAAGTCGACCTCATGGAACAAAGAGGGRAAACCGTGGGACAAAGAGAAAAAGAGAGAGAGAGAAAAAAAAAGGAGATTTTCTTTGGAGAACTGAGAAGCATGCAGCGTTTTCTGTTGAGATAAATCAATGGCTTTGCTCAGCCCCAAAATTAGATTATGTATTTTCTTTGCAGACTGTTTTTAGTGGGGAAGCAGGAAAGTTACACTTGGTTGTATTAAGAAAATTGAAGGATATTCCAGGAAAGGAAAGAAAAGAAAAACAAAACCAAGCAAAAATTTGGATTGAAAAGCAGGTTTTTTTCTGAGAAATTTTAAAGAGATGTTTCAAATAAAATACAAAAAAGGAGAGAGCTCTCTGATTCAAACTTGTCAAGATCCAGCTGCTTTTTTTTTTCAAATTCCATTTCCACGGGGCAAAAAGGAAGGTGTTTGACAAAGATTTGCCAAACAACAAAATTAACCTTTCATGAAAAGGAGAAAGCACCACATCATACTTGGGGTGCAGGGGTCTGAGCTCAGTAAATCCTAGTAGACCCTCTCTGCCACTCCTATTTTGGGCACCCAGGCACATTTAAACCATAAAACCCTCCTAGACCATCCCAGCTCCAAAGGTATTGCTCAAAAGTGGYTTGGGATTGGGCTGTATCTTTCTAGTATTGATTTCCAGTGGGACAGGACTGTCTTGTTATGGGGCCAGGGATCCAAAAGAAATCAGAGTTTAATCTAGACTAGTTGTAATTGATGTTTATGAGCAAAGAATCTGGTCAAAAAGGACTCTCAGACTGAGTCCTTGAGGCTCTCATCCCTTGGGAGCTCAGTTTAGCACCATGTCCATGGAAAGACTGGGAGCACAGGGAAAGGTTCACCATCCTCACAACATTTCACCTTCAAAGTCTTTTAAAACAACCCCCCAGAKGAATCCCATGTGCCTTGGACCCACACACCTGGACATTTTTATAGGGCTAAGACTCCCCTGTGACCTGAGGGGCTTTCATACACAGACCCCATGGCAGCTGCTAGCTTGGGGTCAGGCAAGTAAAGAGCCTAAGAGCGTGAAAATGGAAAGGGAAAACGGTGCTGAAATTCCCTTAAAAGCACTGAACTTGCTTGAACAAGTTCCRAAAGTCCCATTGGTGCATTATTGAACCAGCAGAAGTAGTTATTTACAGCAGTAACTACAGCAGTAGTTACTTCCCCTCCGCAGAAAGCCCAGCTGGCTTCAAGGGCACTAAAAATATCTTTTGTGGCACGAGGAGAGGAATCCAGATCTAATCCTTCTCTCCTGACTAAAAGGCATCACGTTATAACATGTTTTTTTCCATGGTTCCCATGAGCTGCTAAAATTGCCCCGGATAWCAGCCCTGGTGAGGGTCCACAGGTGACACGGGGGACACAGCGGTGGGGCCACCCCTCCCTGAGCCCAGCCTGGGGACACCTGGAACTTCAGCCCTGGCTGCTTCAGAGAGGGACTTTCACAGTGGAGAAGAGCCAAGCCAGGGCCTTCTCAGCTCTAACAAACGGAGAATTCAGCCCGTCTCTGGTTCTCACGGCGGGGTCAGRCACAGCTGTGCTCAGCCCGGATCCTGGGCCAAGGCCTTTAAAGCTGTTTGGATACACTGGCCTTCCTGCATCYTTGAAAAGGTTGTCAAGGGGTTCTGTAAAACAGCTGAAAGGATTTATTAAACTCGGCAGAAAGCTCCAGAATCTCAAACAGGCTATTTCGTGGGTGTTAAATGGTTCTCTCGCTGATTTTCCCCGTGCTCGATCCCAGCTGACGGCAATGAGGTCCGACATAAGGAGATGAATTTACTGCCTGCACCAAAATCTCCCATCAAAACACCCATTGCCAGTTCAGCTGTACATTTATTTATCCTTATATCCCTAATAACAAATCCCAGCCAACCTGATTGCCCAGCTGTCTTGTGAGGTCATTTTAAAATGGTGAAGCATTTGGTGAAGCCCAAAGTCACCCACTCAGAACCAATTTTCTTCTTTCACTTGGAGGAAGGAGAGACATGGAGCTGAGAAATCACAGGGGCTTCCAAAAACAGGCAGCAAAAACAAGGTGGAGGAGGCAGGAAAGGGGTGCATGGGTGGACAAGGAAAGGCTGAGGGTTATTCTCACTCCCCGTTTCAATTTCTCATTTCTCTGCCCTGCCAGGAACAGCTGGTGCAGTTCTTGGGAACTTCACCTTGGAAGCAGCTTCCCAGCCTCTCTCCCCAGCTGTGTAGAGGGCCAGACACGGACCCCCAGCTGGTGCAGAGCTGGATGTGCCAAGCCAGGAAATGTCCCAAATGCTTGGCTACAGATCCCCCATTCCATTTGCCCCACCTCAGCCCTGCAGGGTCTCTGTCCTTTGGCAGGAGGTTGTGCCAGCTGCTGTGAGCCACCAGTCCTGTCCAGCCACATGGACAGGAGATGTCTCTTTTATCTGGCTTTTGGAAAACCAAAACCCAACGAGACCAAAGACTGAAGGTGCCTTCAGGAACTGAAGGCAGATTCCTACAACAGCAAAACAAGGGAATCTAAGTTTCACGGATAGCTTGACAGCCAGGGTTATAAAACAAAATTAAGCATTAAATATTCTTAACAAAGGCAATCTGGGCTCGCTGTGTTCTGTTTTTGTTATGTTTTCCCCCTGTTTTATGCTGCTTTAACCTTCGGTTGTTGCTGTTGGAATCCTCTTTGCGCTGTTCCACTTGTCATTCTTCTTATTTTTATTAGAGAYGCTTTGGCAGGAGACTTATCAAAATGCGCTGAGCTTGTCAACAAACGTCATTAGCAACGAGTCTAGGCAGACAGTGTAAGCAGGGAAAGGGCATGGGAAAATATGCAATATAAAATAATTTTATATCTCGAAGAAATGCRGCAGAATAATAACGGCAAAAGCCTCGCTGTAAATTATTTGTGCTGTTTTAGRAGTAAATTCCCACTGTTGAGCGATTTCTAGCCAGGCTTCAAGGGATCAGACGCTCTTGTGGAAGAAAATGGTGTAGCTTCCTCGAGATGAAGRGCCTGGCCATTCTCTGTGCAATGTCATCAGGTTGAGACATGCTACACCCTGCACTGGATAACTTTAAAACCTCAGATGATAAATTACGGATAGGTCTCCTTCCCTGGAAATCAAAATCAGCCCACTGGCAGAAGTGCAGCTGTACCAACYCATGCCAGAATCACGCTTTCTTCTGGGCTAGAGTTACACCCTGCTATGTCCAAGACGCCCACACATCCAGCTCYGTGCTGGGGTTCAACCTCAACACGCCAAGCCGCTCGTTCCAGGGCTAAAAAATCTGCCCTGCTCTCAATCCCTTCCTTTGAAGTTCCCTCAAAGACATTTGCTTACTTAAGCACATGCAAGAGAAGGTGAAGCCTGACCCCACCATCCATGGGTGGTGTCTACTTTCACGAGGGTATGAGAAGAAAAAATAAATCACCGCGAAACGAGCGTAAGCGAAGCCGTGCGGTGCCCTTGCCGAATTAGGCCCGGGGTTATTCTGCAGGTTGCACCGGGCTCTGCAAGGAGGGCTGGAATTCAGTAGGCTCAGGTTAATCAAAATAAATCATGGGGTCAATGGCGAGGTGAAAGCTGAAAGGCATCCCACCCACCCACATCAGCAGTGAGCAGGAAAATGCGCGTTCGATATCCCAAAACACAGGGAGGATRTGAGGTGCAGCCCTGATTTGTGCTGATTGCAGCTTTTTGGGGAGCAGCTTCTCCAAAGTGAAGAGGTCAGGCAGCTCCTGGCCAAGACTGATGGTCAGGGAGGGTTATTGACCCTCTTGAGGCTCCTGTGGGTGGCTGAGCATGGGTGGGCACAGCCACAAGGGGTGTGGACACCAGGGAGCCCAAATGGCCACCAGGCTGATCCAGCCCTGGAGGCAGAAGGAGGGGAGCACATGGTGGTGCCTCATAACACATCATAAACACTGCTGGGAGGGAGGGGCCGGGGGTGCAGCACAAAGGAGGGGGAGTTTGGAAGGAAAAGCCGATTAAAATTTAAAAGGTTTTAATTGATCTCACCACTAAGCTCTTCAATATGGCAGTAAGTGTGATGGGCTCTGGCACATCTCTGAAACCACACGCAGCAACTCAAACATCTCAGATTTGGGGCTGAAAATTGTGTCCTCCACAGGGCAAGGAACATCCGTGTGCACAGCACTGGAGTAGAAAAATGGTTTTGCAAACCTGACTCAGTCTTTCTGGAAGTTAATGGGATTTCACTGGGTTGAACTGTGTGTCTTTCACGGCCTGCTTTGCCTCAGGGAGTAGTTTTATGGCCAAAATAATACGTGCCATATGGGAAAACCCCACAGAAATTAATAGGAGTGCAACCAGTAGAATTGGAGAGAAATGAAATAATCTATGGAAATGGCTGTGTAATCTTTAAAATTTGATAGAGAATGATCCCATCTTGCAAAGACTTTTTAAGACATTCTATAGAATTGCAATGATGTAATTTGGTTTCAAATCCTATTCAAAAAGCTCCAAAGCCTAAGAATGGTTATTGTTTTCTTATTAAATTCTGTAAGGCTTCTCCATAAGGAAAGAGCTGGTATTCTCATAACATCTCCACTATGCCAACACGAAGGAATATAAAACCACTGGATTTAATTATATCAGGCACATAAATGTCTTCCAAACCATTACACGTATCTGTAGACATGAAAATACTCACCCTACAAATTAGGTGCCATTGGAATCAGTAGAGTTGAACCCACTCCGATGGGATTGGCTACTGAAACAACTCCGGTGACTGACACGGCTTTTAAAGGTCACAGGAGGGAATGGGCTGGAAAGTTCTGATGAAATGCTTTTGGAGGTGGAAAAATATCAGTGAATTGAGATGAAACTGCTTGGAGGAGCACGATGGGTTTGCTCCCACTTGTCTTTGCAAAGAGGAATTTTTGGTCATGCATTGAGAGAGAGTGTGGGCTCACCCCAGTCCAGAGGGTCCTGCAGCCTGGGGTGTGACAGACACAGCCCTTAGAGCTGGGAATTGAGCCTAGAGAGCTGGCAGCCTGAGCATTTCCCTCACCAGGGGACTGTAAGGTATTTGTTCTCCTCCTTTCTCTCCCAGTCACCCATTTCAGGCAAGACCCATCAGTTCACAGTGAGACGGAGAGGGAAAAACAGCCGTGCCATCACAAACTGCCGCCATGAGATGGAAAAACTGGGCTTCACCCAGCTCTGCTCCAAAAAAAAAAAATCAAGGGAAGAGGTGAGATCTGCCTGAAGCCTGCCCACGGGTCAGGAGGGGGCTGGTGGAGCATGCCTGGGATTCCTCCGCCACGATGCCAAACAGGTCCTGGCAGTGACAGCCAGCGGGGAGGCGCTTGATGTTGTGAAACACAGAAGGGAAAAAGTTATATTAAAGTAATAAATGAAAGCAAAAGCGCKCTCTGTCAGGGGGCTGGGAGCAGGGGAAATCTCAGTGTGCGGTAGGCCGGTGCAAAAYGCATCTTGGCATGGTTTTCTGCACTTGAGGGAAAAAAAGGACATAAATAGATGCAAAAAAAATCTTATGGCTGGCTGGTGGAGTGTGCATGTACTTGTCATTAGGGAGCTCCAATCTCTGATTTAGTGAAGTACTTCAGTGGATGTTTAATTTTCAGCATGTTAGTGATGAACTGGGTCATAGAGCACTAATGAAAATGACGGGTGTTGATCTAAAAATTGCAAAAAAAATAAACAAGAAAGAAAGATATGTATTTCTTTTTAATATTTCTTGGGAACGTTATTGTTTGAAAACAAAAAGCCCTTAAATATGTTTTACACAAACTTTCAAATTCAGACTTCCTATTGAACCCAACTCCTCTTCCCAAAGGAACAGAAAAAAAAAAATCCAGCAAATTAGAGAATTTTCTTGCAAAATACATGGGTTTATCATTTTTTTAAACACAAATACATAGCTGTGGATCTCCTGACAGGGGTCAGGGTCGTGCCACCACAGGGTAGAAACAACTATACCAAACAAATGAAAAAACTCAACACTAATCTTTCATATCCACCCCTGACTCAGGGTGAATTTGCCTCAATTTGGCTTTTATTATTCAGTTCAAATGATGATCCCTGAGGTGGACCAAATTTCAAATAAGTTCTGGCTCTGYTTCCAGGGAGCACGAGCCACTTTATGGCTTCAGGTGCAAAGACTCCATGATTCTTTTTTTCACACAAATTCAGCAAAGTTAGAATGTGACAATTTTAATCACGCTGCAGGAATCGTCCCAAATCCCTGCCTGCTCCAAGGCCACCTGTCAGAGAAYCTGAGCCTTTAGGCTGCTGTGATTTGCATTTTATTATTTTATTGGACATCAAGAAAGAACACAWAAAATGAAGAACAGATCATAAAGGCAAAATTTTCCTTTAGTAATTCTGTTCAGCTGTCTTTCCAACAAAGGCAGTGCAGGGTGAGGCAGCAATTTTGCTTTATCAGCCTAAATCTTAATTTAAAAAAATGTATAATAAATGCTTCTTGTTTGGGAACAGAGAGGGTAGAACAAAGCCAGAAGTCATTTTTCTTTATCCAACAGTCATCAGGAGTGAAAAATCCCAGTTTGTACTCTGGATTTCATCACTTGTGTGTAAAACCAACCTGCCACCACGAGCCTGGCACATTTGGTGCTGCCAGAGAAAATCCCTGCAGGAAATAAATGTTCATCCGGGGAGGGCTCAGCCTCCTTGGTGACCCTCTCATGGGCAAGATGTACTGTTATACACAAGGCAAGCAGCACTGTGAAACCTTGGAAATCAGGCTGCCCTGTTCTTTGGGAGGACGCTGAATTATTTTTTCTCCCAAATTTAAAAGATTGGGCCATGTTCAGRGTTGAGCAGGCCCTCTACAAGTCCATCAGCTCTGTGGCAGGGCGTGGGAGCAGCCAAAGGCATTTGTCAGCTTGGAGATTCTGGTGTAAGYACAAACAGATTTTGGCTTCCTGCTGCCAGGAATGACCTCCCAGCCGCCTGGGATCCATCCTGCTGGCAGAGCCAGCCGCAGGTGGCACCGTCTGTGCCAGTCCAAGCCAAACATCTCATTCCCAGCTGCAGGGACGGACCAGGGATGGGACGGTGACTTCCAGGCAGGGCAGAGGGCGGCTCACACACTGGCTGCCTTGTGGAGGAGGAACGGTCAAAAACAGCACCTGTGGGCACCTCCCAGCCYTGGCAATAAACACAAATATGTCTCCTGGCATGGCCTTGTAGGAAAACATCAGCTGAAAAGGGATCCTGTGCCAGAGACATTCCTCCGCCACCGCTGCTTGCCGAGGGGACGCGGGCTGCAGACCCAGCACTCTTTCCCTCTCTGCTGTTTTCACATCTCTGATAGCACATATAGACCTCAGAAAAACTCTCAGCTTCAGATTTTTGTTCATGACTGAAGGAAATGTGTGATCCCAGTTATTATTTTATGCTGTGTAAGTTTGATTTGTGCTGTTACTTCAGCATGGGGCCTACTGGAGGCCTACAGCTGTCACGGACAACTTTCTACCTCCTCTCACCCCTCCTGCCACCTGAAAGGAGGAGCAGCAGATGTGCAATGGGCAAAAAAATAAGAGATGGTGCCAGTCTGAGACACAGAAACCTCTCACAATCGATGTGGAATCTTCCCTGATGTCCGGAAATCACCAGTTTGTGGGATTTAGGGAAGGTCTTGGCCATGACAGTCCGGGCATGAAGGGCAAGTGCTGACTTTAGTGGTGGCAGTGTGAGGAAAACCAATCCAGGGGACATTTAACAGGGAATGTCCATCACCAGGGTCCAAGAGGACRCTTCAGGCAAAGGGAAGAGAGGCACGTGGTCTTCTGCCACCATGACTCCAAAAAATGAAGCTCTGGAGGTGGGAAGATCCCAGTCCCCCCGCCGAGGGGGTCTGTCGGAGGGACTGGGACTGCCACCAGCCCAGCTGCAGCCACACCAGGCCCAAAGACAATAAACAAAAGGCCTTGGCTCTCGGAGACGGGCYTGGGCACGGGGTTATGTGATTTTTGGAAGCCTTGCAAGGAGCTGTGTGCGACAGACGGAATTAAGAATCCCTTCACGTCGCAGGGCCGCCCTGGYGCTCGGAGGCAGCTCTGGCCGAGCTCTTTGCTAGGTGGATACCTGCTGTGCAGGAGATCTAATCAGAGCCCAGCATCTCCAAAGGAAACAGYTCTGAACGCTGCCATTGTTTGAGTTTTTCTGCTCTGGGCTCACAGAGTCCTGGTTCTGGCTCTCTGGAGTGTGAAAAGGGAATGTAAAGCAGGCTGGGCTCAGCTGTGGCTTAGCAGGCAGCGTGAGCTGCTCGTCGGTGATGGGCTTGCACAGAAACCGCTCAGCAGAGCTTCCAGAACAAGTCAGTTCCTGGAAGGAAAAGCAGCTAAAAGGTATGAAATTCACTTTATTTGCATCAATAAGGCCGAATGTCTGCTTGTTGGATAAGTCAGAAAGTGCTGATCATTGAAAACCCTTCTGCTTCAGGCAGTCTCACCTGAGCCTGTGCTCGGCTCAAATTCATCTTCTCGATCAAAACTCACTCCTAGGGCTCAGCAGTGGAGATACCCCATGGCACAGTGTCCATTAGCCACAGTTTAGCTGGAATTGCTGCTCACCTCCCTGCCGTGCCAATTTGGACCCCAGTTCCACCTGCAACCGGCCCAGGAAAGTGGCTAACTCCTGCTCTGTGTTTTCCCAAATAAAAAGAGCATTTGTGTTCTTTCACCGGGTGTGACTTTTGGTTTAGATTCAGGGGGAAAAGCAAACTTTTCCTAACAGGGGCAAAGAGCGTGTCACCTCCATAACATGCTACATAAACAGAATTTTCCTCCTGGCAAGWGAGACCCACCTGAAACACAGAGGAGCAGCCCTGAGAAAATACACTTAAAGAGGTGATGGAGCTACTGGGGGCTGCCCAGTGGGCAATGCCTGCACTCCAGTGACTCCCTCACCTGCTCTAACAACCAGAAAAGTCCATGTGGGCAGGCATAGTTTGGCACAAACTATGAACATGCATCTGCTCTAATTGCTGGATGTTCAGAGGATGTTCCTCAGCTCTGTTTCTTTGATATAATACAGGCAAAACAAGCACATAATAACAGCTTCATTCTTCTCACTCTGACTTTTTTTTCTCTCGTTGGCCTTATCACCCAGGATGGAGTTAGTTCCATTTATGTTCTTATGTACAACAGCTTTATCAACTTGGAACTGGTGAGAAAAATATACTCCAGAATAAATATGTTGCAAAAGAAACTACAGGATAACTCCCTGCATCAGGGAAAACGACAGGAGTGGACGTTTCAGCCCCCTGAGTTTAATCGAAGCTGTTTGGTAATCTGGAATCAGATAAATTTGGATGACTACAGAACTGGCCTGAGGATCTCAGATGGCAAATCTCATAACTAAAAATGGCCATCTTAGTGGTTTAAAAAACTCTCCATCACTCTTCCTTTTTTTTTTTTTTTTTTTTTTTTTTTTTTTTTTTTTTTTTTTTTTTTTTTTTTTGATGATTAATGTTGTGCCATTGCTATGGTCCAGATAATAACCACATCAAAGGGAATCTTTTATTCATGTACAGATAGGCAAAACCCATGAAGATTCTGAGGAAATATCTCCAGGTCACGGTCACTTTCCTCCCACATTTCCAGCACAAGCACYTTCYYCCTGCCARGRAAGGATTTCTTTCCCAGGAAAGGGGTGACTACCCCAGTGACTGTCATAGCTCTGCAGCTGTTTCATGCCACGGTCCATGGTTTATCCAAAATGATGCAAAGGCAACAAAAAAGGGAGCCCAGCTCTGCTGCTCGCAGAGAACTCAATGCTAATTCACAATTCCACCTGGGCTGAAGACTTAAATTTCATTATGCGCTTTATAAACTTCAGAGTTTTAGAAATAACATATATTATTACTGGCTCAGAATGAATTTCCATCTAAAGGCAGAGTTCTGAAAGGGATATATTAAACCCAAGGAAATTCTGCTTCAAAAGCTCCATGCACTTCTGAACATAATATCCCAGAGTCATGTTCCAAAGTTAAAATTTGATAAAAACTGGAAATTACTTGGCATCTCASCATATTTGGAGATACTGAGTAATAAAATGGATAAGACCTGTGCCAAGAATAAGATGAATTTTCCCCATTTGTTTAAATATTTAAACTTTACAGATGAGAAAGGGCTGCTCAATATTTTTAAATGTGGCAGGTTGTTAGTGGCATTAGTTTATATGTCTCTTTCTCCCCATATTTTTTCTGAGTTCAGTGCAGTTGACTGAGATCTCATCCCCTGCTAAAATTAAGGTTTAGGTGAACAGCCAGAAACATCCATCTAGAAGAAAATTTTAACTGTGTTCATGAATCTGTCAACCATCAGGGGTCTTCTCCATGATGAAGTTCTGAAGAGATGTGTTATTTTTAAGAYATTATTGTACTTCTGTATCCATAACTCAACATGCAATTGTTTCTTTCACCAGTACAACCAAGAGAATCCTTTATGCCATTTCACTCCTCAGAATATAATTTCTCTAAGATTTATATTTTGGCTTATTTTTTGGTTGGTTTTTTTTTTTTTTTTTTTTTTTGGAGCTGCTATGTTGGCTTTTTTCATGTCCTCTCTAGGGTGATAAATCCCAAGATGCCAGGCACAGGTTATTGAAAACAGAACAAAATAAATACAAGCAGGGAGATCAAATATGTTTGCTTGGGATTGTTTCTGAGGGGGATTTTGCAACTGGAAGAATGAACACAACGCTGATTTTTTTTATGAAGGCTGCAAACAGTATTATCTGAAATAAAGAGTTCTGTCTGAAATAAAATKGAGTTTCTTTGGAAATGCCTGCTGAAAATAAAATGCTAAGGAGATGTCATTAGATGTGTTGGACAAGATCTTTTCCTAAGGCCACTTCATCAACTAAAGGCAATCTTGGATTTTAACTGTAACCCTGGGGAAAGGAAAAACAGTTTGGCTCATCAGCATGTAACAAGAGTAATTAGTGAGTTAGAAATAGATGTGACAGWGGAACAAAACAGTGGGCTGACAGAGGGATTTATATATCAGGAATATAGAAGAGGAGGAAATCTGGAGATTTTCCAGTGATGCTGAAATAGAGTATGCAAAAAATTGCAAAATAAAAAAGTTCCTGCTCTGTCAGCTAACCTAGAGGTGTTTTATGGGTACTCACAGCAGGACAGCCCTCTAATCCAATTTTCAGGAGCAGGTGGGATTGGCCTGAAGGGAACAAYGTGATTCCCTGGTCAGAGGAGCAGTCTGGGGATGTGACCAGTCTTGGCAGAGCCCAGGAGTCTCTCCTTTCCTGGATCTTGGATGCAGCTCAATTATTTAATTCCTCTGWAGCTCAGTTTGGTTTTATCTGTAAAGGAAGTGAATTGTATTGAGGTGTCACCTCCATAGCACTCATTGGTTTATAAAACACCTCTGAAGGATAGATGTGAAGAATGACTGCTAACAAAGAGTCTAAAATCCTATAAGACAAAAAGAAAACTGAGCCTTAATCAAGCTGCCAGCAGACTCACACAATGTCACCCATCACTCAGATTTCAGTCTTTGACTTTTGACAGCACTGCTCACAGTCAATTCATCTAATGCAGCCTGTTTTCTGTCCTTAAGAAAATCCCTWAAACCAGTTTCACAAAAACACCAAGTTGCTGTGGGCCAGCATCACCTATTTTAAAATTTTCTCTTCTTTGCTGTTTGCAGTGACATTGAGGAGCCATTGACATAAAAACCCTCCTCAAATTTACTGCASAAATGGAGACAGATGCATTTTGTTAGGAGTTCGTGCTGCTCTGCAGAGATGAGAAAATATTTGCAGATAGCTCAGCTGATCTTTTAAAGTGGCATGATTTGATTACCGTCAAATAATTATTATGAAAACATTTGCAAGGTTTTTGTTACCCACCTTCCCTTCTCTTTAGGAGATGTCTTTCTGGAAAAGATTTTTCCAAAAAAAAAAAAAAATAAAAGGGGCCGTAATGTAATACATGGCTATAACATAGATTGTTAATTTTTAGTGTAGCTGAATCACAGCATGCTTTGATTGAGAGGAGCCAACACAAACATGCAAAATATGTGCCTCTTTGAACAGGATACACCACATCCTGCATTTGGTAGCCAAAGGTTCCAGTTTGCATCACAAATGTAGTCCAAGATCTCTCTCTCCTTGAGGTATGTACCTCGAAATGTGCCAAATCTGCAAGACACGCCGCCTTCTTTTTAATTTCTTTCTCTCATTCTTCCCCATTAAAAAAAAACTAATAAAAAAGAGAGTTTAATCATTTGCTTGTTTGGGTTTTAGTAGAGGCTCAGCAGGTGATTGAAAGAAAGRAGTTGTCAGGAGGGACTTTGATTAATCAGAGACTCGATCGTTTGATTAATCGTCCCAGAAAGAGCTGACGGCAGCAGAAGTGCCCCAGCCAACGTGTAAACACATCGAAGGAACGTTTTCAAAATACGTAAAGACAAATTGCAGTTCAAAGCTACTCTCACTGGCCTGTTGATTTGACTGCTAGAAACAAAAGCCCTTCTGCCTGGCTGATAGAAACCAGACCTTCCACGGGAGGGAACAATCGACTTCAGGTCCTTTTAAATTCTGAGGAAAAAAGAGCTCAACGTTTTCTGTTTTAATTGATTTTTTTTTGTCCTCTCATTCTTGTTTACAGTAACAAATTACAGCCCTTAGTCTTTTTACAAGGAAAGTCAAGTTTCCTCTCATTTTCAAGCAATTTATAACACATGTTTACGGCCTTCAGTTTCACAGAACATCCCAGCAAAGCACAAATTATCCCAGTGAGGTAGCAAACAAAACATCATGCTACACATCACCCGACCATCACCACATTTTACCTGCCACTTAATGGCACCCAGTAGGAAGCCTTGAGCTGGAAAAACACTCCAAAAGCCTGCCTGCTCGCCTAGCAATCTCATCATGTAGACAGGGGAAAAAATGAGATTTGCAAATTCAGCTGGTTCCCAGGTGATTGGAGGAYATAAAAACTCTTCCTTGCCATGGAAACGCACAGAGAGTTTGCCATGACCTGTGTGATGCTCATAAACCCTTGAAAATGTTTGTCCTCAAGTTCAGGCAAGSCCATGGACGTGCTGAAGGCCAGTCCTGCTCAGAACAGCGCTCGAGGAAAGCAGGTGAAAAGCAGAATTAGTATTTTGGGGAGSGCAGGAAACTATYTCCTTCCTGGAGCAAAAATAAAACWTCTTACAGATTGAGCAAATGAGAGAAATACGGGCAGAAAACTGAAAGTTTGCAGCCAAAAGAAATGGGTTTGGTCTTCAAGGCACACTACCTGGGCACATCCCTGGTTTTTGGGGGCTGAACCTTTGGGGGCTGCCCATGTAGAAGCTTTGGTGGGAAACCTGGAAGCCACCAGCCCAATTCTTCCATAATCTAATTACTGCAAAGGCTTAATTGCTTCAATCACAGTGCCAGCCCAGGGTGAGCCAGCCTGGTTTTCACAGCCACACAAGAAATAACCTGAAATTTGGCTCAAGTCAAACCAAAATGGAGATTTTGCTTTTGCCCAGCAATAAACCTGAGTCAACTGAAAGCATTGCCTCAAAAAATGCAGATTTACATTGAATGAGATACAGTTTTTCAGCCCAAAGGAAATCTATAAAAACTGTTATTTAGCACCTGTTTTAAAATAAATGTGAATTACGAGACTAAACAAATCAATGAACGTTAAAATAATTCCTATGCAAAGTTCTGAATAAATACTTTGACACTTCCCAAGTGTTTCATTTTTCAAAATTATGAAATATTGCATCTCGCCTTTTGCATTCTTTCCAATGGCCACCATCCATCTTTTTGAGGTCCAAGACTTGATTTTGAAGTAGAATTTGTCTTTCCCAAGCTGTAATTTTTAATACATTTACTATTCCAGCTGCAAGCGTTGCTGCTACTTGATCTCATTTCAGCATAGCAAGTTGGGTATGATTTGGGTGAATTGTCTTGACAGTGAAACAGCAAAGAGGGGAAATTTTGGTGAAAGCATTAAGGAGAATCTGTACAACTAATTTGAAAGAAGTCCACACGCTGATAGTCCAACTGCTTCATATTTGCTGAAATATGAATAGACAAAAAACCCTATTCCCAAATGTTTTGCTTTAAAAAAAAAAAGGACACACTAAAACATAGTGATTGCTTTTGCAATAATTGATTTGGAATATATATTTTTGCTTTAGCTCGCTTTATTTTGCTACATCTTATCTCCACCATGTTTTATTTGTCATTAATTAACCCAGCTTTTTCAAAGGCCCCTTGAATCTCAACCCTGAATCCTAGCAAAGCACCACGGAGAGCTAGAATTACCATCCTCTCCTCCCTTTAGCCACAGAGCCAAGAGATGAAGATCTGCGTTACCTCTTACAACTTCCTTAGTGGCTACAAGATTCCAAATGATATTCCTCCCTTTTTGTATGTGTCAATCCTAAATCCTTTGTCTTCATTCCCATTCCCTACCCAGCCATATTTTAATTATTGAAATCAAAAGACCATCTAGTAAAATAAACCAGATTTAACGAGGGAAGAAAGTCAAAACAAACAGGCACTGTTTACTTCCTCTSCACTGATTTGCCAAGAAATGAGCTCCACATCTCAGATTATCGATTCCTGTCAGCAATATTAACCTCTCAGGGCAGCGTGAAGAGGAGCATCTGGATCAGAKGGAGGAGAGGGTGCAGTGAAATGGAAGCAAAGATATTTTTCTGTGTGCCTTGGAGGAGGTCTTCACCCCCACAGGTAACATTTGTGTCCTGCCCTTCAATCCTGCAGCTGGAAAAGTAACATCCAAGGTCCCACATTTGGCTGTGGCCACCACAGACAAGACTTGCCAGCCTTACATGGGATTGAGTTTGTAAGGAAAGGAGGCATCAGGCTGTCCTCAGAKCAGGTGAAATCATGCAGAAACATCTGTCTCACCTGAGAATCACCTTGGTGAGTCACAGCATTGCACTGTGCAAACACCTCCAGCCTTTTGGAATATTCTATGCGAAAGGTTTTGTTACTGAAAAAGCAGGTTTCCCMAAACTAAAAGATTCAGCCCAAAAGCATTGTTTTCAATGATTAGATTCTTTCACAGAGAAGGATTTTAAACCAAAAATGAACTAGGGTTTACATAAGCTTTGGGTTTTGGAAAATTGAAGTGTTACAAGCTTTTTCCTCATTTTCTTAATTGATGGCTGCTCCTCTTTCATCCCTGCCCCACCTTCCTTTCACCACTGAGCGCACTGACAGCCTGTTTGTCTGGTGGGGTTCTCTTTTTCCGTTTCTTTTGACATCTTCACAGCATTTCTGCCACTTCTGCAATACGCAGAACAGCCATGAGAACCCCTCCAGGACACACCTTCAGCAGTGGCACCACCCTGGGAAACAGAAGCAACACCAAGATCTGCAATTTTTCTTCATAAAACCCTATTTTCCTACTTTTCAAACAGCCCTGCAATGGTTGCACGCAGATCTTGCCACACTGCTGGATTTCAGCAGCGCCCTTTGTTATCCTCCTGCAAACAAAGAGGGAACTGGATAGTTTCTCTGAGCTGGACTGGGATGTTSGCTCCTCATTCCCCCCTTCAGATCTGAACAATGAACAATGGTGACACACAGGCTCCCCGTGGCTTCTGTGCTCCACGCGGTGTGAGAATGGGGCCGAGGGCATGGACGTGGCACTGGGACAGCGTATTTTGGTTTCCTGCCTTTTTTGTCTGGTGCAGAGCAGGAGCCAGAGCATCCACAGGGGTATTCCCAAACTGCTCTTGGTGGCATCTGCCCCTCGGGGGCTGTTTTGTCGCTGAGAATAGAAGGAGCATGGAGCAGAGGCCAGGGACGAGAGCGATGTGCAGATGTCCCGTTAACTCCATCCCACATGCCCAACTCCCTTCTGCCGGCAAACTGCAGCTCAGAGCCACTCCCTGCAGCATCCCAGCCCCTGCACCTCGTGCTCCAGGAGCCACAATCGACCAGAGAATGGTCCTGGCCCCTGAGCTCAGTGACCTCAGTGTTGCTGCTGGGAGTAAATATCCTGTCAGTCCCAGTGCCAGCAGCTCCTCGGTGTCTGAGTGAGCAGAAAGGCGCTGCGGCGCTGACTTAGAGGTGGCCTTGTCACTCGGGGCTCAAACCTATTGTCAGTGTGAGCCTCTGCAGCYCCGTGGATAAACACAGGGCTGCCTGGAGCCAAGCATTAAATCCATGCTCGCACGCAGAATAAATAAAGAATTAACCGTGGTGTGTAAATAAATTCAAACGCGAAGCGGCGTGGAACCTGACCCAGCCCCCTCAGTGCAGGAGGCCAAACTGTCCCAGCTCCCTGCCAGGCCACTGCCATCAAAGCCCCAATGCCAACGTGCTCTTTAATCCCCTTTTTCTCAGATCTGGTCCCTAAACTCTCATTTTACAGCACTGGAAGGGCTCAGCACAAACACTGCAGAGCCAGGTGTGATGTGTTTGAGCAGAAGCGAAGCCAACTAGGACAGTCCTCTCGTTTAATTATTCCAATGTGTTGGTAAAATCATAAGGAAAAATGCTGACTCCCTCAGYCTGACACCCTGATTTTTATTCCAGACTATAAGACACACAGCARTTTCCCTGGGCTTCTTATYCAYATTCACAGAGACGTTTATTTCTTCRCTCTTCTTTCCTCATTTTCTTTTCCATTTTTCTTTTCRCTCCCCTGACTCCAGCCAGGATGTCAGCTACAAATTACACATACATGTATTTTAAAATGTATAAAATGTATATCTTTTCAGTGATGCCTTTCAAACAGTACTGTCYTCCCAACCCCAAAAGCTAAAGCAAKCAAGGAGCTAGACTTTCTAGTCTTAAACTGGTACACAGAATGGGATTTCCAGAGTAGCTGGATATGAGGTTTTTCTCTARTCCTGTACAAATATGGCCTTTCCACTCTGCTCATGGCACAGTTTTTCCCCAAAGGCAATAGGGCCGAGGGTAAACARCAAACTCTGCAAAAGCCCCATGTTCAGGAGAGCCTTTGGATGGATGGTGGAGGGTTTCAGGAGTGATRGGAAGGCCACGCTGCCTCTGCTGGTTCCAGCCCATCTCCTCCAAAACCCCCACACAGCTCCAGCATCCCAAAATCCTCACCACACTGGCACCACTGGGGGACCTCTTCAGCTTGCAAGAAGACATTTGTGGATTTCAGCTGAAGAGTTCTGGTTTTCAGCCATCCAGAGGATGATTTTTGCAGCAATTAGCTATCAGATCTGTCTCCATTCCCCCTAATTGCCTGTGAATTTTGCAGTGAGCAGCACGAAAGCCATTAGTGGTCAGAGAGTCACAGCAGATTCAGAACACATTTCCTAGSGAAAGAATTATTAACTAAGATCTCTTCAGGGTGACATCCAAGCTTCACTAACCACCCTCCAAGCACTCAGAAAGGGATTTAGGTCTGTTTGGAGGCACTCAGATTTCAGGGGTGAAATATCTCACAATTAGGGGGGGGAATTTTTGGCCTTTCCACCAACGTCTTATGCATTGACTTTAATAAAACTTGGTAAAAACAGAATAAGATGAACTTCCTATTGACTGCAATACACAGGGACCACAAATGCTGTCAGATCCCATGTCCCACAGGGATAAGGAGCCTTCCCAAGGGTACCTCATGGATGCTGTACRATTCCCAAAATACCAGGCTGTGATGTGCACTGCACACAACAGATGGAAGGGACTGGAAAGGCCAAACTTCCTCACTGMAGCAGGGCCCATTTAGTGATTTCATAACTCCAGCTGGACCTCTTTTGGCAGAGGAGAGGATTTTTATGAGGGAAAACGCTATAAATCTGCTGTCACTAAAAGCCATCAGACACCATGTGGCATGTTCATGATATCACCAGTGCGCACCAGTTTTMAAACAGAGGTTTGGGCCATAAAGCTGCCAACCAGGAAAATCACATACGAGAGCAACGCTGAACTTTTAAGAGCAAAACATCCCTTTGAAAGCCCTTCCTCTTCCTGCTTCTTCTCAACCCCAAAGCTTCAGCGAGATAGAGAAGGGGAAAATGAAGGGTGTACGCTTCAAAGTGCAGCGATAAACATCCCAGGATTAAAACAAAGCCAAACTTTGAGTCCCGTTTCTGAGCAGAAACAGCTGTCACTCAGCAAAAGTGTTTGCTTAGTGATGAAGAAACCAAGGAAAAAAAATTACAAAAAAAAATTACAGAAAAATCACAAAAAAAAATACCAGTCCTAAGTTAAAAATCAGGAGGAATTGGTGCAACATGCCAGGTAGGAGTCAGAGATGCAATCCAGCAGGCTAAATGTGAGCCACACCACCATAAATTGCTTGCCTTGACTGTTCGTGGCAATTGGTAGCAGACAAAAGTTGTACATCTCCAGCAAGCATTTCTGCAGGACACAGCTCTCTGTTCTGCTCCGGTTACCATGGCCTTTCTCACCTCCTCACASAGCTTTTCCTCGTGTTTTAAGGAAATGCTGGAGGCTGGGAGGAGAGGGGAGCAGCCAGAGCCCGGCCAGGCTGCTGAAACCCTCTGACACGGACTATAACAAACGAAGGCAAAACACAAGGAGCCTCAGGGGACTCAGAGCTCCACGAGGCAGAGATTTTGTGCATTGATACCTGCAGACAAAATCCTGATTGTAGACACCAGCTCAGTGCCAGAACACTTTTCCGCTAGGAGACTTCAAATTTATGCTTCTAGTAGGGTTGAGGAGTTCACRGAAAGGTCATATTCATCTGTTTCTTTGTGCTGTAATGCAATACCTCTCCTAGTGATTTTAATTAGGACCCTCACAATTAATTTGTTTCCCCATCACATGGGTATTTCACTTCTTGTCACAAGTAGTAGAAAGGCTGCTGCAGTTGCTGCCTAACCCACCAAAGGAAAAAAGAAAGCTCATTACTTTTGCCCCCAGCAAGGGGTAATTCACTCTACTGCTTCTRCACCCTGGGCTTTTTCAGGCTGGTTGAAGACAACTGCTCATTTCAATTGGCTGCAGAATGCCCAAGAATCTTTAATTTTGGAGGTTTTGCTTTGCTACCCCACTGCCTGCCTTTGGAGTTCAAACCAGCTGGCTGTGTGTGTGCAAAGCAAACTTTGCATGTGCCAGGAGGGTGGGTAGGTGGGGGAGAGTGGAAGGGAGAGGGAAGAGCAATTTTGCAATATTTAAATAATTTATGTGTGTCATAGCTGAAAGGGATGTTCCCATTTCCCTCTGAAGAGGCTGCACAGCTGAGTTTTACTCAACACTTTTGAGTAAAACCTGGAATATCTAYAGTTTGGAAGGTAAAGATATCATTATGGGGAAAGTCTCTCTTAACAATGAAACACACAGAGGGAATATATTCCTGCCTGTTGCTGGATGCAGGGTAAGAACATTCAGCTCCYAAAAAGCTTTCAGGTTTCTCTCTGCTACTACACAAACACTGTGTCTCCTAACTTGTTCACTTTTCTCARTGCATGGGTTTGTACAATGCAGATGGTTGAGGATTTTGCAGAATTTGGCTTTAAAAATGATTTTTCRATCCAGTCACAAATTTAGTTTTTTACCCCTGATGCAAAGACCACTTGCCAATGGATTTCAAGGATCTGTTGGATAAACCCCCCCAGGACAAATAGAGGGACTGTCTGCTCTGGCCACTTTGAATGGACAGGCCACCACTTTAGGATTCAGAGAAATGCCCATAAATTTGAACAGTAACATCCAGAGGCTTTCTGGGCTCACAGTTGGAATTTAGGAGCTGCCATGTGATGTGGTAGTGTGCCCAAGCCCTCTGTGAGCTCCCAGGGAGAGAAGGAACTTTGAATCATTTCAAATTGAGCTGAGACAACACTGTCACATGACAGTTTTTCATCACTCAGTCCTGGCCTGTAAAAGCCTTGCTCAGGTTTCTTTCCTGCTCCCAGATGAGCAGTGTTGAGCTGCCCAGAAGGCTTGGAGAGAAACTTGGGAYGAGGAGCAAGACATCATCAAAGTGATGTGAAGCATGATTGAAATCTCTGAAAGGTGGGGGCAGAACAAACAATCCCTTCTCTTGCATGAGCACCAGGTTCACTCATCTGTTCAGGMCTCGTAAAAGGCACGAGCTGGATGGATTTAAGGCATCTACAATGGGGATAAACCCTGTGTGAAATCACACWGAAACTCCTCAGAGTTTTCCTGGAGGTCACCTCAGAGCTGCCCTCACTGGATCAGAGGATAAATGAGTTTTAACCCTGCTGGTGTGYAYCTAAACATRCTTAACATRGAAMATCCTTAACCCTTTCTGGTTAAGAGATGTTTCTGCTGTGGGCARCGARGCAAGGAATGGCCATGTCAGGGTGYTGTCATCACRAGAAGGCCAGGAAGTTTTGTGTGGAACAGTCCCTGAGCCCTCAGGGAGAGGAGGGAACACCTGAGAATACCAAATCATGGTGAATGAGGTTTTAAAAACCATTTCTGTCCATATTTCAGGGAGCTGAGGAATTGAAGGATTGAACCTTAAGCAACTCCCTAATCAAACTACACAGCTTGTTGACTACAAATACCTTCCATCACATCAACACTCAGAACCACAGKATCATTAGGTTGGAAAAGAGCTCTGAGATCACCGAGTCCAACCACAGTTTGAGCACAGTTGGGTGGTGGAGAGCTCTTTTTCAAGTATCCAAGCCTGCAAGAGCCCCAGTTGAATGGTTCCTCTAAACTGCATCCTCCCAAAGCAGTATTCAAACAACAACAGCAACATGGCACTCTGACAAATTGTATCCTGATATTATCATTTACAACAGAATCGCTCTGTGTGGCCGAAAGGTGACACTGGACAACAAGCAGGGCATTTTTCTGTGTGTRGGGAAGTGTCCAGGCAGGGTTTTACTGCTTCACCAGGAATTCACTGGTCTGTTTAAGTACCTTCTAAAAGAGCACAATTAGAGTATAGGGAAAACATGCAAAATTAGGAAGGCAAATTAGTCTCAATCCAAATCTAAAATTTTTGGTGTTGGCCAAACTCTCTCTCAAGCTCGTTACTGCTGATGGTGCACATTTCTTTCCTCAGAGCGTTCCAAATCATTTAGCATGGTTTCAGTAGGAGACAGCTTTACAATTTCACAATATCACTGCTTATCTTGCATTGCCAAAYTTCTCTCCTCCCTCAACCTCCATTRAAAGWACTTCCAAAGGCTTATTTCTTTGGGCTCTGTTAATAGCTCTTTCCAACCATTGTTAATAGCTCTTTCCCAACCAATGCCAGGTTTCGGGAGCTGTTTTAAAGACCAGGTTGGGATGAGTGTTGAGGTTCAGTGTTTGAAGCAAACATAGCAGCACYTCAGGTATTTATTGCTTGGATGGAGAGTTTGTTCCTCAGCAAACTCTCATTTGAACACATGCTGCTGAGCAGAAAGTTTGGATATATGCCTGAAAAGATAGAGATTTCTGTCCTGGAGTGATTAGCAACACCAAAAGTCATCCAGTGACCTGCAAAATCTGCAAGTCTTTGAGAGACAGCATAAAGGGAGGAAAAAATTCTCCTTTGCCTTAAAACAGATCAAATCAAGTGATGGCAACTTTACTAGAAGGGCAACCAAGTGCCAGCCATGCACAGCCCCCTCACGGTTCAGCTCTACCTTCACTCAGCACCCAACACAGCCTTTTTGGAAGAGCTGATTTCTGGATTTGGCTTTCAAACCCCATTGGCACCACAGGACAGATCACCTTGTGCAGATCTGCAATGGCCCCTCAAGTGGTCACATCACTTTTCCTGGAATACACCAGGAAAGGAATACACCAGGAAAGGAATGTGGAATAAACATGTTGGAGGAGAACACCACTGGAGCAGGGACATTTCCATTCTGCAAGAACTCAACATGGAATGGCCAAGCTTTTCGGGCAGCAGCTGAAAAGTGATAACAAGTACAAAGGCATTGTTCACAAATGTCTGTTCTAACCTGCATCCTGCATTCAGCTAAAGAAAGACAAAGTTTAGCAGAAAAACAGGGACCAAACTATGTTGAAGCTCTCTAGTGAAATGCTTTTCTTTTAAGTTGCATTACATGCATGAAAAGCTAAATCGGCTCTGAATTCTTGCTCCAACTGGATACGAGGCAGGGGAGTAATTAAAACAGCATAGAACAGTAGACYATGTCAAGAGTAATCAGAATTTACAAGCTCAATAGATAAAGATTGTTTGTTTTTTTCCTAGAAGCCGAGAGTAAAACTATCAGAGCATTAGAGGATACCAACAAAAAAATCTCAGCATTCTCACTTCTTTTACAGGAGACAGCAGCAGAATTATTCAGAACTACCAAACGCACAGAGCTCTGCCCGACCTTCTTGGCAGATGGCCCATTTACCCTGAAAAAAATCACACAAAGATCTCAGTGTCCAGAGCCCAGACTGCGATGGTGTGGAGTGGGGAAGCACTGGGGCTGAGCCGGGGCAGGAACCCGTGAGAGCTGCAGGTCCTGGGGCCGTGCTGCAGAGAGAAAAGTGCTCAGGGGGACAGGGCAGAGCCCGTGAGAATCAGGAGCCTCTGTCTCCATTTCATGTGTTTGTTCTGAGGCTGAGTTGTACAAACTGTCCCTCTGCTGCCTCCTCGGAGGTGCTGAAGTCAGCCCAGATGAATTAAAGTTAGCAACAGGGCAAAGGGAACATTTGCTGCCTTTATTGCTGGCTTCTATTACACAAATTAAGTCTTATGAAAGACAGCATCATGCTGAGGATAGAAGATATCAAATGAAGMCAGCCTGAGGAACACAGTTTTTCTAAAACCAGATTTTTCACTTCTGAGTTTTAAAATAACAAGTTTGTTTTGCTGCTTTAATTACAAATTCCATTTTATTAAGGATTTTTTTTTTCCCAGGGGAAAAAAAAAGACCAAAACATAAACCAGAAAGAAACTGCAGTAGAAGAATACAGAGCAGATCTATCTCATATATTTTTGTTGCCTGTATTTGAGGAGAACCTCTTCCATACTCCAAGGTGAATTCAAACAAGTGGAAAGGCACAAACAAGGCTAGACATGGAGCACAAATGACCATGGAAAATTGGTGGTGCTCCTTTCCTGATGTCKTTAGGTCAAGAAGATGCTTTTTTGGAAGTGATCCTTTTGCTAACACATCATCAGCTGGTCTCCACACCAGGTTCACCACCGAAATCTGAATTCTACTACACTGAGGACATCAGGCTCAAAGATGTAAGTTTTCATTTTAGTCCCAAGTTCTGTGATCCAGACCTGTGAATGAAGAGCAAGACGTGAACTCACAGTTCCAGTGCCTCACCCTGYGGATRYCCCATCSKTSTCAGTGCTCAGGACTGAAAGGGAATCTGAGCAAYCTGGTCYAGWGGAAGCTGTCCCAAAAGGGGTGGAATGAGATGATCTTTGATGTCACTTTAAATCAAACTATTCCAAGAAGCAGCACTTCCCAAGTTACCTGTAGTTTCAGGTTTTCCACCAGCATCTGGTGGCCAAAGGCATTGTTCCCACGTGCAGTCAGTGCTCTGCCGTATTCCATCCCGAGCTGCAGGAAGTGGAATCCCTCCTCCAAACCCTTTTCTCTGGGGTTCAGCTCCTGGGAGAGGTTGTTTGAGACTCATCACAGCATTTCCTTATCATTGCCAAGGCTCACCAGGCCATCCCMACGGCAGCTCAGAACGGGCATCAGACACACCCTGAGCTCCATGCTGAGCTCCCAGGGCCACAATTTTGGCARTAACCATCACTGCATCTGTGTTGCAGTAGCACCTAGTGGCCAGGACGATGAAAACATGCAGAAAAGGAAGCATTTCTGCCAAAAAACCCTAAATACTGCTGAGCTCAACCAAGAAACAACAGGTGGTGGTCATGTGTGGCTGCTGCAGCCAGCACGAGGTAACTCAAGTTGACTCCAAAGGCCTAATTCTCATGTGAAAGTGAGAGTAAAAATAATTTACATCCTGTACTTGTTGGCTCAAGAGACCTCAGTATAAATGAGAATCCAGTCCTAAATCCTCAACGGGACGCAGGCTTCGAGAAGGATTTCAGCTCAAGAAGGGGTCTGGGTTCTACTTTGCAGTGTGTGAACAGCTGAATGGGCAATTCATATTATTTTAAGAAGTGTCCTGGTGGGTTTGCTATGGTTTTGTTTTTTCCTTTAATAATTACACCCCACTTATTAGKCTGTAACCAGGAGACCCGTAAAGCCTGCTGAGCTCAGATCAGCACAAATCATCCCACCAGGAACACACGGTGGAAAACTGAGAATGCAGGAGGAAGAGGTGTTGCTGAAGTGTATGAATCATGCAAGGAGAGCTACTTCTGGGAATCACACCTGTTGTATCCTTCCTAAATGTGAAAAAAAGAGAAGTGGTGGTTCTTTCTTGCTGGCAGTACAGCTGTCTAACTCAGGAGTGCAGAGACTAAAAGCAAACACAAGACAAGAAAACAACTGATGGCTAAATTTCCCTTTGCCTTTTCACTGCTTAGTCAGAACTTCTTGAAACAAATGTYGTGCTGAAATTCATGGAATCAGGTCTTGAGGTTCCTTCTCCAAGTTCCAAGTGTGTCCTGCTGAACAGGACTGGGTTGAAATATCAGGAAATATCATGAAGTTTTCCAAGGCAGTGCATGGTTCACTTGGCACCAGGAGCTCAGCCCGTGCTCTTGGGATAGCTCAAGGCTGGAAAACACATTTATATCCAACACTGCCCAGTTGTCCACTCTGCCACATTCTGCCTTCCTGTCTGGATGTTGTCTGAATCCATCAGCTCTTGGATCTTGGCTGGGGAATCCAATCACATTCTCTGTCCCCATGGAAGAGAGGAACTGGTGAATTCAAGCTCACAAATGGCTACCAAGAGGAGAAAGCTGCAGACAGGGATAACAAAAGCCATCCCTCCATGTCCTGCCTTGCATCAGTCTATAGCAGGAGAAACTATAGGAGTTATGCAAAATGGGCCATCACTGTGATATCTGGAAAATACACTCGAGAAATTAGAAATTTATTCTCTTTTGCTCTGGTTTCCTACTTCTCGCAGGAAAAAAAAATGGAGAGGGAGAAAACTCCACATTTCTAGTAGGAGCTCTTTATTTTCAAGGTTCTTTTTYTTATATTATTATTAGGGATGAAAGAAATGATCAGAGGAAAAATGAGCTCGCTTCTGTCATCTGCTGCCACCATCTGCAAACCCAGCAGCAACATCTTTGAAATAGTGGATTAAATCCACCCACTACTCTTGTTTCTGCCTCGCCTCCCACTGTGGTGGGTGGTATGAGCCAGTAATAGGGAAACTGGCCTGGAAATAAGGACTCAAAAAGGGCCAGTACAGACCAAAAAAGGGCAAGTATAGACTCAAGCTGTCCTCCCATTGCTGTCATCATGCTGCCCTACCAAATAAAATCATTTTTCCTCCCTTTCTCCTTCTGTACATTGGCTAAATTAACTCATCCTCTGTGCAAGGGCGTYGTGKGATTTTGAAAATATTGGTGTCCCAKKGACTCTGGGGGAACAGARCACAGGAGCAGAGCAGGAACAGATCCCATTTKCCCTGATGATCAGTGCTTTCTGACACTCAGGCTACTCTGCTGCAGAGTGCAGAGCTTGAGAGAGACCAGAGATCACGTAACACCATGAATATCCAGCCTAGGTTGAATCCTCAAGTAAAAGTTTCAAAACAAATAATAGTAACGCAGCATATTTATTCATGCCCCGATGGTTCCAGCTAGGACTGGGACCAGATGTGCCAGTTTTCAACAAGGAAGGCTACTCATGCTATTCTTGGCACRGCTTGAAGCAGAAAGTACCACAAATCCTATTTAATGTAGTTYCTAAATGCCAGAGACCTATTTGTTCTCTGGGTTTTCCAAGCCCAGCTGGTTCTGATAACCACCTGACCTCCAGGGCCCAGCTCAGTCACAACTCCGACTCCCACCCCTCACAACTGCACCCATCACTCAGGTTTTACTTCTGGAAATGAATTTTTTCCTATGGGTAAAGATTGCCTTGCAAATAAAGTTTGCAGAACAAAGTGAGGCACACCAYAATTTGAATTACTTTGCATTTTTAGCAGTGAGATACAGATTCTGCAGGGTTGGCACTCCAAATTAGCAAGATGGGCACGGGTGCTGCTGACAGATGTTTTGAAAACTGTTCCCATAGCTGGAGATAAGGGGCTTACCACCCAAAATAKCCATGAAAATAAGAACAGATACAAGCATATCAAAATTGCACAGAGAATTCATCCTCCCTTGGATTCCCACTATGTGAGACTGATCTGTCGGGACTCAGATATTGAGCAAAGCAAATSCCTGTCTCATTCTGAGCTCTGAATGATTACAACATCCTACCCTGCAGCCCCATTAACCAGTTCAAATGGAAAAATTGTCATTTGTGTGGCAGACAGCCTCCTGACAGCAACCGCTTTCGGTCTGAAAATGTCCAAAGTACTGAATATCTTTTTTTCCCCTCTGTCTTCACCAGTAAATTTTCCTCTAGACCTCTGCACAAACCAGAATTGCTTGGGGGAACAGCCAACAGTGAGGAGCAACAAGTTAGAGACAGCTCAGGGTTTAAATCCATGGAGAGGGATGGTTTCATCTCAGGATATTGAAGGAGCTGGGTGACCTGACTGTCACATCAGTGTTTAGTACCTAGAGAAGGTCACACTGATCAAGGCAAGTGATCAAAAGGCTGACCCATCAACCAAAAATGTGGGAAAAGGATCTCAGGCAGCTGGGTTCCTTCCATCCCTGGAGGAACACTTATATTGGAGTCCATTTTCACACAAGAGAAGATCAAGAAGATAAACAGGGAATATCTAACACAGATCTACCTARAGCAGATCAATTTGATTGCTTTGTGTCATGAAATGTGGAGACAAACCGAGAGCAGACAAAGTGATAGTAGGGCTGTTCTACATTTTGCTTTTAGGAGGGATTCTGACCCTGTTTTCTGTGGTTGTGGGTTTGTAATCTGAGGAATCRTGGACTGGACAAATGGACCATTGTGTGGGTGGAGAACAGGCTGGACAGCTGGACCCAGAGCGTGGCAATCGATGATGCAGCAGSTCTCTGCCAGCTGGGGGAAAAACAGGGTACAGGAGCAGGGATTGTACAGCCTGGGGAACAGGAGGCAAAGGGGGTGTCCACACATCCAAAAAACACCTACAGCTGTGTGAGGGGAGCTTAATGGTCATGGAGCAAAAGGCTTCAGATAAGGACAGAAAGTTARTAAAATGTGCAACACAAATTGTAATATGACAGCGTGTCTATATCATGAGTGTGTCTATTACAGAAACTTTTAATGTGACCAGGTAATTCAGMTMCRGGAAAGGTGATCTASAGACAATMATGCATCTGCTTCTGTGGTTGCTTSCAAGCCATGGCTCATCTGATCTAGTTTTGATCATAGTCCTGATGCAGCTGAGAGATTTCCCGATTTTTCTGTAACTGGGTGATTCAGACAGGCATCTCCACTGAGAAGGGAGCTGAGCTAGGAAACAAGAAACAAAAACCTTGTCAGGACAGATCCTGGCTCTAATTGCTGCTCTCTTCCTCAGTCCCCCACGCAGAAACAGGATAGGCCACAGCTACTCCCAGCACCAGGGGAGGATGGGACATGGTCCAAGGGGGAGATGGTCACCTGGCTGGTTGATGTTAATGAAGACATTGAGTTATTAAAGTCTATTCTGCCTCATTTCTCCTCCCCTCGACCTCCTCCTCCCCCCAAACCTGGACTTGATCCTTCTCTGGAAAGAAACATGTGAGAGGMGCTCCCCTGCTACTGACACGAGATGAATAATTTACAAAAGGGAGAGCCRAGGCCAGACCAGCTTTCATAGTAAATAAAAACAGCTCTTTGTTGTCTAAAGGAGAACTGGATCCTTGGCAGGGCCTGGTGACAAAGCAAAGCTCCATATGTGGGGAGAGAGCTGTAAGAGGCCAAAAGCATCTGCTCAGAAATGCCTGAAAAATAACCCAGTGCTGTCCTGGAGGGGAGCAGTGACAGCTCAGGACAGAGCACCTCAAAATAAACCTTTTTGTCCTGGATGGAGGAGCCCCAAGGTGCAGRRCCTTGCACCCACGTGATTTCAATCCCCTTTCTGGCACTGGTGTTTTGTCCTCTGCTGGCAGAGCAGCTGCTCAGGGAGCCTGGCTCTGGTTAAAACCTCCCTTCCCACTCCCCCACCCCACCTTGTTACCGAGCAGCTTTTCTGTTTCGTMTCACTTTGCTTTTATTATGGCAAAGCCCTATAAAACTATCAAGTACAACTGGCTGAAAAGCRGTGTTTCCAGTGCCTTGAAAACATTAGGATTTAAATATATATATCTATAAAAATTGGGTTTTATCCAAATTGAACAGAAACTTTTTTCAGGATTTTGGGGGGTTTTTTTGAGAGTAATTTCCAGGAAGCCAGAAGCTCCCCAGACCCTGCTGCAGCCTCGCAGTGAAATGAATGTCAAAGCTTGTGAGCATCAGCGGGGGCAGCTGCAGAGCTCCCAGCATCCCTGGCCTTGGGGCAAATCCACCAGSTGCATCCTCTCGGGATTCGGGGCTCGGACTCCTCGTGTTCTCCTGTCCTGGACAGATCTGCCACGAGCACAGGTGGGTTCCCTTAAATTCTCTTCCTCAGGTGCGGAGAAAAGTCAACCCAGCTCAGCACAGCTCCAGTTAAATAAGCCAGGCTTAAGGAATGATGTTCCATGGGAATGTTTCTGACCAGCTCAGCTCTGTGGGATAAACCATCAAAGATGAAACTCGTTGGCTGAAGGAGCATTTTCTTTGCAGGGATATCTGATCCATCTGCAGCCTGATTTCCTTCCCAGGAGTGTCCATTCCCGGTGATCCTTCCTTGCTGGAGCCGGCTGCCAACAAACACTATTCCATATGGAAATGACAAGAACACGGCCACCCCACCAGGGCTGATGGTTGCTGGGGTGATGTCAGAGGAAGACAATCCCCAACATCCAAACTGCTGCTTTTAGGAGCAGAAGATCCTGGTACTGCTTTATGACCTCGCTGGGTGGATCTTCCCTCGGCGCACTCGGGCCCGGCGATGAGAACGTCCATAAATTAATATTTTGGATTAGTTTGAAACAGATTCCTCTGAGTCAGCCCATATGGATGTGACGAGCTGGTGAAGCATACAGTATGCTGCAGCTTGGCACGGTGCCTGCAGCTCCTTCCCATAAAATGGGCAGCTTTTAGACCCGTTTAATCACACTTAAACAAGCTTTTTATCTCATTTGTTCTGCGTCATAACTCTCCCTCCAAACACTGTAAACCACTGTGGCAATACCATGAAGTGCAGGCCAGCCACACATTTTGGAGTCATCTGCCTGGCTCTCACAGTTTGTTTAAMTCAGTGTTTCATGACAAATATCTGTTTTCTGCAGATTTTTTTTCTTTTTAAATGCAGCTCTTTTTCCACACACAGCCCTAAGTTCATTTTCTCAGGGTGAAGTCATCGCCCTTTTCAGCCACCACATCCTCAGGCTGCAGGTGCAATTCCAATGCCTCCAGCTGTCTGGAAATGGCACCTACAGGAACGTGTTAGGATTCCCCCAGCCCAAGAGGCCCCCAAAAATGGCACAGATGGCTTTGTCTCACCTGCTCTGTACTGAGGGTATGGGTAAGATGTTGATTGTTTCATTTTCTGCCTTTCTTTCTATGTCCAGCCACCCTGTGTAGTCCAGGTGTCTCAGCCCTCTCATGGAAAACTTTCTCATATTTGTTTAGATGCCGTGGATGAAGTACAAAAGCCCCACAATGATGGGTGCAGAGTGGGAAATATATTCCACATTTATGAGCAAACCAAGCTTGGAACTCCATGGCAGTGTCTGCCACGGGGACTTCAGAAAGGGACAGTGACCCGGACAGACCGGTCCTTACAGGACACCTTTTACCCTTTATTTACATTTTTTAAAACCCCAACACTGGCAAAACTTCAATATTTGTCACACTCTCATCCTGTGACAAATCCCAAAAGCAAACCAGGATTAACTGGGTGCCCAGCCTTGCATCTGGAGCTGCCAATTCCCTCTGTCCAACACAAGTTTCCTGTCACAGCACCTCAAGAGTTAAAATACACTGATAAGCTTTAGCCTCCTGAGCAAGAGCGAGAAGGACATCTGCTTTTTATTTTCACAGCCCAGCATCTTGGTGCTCCAGCTCTGAAAAATCTGCGTTCCATATCAACAGAGACAAGTCCTCATAATTTATGCAATGATACACCAACTATTTTAAAAGGTTGTATTTTACTCTAATGAGAGAAATGAGATATCGTTTCTTCACACAAGGAGGGAAGAGTTGTTGTAATAAACAYCAAATGGGTACCCCTTAATTTCTTTTAGGGCAAGGATGTTATGACAGCAAAGACTTTAAGCTCTAGCCACTTACCAAACGAATTTTTATCAAAACAGATGTGGACACTGTAAGGACATCTTGGGAAGTAAGGATGTAAATTGATTTCAATAAGGCTAAATTATTGAGCAAGAGAAAAGCAAGACTGGGAATTTGTTGTGTGTCTCCCTGCATCATTGGGTAAGTGAGGTTATGCCCAATGAGGCTGAATTCACTTTATTTGTTTGTGCTGCCTTTTCTGTAGACATCATTCTTCCCACACTCTCAAAATAAAACCTTTTCTTGGCAGTAGAAGGACCAAAGTCTTCAAGAACAAAGGCAGAAAAAGGTCTACAGAAAGATTAAAAATTGCAAAAGATCCGTGTAAATACAAGTGGTAGAAGAGCCTACAGGTGAAAGAGAGAGATCAAACAGCAGCAGAGATGTAGGAGAGGAGGTTCAGTTCTTTGGATGAGTTCCCACTGGGAGAATATAACTTTTAGAGAGCAAAAATAAATGGAGATCTTCATTTCTGATGTAATGCTAAATGGCTTTTAGTTGCTGATGGGGCATGCAGGGAACTAAAAAAAAACATGTTTGAGGAGAGGGAACAAAACAAATGAAGTGGAAATCACCCARAAAACACCCTGCTCATGCTGCAGATCCTGTCCAGCTGTAAATGACATAACAGCCTTTCTGTGTGAGGCAGCATTTTTTTCATATACTTGGATATTTAAATAATTTACCTAAAGGATACTAATTTATTAATTTCAGAATTATTTATACCGACCCACAAAAGCAAACAAGTTAAACCACAAAAACCCAGCTAACTAAAAAGAAAACTAATTTGAGAAATTGTTAAAAACACCAAAATAAGGCAATAAAGGCACGAAGAAATTCCAGCTCCACTCTGTGCCATTGTCTTAGAGATCATTACAAAGGTCCATTCAACCAAAGATCACACTGGCATGGGAGGAAGCCCTCTTTATGCACTGTTAATTGCTTCAACAATCCATAAAATCAGTGGCTAAATGAACTGCATTTATAGCRATTGTGCTCCAGATATTATTTGCGTTTAACAGAACATCCTTTGTTAGTAATTCCTAGACTTATGAACTGTTTGGGACAAAGCAGGAAGTACCCCAGGGAATGTGCCTCGATCCCACAAGTGCACCACAGGCAGGGATGCACATCATTCATTCAGAGGCTGCTCAGAGGCAGAGGCCTTTCACCACCCTCTGCAGAGTTCCTAAATCTCCAAATTCTCCCTAGAAATTCACCACCCATTTCAGTTAAAGTCACTGATTTTTAAAGGGGGAAAGAAAAAAGGGTCTTCCTTTTCACTAGAAGTTTCTGAGGTATTAAGAACCTATATTGCTATCTCTTCCCTCATCTGTGATATAGGAGTAAATCTTCCTCTTCCTTAAATCTCTCTCTCTCCCTTGACTCATCCCATACATTCCTTCACTAGAAAATCCAGATTCTCATCCGTTCCAGCCCTCTTTCCATGCCAGACATGTGAGGAAGAATTTTCTTTTCTCAGTAAAGAGGTGAATTTCTCTCTTCTCTTCTCTTCTCCTTGCTTACTTTCCCAGGTCAACCCCACCTCTTCCTCTTGGATGTACTAATTACCATTCCATTGCCCCGCTCTGTGCACATTCCCATTTCCCTTCTGTTCCAATCAAGTTTCCACCTACCAGTTTCTCATTTCTGCTGAGTTTATTTAGGCTCTTTTTATTCATTATCCATATTATCCCTCCTCCTCTCTTTTGGCTGGTATTTTTCAGATTGGACAAAGTACCCATTTCTGTTGTTCAAGTATAGCCAGGTCTTTTGCATGTTTTAGATAAAGATTTGCATGTGCCCAAGTTTGAATGGATATAGATGTAGACACAAGCCAAAATTTGTGTTTCCAAGCAGAAGCATGACAATAAATTTCCCCTTTTCAGAAGAAATCCTGTTTAGAGAACAGTAATTTAGGGAGTCAATGCAGAAACCAATTCAAATTTCTCCTCATATGATGAGCAAGTGGGGAAGGGAAGATCTAAAATCTGGGCAGAAAATGCCACAGAGAAACGTGACCCACACACCATTATTTGTCTGARAACCACTGAGGGGAATGACAAATCTTCTGATGCCTTCTGGGGCCCAAGATCCCACTTGGAATGCTGGGACCTGACCCTTCAATGTCCAGGGAAAKCTCCTGGTTCTCCTTGACATGGACAGGATTCAGGAACCAGGTTGGTTACCTGCTCTACAAAAGCTTGCAAGCCCCACTTCCTGAAGAGCATCATCCAAGATTCCCTTTTGGGAATTATAAATATTATATTATAAATTATTTATTACAATTATTGTATTAAATTATATTATTATATTAAATGATAAAAATTATAAATAGCAGCAGGCAAATCAATTGCCATGAATCATTTCTAATAGCACACAAGGCTTCAAAACTGCAAAGTAAAGAGTAATTAAAGACAAAAGCATATACAGGAACTGGGATGGAATACAAMTTTGGGATTTGCCAGACAGATATTCATTTCCTCTGGCTCCTTCACTAGAGATTTCCTAGAGGACATATAGTGAATCCAACTGATCTGGACTTCAGTAAAGCATGTCCTACAGGGCCACATGGAAAATAGCCCTTTGCAGGAAAAAATATGAATTTGTACGAGTTCTGAAAAGTACATGAAGTGTTGATTTGTATGAAAGGAAAYGCATTATGTGAAAAGGAAATTCTTTGGCTAAAGGGAATTACTYGTGGAGCTCTTCAGTTGCCGGGAATTCTCATTAGTGACCGTGGCACGTAATGTAAGAAGTGTGCTAATGAATCTTGCTGATGACCCCCAGTTTCTGAAATGCTCTGGAGAAGAGAACAAGATTAACATGAACTGGATGATTTTGGGGCAAGAAGTCACAGGAAATGCACAGAAATTCGTGGTGCAAGGTGTRAGGCAGAAAGACTGGGAGCACTGGATATCAACATCTGAAAGGAAGGACTCTGGGATCTGCAGCAGAGGAAACACTTTCAAGAGGAGAAACCAGAGGAGGATGGCGTGATTTGTACCCCAAATCAAATCAAATCTGGTTTAAATGAAACAAAGGACTCAAAGCACGTAGGCCAGGAAAGCTGGAAGAGCCTCATGCCACACCTGGGAATAATAAGGCAAAAGTTCCAACAGGCTGCTAAAATTAAGATATTTATTTTGACTGTCAGCTATCAGTGAAGGGGCAGAATCTGCTCCCCTGACACCAGCTTTCACTGATGGAATTTTCATGGTCACCTGCACCCAGGTATTATCTGCACATGCCCTGCCTGTCCGAAATGCCCCAGATTTTGGAGGGGAGAGGCAGCTCTGGGGTGGCACTGGCAGCAGGTGGAGAAGAGGTACAGCCTGGAGAGCAGGAAGGGTGGCAGACCTGGATTTAAGAAGGTCTTGCAAGTGGTTTGTGGATGTCACAGCAACAGGGAACACTCTGGGTGTGTCATGGGACATCCAAATAYCCAGGTGAACAAAACAAAGGAGGGTGACAGCAAAATGAATCCCCCAAAAGCCATGGAGAACTTCAGCACCAGCAGGATGTTAAAATCAAATGAGCAGTGTCATGAAAGAGGTGGTAAGAGGCCAAAATTGGGTGAGGCTTCTACAAAACCCCCATCTTTCTGTGATTTGACATCTTAGAGAAAAMCAGACTTTTTTCTGCTTTTAAAGTAAAAACATTCCCCACAGAGAGCACAGCCTAAATATCCCAGCATCCTGTTGCTGTATCCAGTCCAGGAAGTGAAACCAAAGCCCTGGGTCTGTAATTGGGGCCACATGGGTGTCCCTGTGCTGGTGCTGGAATGTCCTGACCCCACAGCCCAGCCCTGTGGCTGCAGGTGACAGCTGAGCCAAGTGACCGAGTTGTCTCACTGTGACCACGAGCAATCCACRATGAATCTTTATCTCCATTCCCCATTTATCATCCAACTCTCACCTGCTCACAGCCCACCAGGGTAGGGAATGTATTTTCTGCATCAATGTGCAAGAATGCCCTGATTTTGGCCAAGGCAGCCAAACTCCTGCAATAATTACAGACATCACAGAAACAGAGCCATGTTTTATAAATTATTATAATGAAGAAGCAGTGGCTATTCTCCCGAAAAGTCCCAGCACTTTGAGTTTTCATGTTTTTGTTTTTTGGAACTGGCTAATCACTTTCACATCATAAACAAATAATGGTTTTAATAGATTCCATACTCATGGAACTTTTACAGCTAACACGCAGCAAAGCTCTTGCCCTTCATAGGTTTGCCTTTTTTTTTCTGAAATAGCAAAGTATATTCTGCAGCAAATTAAGTGTGATTCACGTGGCATTTTGTACGAGCACACTGTGGATGTGGCCTATAAAACCAGCTTTGTTAGAATTCTGTAGCACTTATGTTCCCTTTTTTTTTTGTTTTTTTTTGTGCTTATGATTCTAAATACATTTTTGCTGCAGTTTCATCCAGGGAACAACAGGGGAACCTTTCTCTGTCCCGTGTCCCACCCATGAATTCCCATCAGAGCAAGAACAGACGGGATGAGTCGGATGCTGCCCCGTCACCCACGTGGACTGTGCAGAGCCAACTCTCACAGAGGCACTCGTGAGTTTCACAGGAAAATTCAACCCCTGATGAACCTCTAGGACTCACAAATTAATGTCTGCTTTCCCAGATTACCCCGAGTTTCCTTGCTGTGCTCACACCCRTTCTGGTTTCCAGCAGCAGCTCAGGCAGTGATGATCCTACGGGATGAAGCTGGGGGAATTCCCATGGCTGATGTGGCATCACAACAGCAGAGATCACTTAYTCCTTTTTTGCTGTATTCATTGTCTCTGCATGTGTTGGAAAAACCCAGTTTTTTGGAGAAAGGCTCAGTTTAGAGTGACAAAGGCCAAAGAAAGCTTCTGTTGGGTGATCTTCTATATCAAACCCAAAAATTTCATCTACAGAACTGCTGCTGGCATGAAAAAAAAACAAAAACCAGCACTTATGTGCCTAACATAAAACACTCTGGTCTGAGAGGCCCAGAGAAAGGTGGTGGAGACAAGATTAATGGTTTTAACTGGGAGTGAAATCCAGTAATTAAGTAGTGACCCATGACACTTGAGACGCAGTAACAGTTTGTTGACCACAAGAATGATTGCTCAGAGCACCTTCTTAATGTTGTAAATGTGAAAATGATTTACAGCATGACCAACAGGGGGAAAAAAAAAATGAGTTAGCAGGCAGACAGGATTGACACTGGTAATTGTTCCTGACTGCATGCATATGTGGAGGTAGGAAAATAGAAATACTTTTGCTGTGTAGCATGGTAGCGATATGTCAAAATTACTAACAGCAAAAGACTCAAACTCCAGGAGCTGAGGCGATTCAAAAGTGTGCAAACACCACTCACAACACCACAACAAACAAGAAGACTGAAAGAGATGGAGGCTTTGTTCTGGATTTCAGCAGGGTTGTTTGGGTCTGGAGTCGGGGCAGTATCAGAGCCTTGGGAACAAAATAAAAAAAAAAAAAATAATATCCAAAATGAGCCTCAGCATACAAAAGGCTCTGCTTCTGAAGAAGAAGTAGGAAGACTCTCAAGGGATTTCAGCAGCATCTGAAAGCATAAATTGGTTCAGATTTACCAGCATGAGATTAATCTGGAAATCAACAGAAAAGGAGCAAAGTGTTGGAGAAGGACATGAAACTTGTTTTGTGGGGAACTTTTCTCACTGGCACACTGAGGATGGTGAAGTCCAGCCTTGCAGTGGCACCTTTTGTGAGAAAATATGAATATTCCTGAGAGAAAATATGAASATCAGAATACCCCTGCTTCCTCTTTGCCTGTAAAACAGGAAAGCAATCGAGTCTTCTTCCCCTTGGCCTCAGTTGGCCCTGCTGGCAGCTCACTGGRGGAGGGATGGTCTTTTGCAGCATGGTCTAGGTCTGTCTCATAAAGCAGTGAAGGCTTCATGTTATTGTCAGAAAAAAAAAGAAAGGTTTGTGCTGCCCAAGTATGAAAATGTTCCCTTTTTTCATGTCAGAGAAATGGCTCTGCAACTTATCAGAGGTTTTGGTAAAATGGTCATGGAAACATCTATGGGGGCTGGAGAAGAGCCTTCTTTCCAGACTATTCTTTTTGTACCTGAACCTCAGCTTTGCTTTCTCTTTTGTGAATGATCACAACTCTCTCAGCTGAGGCAAAGAGGTTTCCTGAACAGAGCAGGGCTCTTCAGTGCACTCTGGGGAAACACCAAAATCCACTCACACCCTCAGCCACCGGCTCTGGGAATGAGTGCATTTCCATTCAGCAGCCCCAGCACAAAACTGCTCTTCTCCCTTCTCCAAAATGAAAGGCAGGAGATGTAGAAGTGGCAGGAGCACAGGTCACCATGAGGCTGAGCAGAAGAAAGAGCAGGGCCTTGTTTCAAAAATAATTATTTTTATTCTCGGCTTTTTCGGCATCTCTCAAGGCCTCTGTTCCGCCGTCTCCTGTTAAAAGCTGCTCGGTTTTGTTGTGTTTTTTAATACGGCCATAACCCCATTTTATGTAGAAGGGGAAATGCTGGCTCCCTGTGGCTTTCATGGATTTTTCATATCGGTGTAATTCAAACAATATGATGACTCAACTTGACGTCGTTTCCTGGCTGCAGCGGGGCTCGTGGTAAGCCAGAGTTTAAACTTTATTGGGGCGCGTGATGGAGCAGAGGCCAACGCCACAGAGAGCCCTGGTGAAGGCAAACAGTGGCCAGGCTGCTCAACTTAGCCCAGCAAGGACACTTCTTGCCCCAAATAGGTGCCCTCTGGCCAGGGGAGCCACCCAAAAATCCACCATCTCCTCCTGATGAGATGCAAACGTGCAAAGGGCCACAAACACAGAGAGTGGAAACACCAATTCCACCCCTACTGCAACGGGCAAGGAGAAAGCACAGGTACAAAATGTTTGTGCTACATCCCTACTACCTGGAAGTTGACTTTTTGTGACCCCAAAGCCAGCCTGAATTCTCCCCTTAGAGTCCTCAGAGCATGAGAAGAGCCAGTGTTTTGTTTCAGTGAGACAAGAAGCATCTGTATCCTGGTTTTTACCATAATTAGAGGTGGAAAGACAACCAAAACTTGAAGAACTCAGGTTGAGAAGAAAGAGGTGAACAAAAAGTGGTGTGGTGGCATTTGTGCCTGTCTSCAGTTGCAAACATCTCTAACCAATGCCTGTCTTTGTGTTTGCACATCCCTGAACATGAACACATCTAAAAGGCAGGGCTGGTAGCACAATCTCTTACTCAGCTTGCCAAACATTTCCAATTATAAAGCCCTGTTTTCAATTGCTAATAACTTYGTTAAACTTAAACCACTTGGGCTTCAATTTTCCATGCCAAATGTCTGCCTTGGGCTGAATTTTTTTGTTATCCTTTCTTTTTTTTTTTAGCTGTCAGCCAATAAAAAGGTTCAGCTGTTTCAGAGGAGATGGCTAGGGAAAATACAGGGGCTTGCAACATTAAAAAAGAAATCATAGGAAACTTGTCTTGCAAAATTCTGGAGTCTTTCTGCTGTGGAGAAAGGACTGGAAATCTGAAGTATTGAGAAACTTTATCTAATACAAAACAGCAAAATTCTTCTGAAAACATTTTTTATACCCAAGCAATACCTCTTACGTCTCTGCAATTCCATCTTTCCTGGACTTATTTTACCTTTTGCCCCACTGGCCTTGGCAGGACAGTTTGATCATCCCATCATAGCCCAGCTGCTCTCAGATTAGGGGCAGAGAACCCCGTTTTCATTCAACCCAGCTCTCCTGTCAGCCATCATCCTTCCCTTCCCAAAAGCAGCCACCCTCGCTCTGATCTGCCACCTCTCTCTGCATCTCTGCATTTTCCATTCCAGCCAGGAACGCAAAGCAAGGCACGGTGTGAAAATCCAGTCCCTCCTTACAAAACCCACAAGACAACAAAGATGTGCCATTTCCCCTTCTCCCCCTGTGCCTGCACCTTCAGGATCCCTGGAGTTTGCCCAYTTATTGATATCCCCACCATCTGTTTCCGATGGCTTTGTGTGGATGGGGTTTGATAACAAATATGTTCCCCGTTAGCGCCGTGCCTGCAGCCTCTGACGGGCTCACACGTTTTCAGATCAGATCAGATGTTCTCTGAGGTTTGTTTGTCAGATCTGCTGCTCGGTGACTTTCTCCTGGCAAATCAGGTCTGAAATGTGAAACGTTTCAGGGAGTAGAAATATTTCAGAAACATTGGGGAAGCAGCGTGRAGCCACCAGCGCTGTTTTTGGGAAAAACACAGCAAGACAGGGATCCCACAGCCCCAAATCTCCTGGATTTAGGCTCCTGGGCTGAAAAACASATATTCCAAAGGGGAGGTGCACATTCCTCCTCATATCACGCTCCTGGGAGATGCTGGACACGTGGCAAGTGATATTTGTGCACCTCCAGGACTCAGAGGTGCCTCCTGTGGCACCAAAATGCAGCTTAAAAATCATTCACACAAGCAGGTGTGGGAGGATTTCAGCCTGACAGGACTATAAACAGAGGGTGCAGAGTTCTCAGCTGACATGTTTCTTAAAAGGTGGAGGAGCCACTGAAATAATCCAGGTCTAACTCCCCTAACATCCACTTAAAATATTGTGGAAAAATGCTACAGTTCAGAGGATCATAAAACTGGAGATGCTGTGAAAAGCCCTAAAAGGRGGAAAATAAAACAGTTTAATGTACTTTTCAGGTGGTCCTCCTTCCCCTGCACAGGTCTGGAAGTAGAGCTGGACTGGAATGTCAGTGTGGAGGTTGCTGATATCAGGCAGGGGTTGGAATYTCATTATAACTCGGGAATATTCAAGAGATGAAAGAAGCCAAAGATGGGAAAATCAGGAGCTTTGCAGTGGAGTTGGGAGCTGGGAAGTGGAAGATGGGAATGCAAACACAGCAGTTTCCAGCAAGGCTGACACACTCAGCCATGAAGAACAACACTTGGAGTGCCAAAAGACAGGTACAGAAATACAGTGGTACAGAAAAGATAAAATGCCAATGTTTATTCTGCTTTCTGGGGAAAATGCATCTCTTTGTGATGTTCTAATATTACAAGTAATGATTATTTTGAGAGACACCATTACRTACCCCAAAAGTCCCTTTTCTACAGAAAATTACATTTAATTGTTTTCTGAAAAAAAACCTCACTAATTTTTGGAGGAAGAGTGGCTGCCCAAATCCTCTCATCCCAGCAAGGGRCACAGTACAGCCCTCAGTACAGTAGCAGCAGAATTCAGACTGAGGCACAGCCATCAACTCCCACCTCATACATTCAAGAGGCCCAGAGGGAAACCCAGAGCAGTTTAAGACACTGAAATATTGTCTGAAAAAGATGGGGGTTTTCTTTTCTTCACGGTGAAAGCTGCTCTGCCCCCAGACAAGGTGTGCTCAGAGTCAGCCAGCAGAGTTTGTGAAAGATAACAGCGCCATTGACCCCGCAGAACACAGCCTGTGAACATTTCTTTTTCTGTTTTGCTTTCAAACAGCTCCTGCAGTGCTGAGCAGGCTCAGAGGCAGAGATTACACACAGGTTGGARCTGCTCAGCTTGGGGGAACCAAAGRSARGGAATTGGAGTATTTTGGAGAAGGTTCTTACTTTTTCTGCAAGAGCAAATTGACCCCTCTCAGTTTTGGGGTTGACCAAACACAATCTGGGTAACCTACAACTCCAATAACAATGGACACTGTCCCAGCTGACCAACTCTGGCCATGGACAGGAATGGACATTCCCTGGCCAAAGTGCTGCTGATCCCCAGTTTCAGAGTCCCAAAGTGTGTAGCTGGAGATCAGGGAGAGCTGCTGTCCCCACAAGGCTTTCCAGCAGGACAACTTTCAGGGTGAGAGGCTGAAACAATTACCCACAGCCAAATTTTGGGGTCTGAGTGAGGAGCCAATGCTGGGCAGCGTGCTGTGCCTGGATGTTCCCATCAAACCCACACTCTCTGCAGCTCATGGGAAGACAGAAGAATGTGCATCACCACGAGGGAGAGGGAATTTAACCCCCCTCATCCCTCAAAGACCAGGTGGGAGGTTTGACCTCGGGCAGCAGTCCCACGAGAGCACACAGCAGAGGAAGATGAAGTGCTTCTGCAGGTGACCCCGAGCAAAGTGGCAGCCCCCAGCCGGGCAGGGCATCCCAACACCCGCTCCAGGTCCCTGAGCTGTCCCCTGGGAAGGATTTCCAGGCACAGAGGGTCAGATCTTTCACACTTTTTGAGCGGGGCTATAAATTATGGTGAGAGAAACCCTGCTTTGCTCGCTCCAAGCTCCTGGCGCCTGCTGGGGGCTGCTGCTCTTACAGCTCCAGCTCCAAATGGGGAATGTGTGATGTACAGCTGGGAAGGGACTTCCCTCACTGCTCCGTGAAGTGGTCACAAATAGGAAGAAACKGCAGTTTCCTACAATATTTAGCATKATATAGGCCCTCAGCAGTGCCAMGCTTTACTTCTTCATTTCTAGCATCCCCCTTCGAGAGCTCTACCCCACTTCATCATCATAAACATGTCAACAATCAGTCCCCGTGGAGGGCTCTGCTGTTTGTTCTCTGGCTCACATGGAGAAAGCGTGTCCCTGCCCCAGCCCCCAGCACACATTTCTGTATCCTCAAAGGGGCTGCAGCTGGAACGGGGCCAATCCTGTGGCTCCCGGACCTCGATAGTTAAGGAGGGAARAAAAAAAAAAAAAAAATTAAAAAAAAAATAAAAAGCAAGGAACATGAACTTGATAAATACGATCAGCTGCCGGGAACGTGCCTGGAGCCTCCTGCTGCTGCTGTTGACATCAGAAAGCTGCAGAGMCTGGGAGAAGGGAGGAAGTTTTATTGTCTCGCTCTTACCAGGAGCACGCGATGCTGCTGCAGCTGCCGGGTGCTACCCCAGCCACCCTCCTGTCACCGAGCAAACAGGACATCACTCCTCACCTCCTGCACCCAGCAGCTTCCCCCTGCCCCTCCCAGAACATCACTGAGCTTTTCCTTGGAAACCAGCACTGGCATGGCCTTTCCCAAACTAATTTTTTATTACACCTGGATTTTCCTGACAGCTTCCCCCCTCCAGGGCTGCTAATGGGGTTGGATTTTGTGGCCAGACAGGGAGCACCTGAGCCCAGGGAGAGGTGCCCCTGCAGGATGCAGCTGTGTGTTGGTGATTTTCCTAGAATGGGCAGCCCCAGCTGAAAGTGGTTTCACGTTTTAGGGAGAAGGAGGATCCAAAACTCAGCTTCCTGCTCTGAGTCTCTGTTCCCCATCAGAGCTCAGCGAGGAAGTTCAGGTTTCTCTAAATTTCACGCGTGCAGCGGGCTGCTCTATCAAAGGATCAGGATTCAATTCATTCCATTCAATTCATTCAATTCAATTTCATTATTGTTGATGGAGAAGAAAAAAAAGGCCTGCTCCAGCTAATACATATATCACCTGAATACTAATTCAAGCAACTGAGCTCAAAAGAGATGAAAACTTGGGGAAAAGGCAATCTCAAGCAGTGCAGTATTTTAGCAGGGGCATGGTGAACAACTTTCCATGAATACATGAATACATGTGCTGAAGACAGAAATACATGAGCAGACCCTACACAAATGCACTTTAAGAGCTTTTTCACCCTTTTATTTCTTCCAGGGCCCAATGCTCCCTCACTTTTTCAGGTCCATGGCATTTGRTATAGCACAGGAGGGAATTATTTTCTTTCATATACAGAGTTTAGGCCCCTTGAAAGGGGGTTGGCTGGGCAGTTACAAAGATGTAAACACTCTACATAGACCCAGAACAAACTTTTCCAGTGCTTTGCTAAAAATATATGGTGCAGGGCTCGGCTGGATGAAGCACAGYGAGAGCTCAGTTTTCATGGCTGATTTAGTCAGGGACTTTTCTTCAGGGACAGCCAGCAAGAGCACTGAGTTTAATCACTTTTTTTTCTGACAAAGGCAAAATTATTTTGAGATTTGGGCTGAGATTGGCTTAATTTACAGGATTTTTTAAGAGGCTTCAAAGTGGTCACCTGGAGAAGAGTTTCCAAATCTGTCCCACTCTGAGACAGCCAAATCCTTTCTCACATGAACTTAGAGCACCAAAGTCTCTGAAAAGGAAAACCTCTGTGCAGAAATGTGGTTTTTGTTTTTTTGGTTTTTTTTTTAAATTGCTTGTCATTCAGCTATGGCTGCGTGGGAATGTCTCCTGGTCTCAGGTTTGTAACTCTTCTGTAGAAAATGTTCAGATCTCCCTTCAAAGTAAAAGAAAATAGTTTTTTCTTAAAAAACAAACACCGAAAAACCATTACTTTTGGCAGAAACAGAGAGTTCCCTATGAAGGCTCTGGGTTTTTAATGGCCAAAGCCCTCTGGCAGCAGTGTCCAAGCTGCCCTGGTGTAGAAATGTCAGAGGCACTGAGGTGAGAAGGTGCTGAGAGATCTGCAAGTATCTGGATCAAGAGATGGAAAGAAAACTCAAAATGAAACCTTTCCTGAGTAGCTCAAGGGCTCCTCTTCCAAAATCTCTAGAAAACCTTAGAAAACTCCTGCATAAGTCCCTGCAGAACCTGCACCCAGAGCTCTGTCAAATCACATTACCTGCTCCCAAAATTCCCTCCTAGTTCCTGAAACAGCCTTYCCTATCATTATGCAGCCAAAAGAAAATAAACTTTCGCAACCATTTTTTTAAATTCCATTTAAAACTTGTTTACCACCTGTTCCATTTCTCTGTTAAAATGTGACATTAATTTGGGCCCAGGCTAAGCCCTCCCTTGTCATCGAATCATTGCACTTAGATTAATTAAGACAAATACTTTTTTTTTTCTTTATGCAAATCTATTTTCTTGTCCATGCTAAACATGATTCTTGGCAAAAATGTTGAAAAGAGGAGCTTGGAGGAAATGAATAATATTTTTGGTTTTAGAGAAAGAAATGTCAAAAGTCAGTCTTGAAAAGATAATACAGCTCCAATTGACTCGTCTGTTTGTCAAGATGCTGTGACTCTGCCAAAGGAAGAAGTTGTGATTTTAAGCTGCACAAACTGGTGATCTTTTGCATTGTTTAGACTTTTGCAATCAGATCTGTATTCCAGTWAATAAAAYTAARGCAGTTACTCAAYTTTTTTTATACCCAGGSMRWKRRSMRGSCMRSYTTTKGRRRMACCAGCCAAGTGCCTCCAGTAAAGYCTGGCTAAACACAATCACATGCAGCCACTCTTCTCCCTCTGACAAGGCAGCAATCCTAAAAATGGGGTCTCCCTCACTGATCCTATCATTAAACCTGAAAAACAGATCCTATTATTTTAATATTATTTTAATTCACCTGGCAGAACTTTCCCCACTCTCATGGCACACCCGGACAAASTGATGTCACTTCACCCCAGACAAAATGAACCCAAACTCCACCTCAGAGCTGTCACCACCCTGTGACATGTTTTGTGTTTTACCTGGGGCTCCAGGCCTTCCCTGAGCACAGCTACAGGATGCCAGAAGGGTTTAAACTCTCCCTGGTAAAAGCTCTATTTTCCCCCTGGGAAATCCCACGCAGGGTATTATTTTAGTGGTCTGTCAACACAAAGCTTCAGCCAGGCTGGGGCTGTGCCATCCCAGGCATATATTAATGAATCACCCCAGCAGAARCATCTTAATGCAACCATCCTTTTAAAAAAATCAATCAGAATTAAGTGTAAGCCGCAAACCCRGCGAGTGGATGTATTGTTAAGAGGTTTTGATTAAAGCTTTTGAAATTAAAAGGATCAGACCGAGGATCACAGAAACATACCGCAAAATCATCAAAAGAAGATGAGGAGCAGATTTCGTAGCCCTTGCTCTTGAGGGAGATAAATCAGTTCTTTATATTTCATGTAAGGAAAGGGCTGCAAAACTTGGATTTTGATACTTGGGAAATCTCCTTAGCTGATCTTGAGTCCTTGGAGGCTGCTCATCTTTTGAGATGAACAAGGGGTCCCTGGTGTCAGGACAGCTGCCCCAAACTGAGGTTTGTCTCCTGTCACTCGGCTGGATGTGCCAGGGTGAATTTTGGGGCACCACCAGCACRGTGACAAGCAGCAGATGCTGCAGCTCACAAATTGCTGGGAGCAGAGAAAGCTTTTACAGAGCAGTGATATCACCGAGTGAGAGATCTGCCTGTGCTGCCTGACGGGTGCAATTTCATGTTTTTGTGTCATAAAACTTCTTGCATTGAGTTGCTTATGGAATAAGCTACTGTGACATTTTCTTTTTTTTTTTTTTTTTTAATGGAAACCTTAAACATGTACACGAATTTTTGCTTCCAGCCACACTAAAATGAGTGAAGATCATTAGGTCTGTAGGCACTTTAACATGGTCAAACCCTCATCCCCCCAAAATCCCTCCTGAAACTCAATTCTTCTATTTATCTACCAAACCTTCTCTTTCTGCCTTAATTTCATCTAAAATCAACCTCTTGCTTGGATGTGCAGGTATAAAAATTGAGTGCTGGGTACARCTTCTGGGTGTGAGTCTGAATGAGCAGTGCCTGAGCTGAAGGCAGAGTTGGAACTGCCCTCCTGCAGTTATAAARAGTCAGCAATTCCAGCACAGCTTGTGCAGTGAATCGAGCCCTAAATCCAGATGCCAGCTCACAGAYAGTCTTTCCATTCAATTACACCCAACTTCTCATTTTTGGGCTGCTCAAAAACCACAGAAATCRTCCTCTTTTGCAATATATCTCTGCCAAATGGTTAAACACATGCTTGAAGAAGCCACCTGAATTTTTCTGTATTTACCACGTGTTTAAAAGTCGCATTTACACGTGACAGAGCAAASCAAAACCAAAACAAAAACAAAAATAGGTTCTCTGCTGAGAATTTATGTGGCAAGATTTGCCCYGGAGTGTGTTTTTATGGGCTGGTTATAAACCCCTGGAAACAGAAGGGTGCATAAAGAAAACATTGACATATCCTTACCTAGGATATTGCAAATGAGCACACCATAAAAATGACTAATTACAGTTATTGTAAAACTCAGCTCAGCTCTCAGGCCCAGCTGCTGAGCTGGGCAGGGAGATGCAGACAGTGATAACAGAGACCTCAGACTCTGCTCCTGCTGGATTTTCCTAAGTACARACAGGGAGCTTTTTGTTTTAGCCCTGAAGAAGAGTCAAATAAACGRCCATGACCACAACAGGAAATGCATTTAATAATGTTGTGAGCTTAAATGCAAGAAGAGTGCTTGCAGGTTGCCTGGCCTGCAAAAACWATCTGTCCTTTTTCACTGCCTGCAACAAGTGATAGTGCCAAGCATGTTCTGGCTTCACCTTTCTACCCCAGGTAGGGTTTGAGGATGTATTAGATCCTATACCAATCCTTCAGACACTTGTAAGTGATTTTTCTGGCTTTTAAGAGCAGAAGGGAGTCCCTCAGAGGCTCTGAAGAGCAGCAAAGGGGAGAGGTGAGGAGCTGTGAGCTGCCAGGATGCCTCTGTCCTCAGGAGAACACAGGGGAATCAGGTGTTACTGCACTGGGCCTGGCTTCACCAAAAAAAACAGCCAAAAATAATGGGGATTTGATGACAGGAGTGCCCATACATCAGAAGGAGGGGTTAATTAAGGGGACACATTTGGAGAAGTGTAGTTACTGCAAAGAATATTTTCTACACAAGAGCGGGGACAGTGCAAGCTCTGCAGGTCCTGGAAGGGATCTGCTGGTGCCTGCTGGGCTGGGACRCTGCTCAGGCCAGCCTCCACCATGCCAGCATTGAGGAAAACCCTGACATCCCTTCCATCCATGCTGGAAAAGCTGGAGTCAGCTGGCAAAAGCAGCAGGGAGATGGCTCTGGGCTCAGGGGAGGTTTTGGAGGACACCCTCCAGCGTTCCCATTTCTCCCTGTCCTTCATCTCCCTCCAAACTTGGGCACCTCACCTTCAGCTCCTGGTCAGGATGGACACAGATCCTCCCCAGTGCTTCCAGAAACCCCATCCTGAAGGTCACAGCAAGCTGCTCTGCCTGAGGAATTGGTGCTGGATCCCTCAGGAARMTGCCGTGGAGCCGGTCAGCTTTACRAGGGATGGTGGAAMATTACTGCTGCAATAAACTCAACAACAACCAGGGGACAGAGCCTGGCCACCGACACCCCCAAGGCCTAAAGATAAAGGGTTGGATTACACAAAGCAGCCTCTCATTATCCCCTCCTTGATACTGCTTGGTAACAGTGTTTTTTAAGGAATCCCTTAATTAGGTTTTACAGTGCATAGGTTAGGCATTTTCCAGCGAGGGCTTTGCTGTAATGGGTTGCACATGTTCTCGTACTGTACACCAGAATCAAACTTTGCTACAGGGYATTTCCTTCCTCTGCTCTTGCTGGGGAGCAGCTCTAACCCCTCTGCAGACAAAAAGCCATGTTTCACTCCCCACTCCCATCACTGGGGTCAGCTCAGCCCCTGACTGTGCAGGGAACTCACCAAGGTGCCCTAGGGAGCAATCCTGAGGAGGTGGGAGAGACCCAGGAGGGCAAAACCCAGCAGTGCCCAGCTGCCAGCA
>NW_026623306.1:194689-212640 GCF_030028575.1 Malurus melanocephalus
CTGACCATCCCTGACCAGCACTGACCAGCACTGACCATCACTGACCATCCCTGACCATCACTGACCAGCACTGACCACTGAACCTCCTCCAGCCCCAGCGGTGCTGCCTTCTGGGTCTGCACCACAGTCAGGACTGCTGGGAAAATAAAAAAATAAAAAATAAATTTAAAAAAAAAGCAGTTTCATAGGAATGGATTAATTCACTGGATTAAATTGGAACAGGCAGATATTTGGGTAGGATTTGTCTGCAGCCATCACTGTCATGAGATGTTCTCCAGATTCTGCACTCTGAATTTGGTTTACACAGAGCAACCAAAGCTGTGGTTTGGCCTGTAGGGTTTTTTTCAGCTGGAGATTGCTGTGAGGCTAAAGAACTGAAAACTGTACTGGGAGATGAGCACTGCTGGGTCACAGGAGGAACCCATGGATTCCTCTACTCTTCCCTAATGATGCAGCATAACCATCAGAAATGATCTCCAGTATGGATTAAGTGTGCAGAATTTACCCCAGATTTTGTGAACCAGCCCAAAATTTGGAAACTTCCAACCATCTTCCAGTTTGGAAACAGAGATGTTGGAGAGGGTTTCCATGTAGCAGAGTCAGATTAGGCAAAAAAAGACACATTTGCACACAACACAGAGGGAAGCAGTGGGACTTTATGCTATGGGATGTAACAAAAAAATATATTTACATGGGTTCAAAGGRCAAGTGGACAAATTCTTGGATGAAAAAAAATCCTTCAGAGCTCTCCAAAAAAAATCCTTTCAGCAGCTCCCCAAAACCTCAACCTGGAGCAGGAGCCTCCAAAATCCCCGTTACCCTCCGAGCTGCTGCAGAGGGATTAAAGCTCAGTCCCGCAAACACCGGGGCTGTGACAGCTCTGTGCACACCAGGAGCCTGCCTGGAATGACATCTGAGTGTTTCTGGGAACTGGAATTTGCAGCTGGGCTTTCCRTGGCACCCAGTCCTGTTTGCACTCGGATCTTTGAAAATCACCCTATTAGTGCGCTCACGTTGAAGAAAGGAATTTATGTTGTCTTCATGCTTTAAGCCCRAATTTGTCCTGAGGGAACAGTAGCAGAAAAAACAGCCATTTATTTTTAATAGACACCAGCATCGTTACTTAGGTCTGGCGAGCTTAAAGGATTGAGAGGTGAATGATATCATCAAGGAAACAATTTCTTCCTTCACTTTTTTTTTTTTTTTTTTTTTCACTCCTCTCAAAACGGAAAATCCCCCACCGCCCCACGAGGGCCAGGCTGCAAACGCTGCTTTTCAGCACCACAGATCTCATCTATCACATCTGCTGTCCCTCCCCCAAAGCACAAACTCCCCTATTTGTGCTGTCCCTTCATCACATTCRCCAAGAGATGAACCAGGGGATGGCAGAGGCGCCTGAAAAACCCCAAATTCCTCCCTGCCCAAAGCAGGAACAGGCCCCTTTATCTGGATTTATCCATAGTGACAGCCCCCCACCCTCGGACACCTCGGGGTCACCAGAGGCCAACCAGAGCACCTCGACTTGGCTGTGACCTTGCAGGAGCCCTGGCAAATCACATCTGGAATGTGTTTCAGCTTCCAGAGCAATAAATGGAAACACTGAACACAGCACGGTGGGAGCAGTGTTGTTTGAAAGAAAAGGTAAAGCTTTGACCCTTCCTCGGCCCGTGACATGTCTGGTTATTCCACCACAAGTTGGGGAAGTGTGGCTTGGGATGGGGAAAGGATAATAAGGTATTTTATCATCAAATAATRGAATTCATTTCGAGCTTCAGTGGCACCCAAGAATGGGAAATGTGACTTCCCCACACCCCAGGCCACTCCTTTCCTTTTGTCTCCAGACATTCAACAAGCAAACAAATGGTGGMTTCACACAGAAACAGTTAAGACCAGAAAAGTTCATGCCATTTACAGTTTGACAAATCCTGATTTTAGAAAAAACAGAAAATTACAAGTGTAATTTGTAAAGCATCAACAAATGGAAATCCAACTTACAGGCAGAGCATCAACATTAAAATGAGACGTGACCTCTCTGTCATTTTTCCTTTAAGAAAGCAATGCCCCAGCATTAAAGTTTTTGGTTCCACATGCTATGGTCCCTGAGTAGCCACAGATTTCCATGGGACCATTCCCACCATGTGGCCATGTAGCCTTCCTCAGTCCATATCTGCTGGAATTTTACCATATCCATGGTGATGCAGTGTTGTGTCTGGTTATTATTTCATTGAAGGATTTTATGTGTTGCCCTTCCAGCCTGGATTGTTACTATGTGTGGGGATGGGAAGACAAATGACAAATGACTTCACAGAGGCTGCAGAGATAGCAGAGCACACCACAGAAAACCAACTCCCCATTTTCATTGCAGCAGTTTCAGGCAGAGCCTCACTGTCTTTTTCTGCCTGAATCTTAAATTAAAAAAGGTAAAGAGAGCACACAAGCCCGACCACCCTCTTGCTGAATAATTGACTTACAGAAAGCTGTCACTTTTTCTCTGAAAGCACTGAGAAACAGGGGCCTTCAATAGCTTCTTTGTGCAGTTTTATTTTGCAGCTCCCAGCCCAAGACAGCGTTTCCTGACCTGTGAGGATTTGCTGCCCTCTTCCCGTCCGGGACCTGCAGCTCGGCAGTGCCATGGAGACACATCCCCATGGATCTGTGGGATTCTTCAGCAATCCTCCACTTCCCCAGGGCCAGTTTCTTTGAGCAGTTAGGTAAATTCGGCAGAATTTATGAAGTGTAAGGGACTGGGTGGTGTTCAGGCAGGTCTTCATCTGTCCTCCCTCCTGCCCAGGTTGCAGCACTGAGCCCCTTCACCCCCATCCCCTATTCTCTGACACCTCTCCTCACCTTACCCATCATCCAGGAAGGAAATCTCCTTCCACACCTAAAGAATCCTATAAAAGCAAAGAAAATTTCTGACTATCTTTTACTAAAATGCCATCATCTGTGAGACTCCACCAGGAATTTGAATGTTTTGAGGAGGACAATATTGAATATTGAGTGAGCAGGAGAGACCACCAAGAGCCTGCTCACCCAGGCTGCAAGCCTTTACCTTCCCTTTGAGCTGGGACAGATGAGGACTTTCCAGCTCCAGGTTGTGACTCGAGGTTGTCACACCTGCTGCTCCCACAGGTGCCTGTGTGACAGGAGACCCCTCCAGCAATTCCCCTGGGACTGCTCTTATCAGCTGCTGGAGATTAGAGGCACCTTGGAATGGGAACTTCAAGGGAAAAGGGAATGGGGTAATTGCATTTCAAAGAAAAGGCTTGAAAGAAACCTTTGAAGGACCCTATTCAAAGGTTCATGACTTGATAGAACCATTTTAAAAAGGCATAAATTGCTGTTTGGCTTTGGGGTTGGCTCCCACCCCAGCAGGACAGAAAAGCTGCCTTCTTTGTAGGAACACAGTCCCAGCACAACACAGGAGATGAAATCCATGTGATAACATCTGAAATGGCTTTCAACTGAAAAATCCAAAGGTAATATATTAAGGTGAGACCTGCTCAAAGGTGAGATRTGCACAAATGACTTCCGTAAGAAGACCAGAGCTTGTGCCTGTGAGCTTTTGGTGAGTATAAAGAGAGCTGAATGTTTGTTGTTGGCTCTGTATCAGATATCCCAGTGAAAACCCACAGCCAACATTTACATCTCTGACTGCAGTGATGTTTCCACCTGTTTAAAACACAGCAGCCATTTCCCAGCCAGCACAGCAGATGAATTTCGTGGCCACACTGATCTGCAGCCCAAAATAAGGCAAACCTTGGGCACAGCTTAACTTTGTGCTGGTCCCTGAGAGCATCCACTCCTCCCCTCTCATCCCAAACATGGACCTTCCTGGCAGCAGCAYCACCACACAAGAGTCACCAGGCCCTCATTCGGGCTGGCAAAATGCTATTAATGGCTCAAATCAGCCCACAAGCACAAAAATATTCTGTCTGTACAATTTCCTGATACGCTGTTTCCTGCTGGACTTTTCCCTTACGTTTTGAATTTTATTTCTCTTGGGAAAATAAAAATATTTTATTTCRAGATGTACTGAGGAAATAGCTGATCTTATCTCCTCTATTACAGGTGGCTTCAAAAATAATATYTCTAATGATGCACCAAGCCTCCATTTACGCAAGCCTGGGTTCAGCTAAGCCCTCAGCCCATGAGCAGCATGGAGAGTGTGTTTAACAGGATTCAGCAGGATGTGTTTTTAAGGATCTTCCCAACTAATTTGCTGACACAGGGTCAGAGCTCTTGGCAGTTCCACTCTCAGCCTCGTTTTATTATTTTGCATCACAGCCCTGGTTTGGCTGTATCTGAACCTGTGTGGGCAGACCCTCCTTGACCCTTCCACCCTCCCCAGCAGCAGATCCTCGTCGTGGCTGTGAGCTCTGCCTGTTCCTGCAATTCCTGCAGGCCCCAAGGATGCTGGGCAGTGACCCCACAGAGAGGAGAAGATCTGATTGTGATGTCCAGCATGAAGAGCCTGATGTCCCTGCTCCACCCTTCAGAGCCAGGACAGCAAAATCATGCCCAGAGCCCAAATGTTGGTGGAGAATTCCTGCTCAGGTGCTGGGATACAGCAACAGCACCAAGGAAAGGGCACAGGCTGCCTCAGCAGGGCAGTGGCTGCTGTGACAAGGAGCAGAGAGAGCTTCAGCCTCTCCCCTGCAGCATCAGCATCTCGCAGGGCTGCACAGGCAGAGAACCAGGCAGGAAGCCAGGAAAGCTTGAGTTATGCTCCTGATGCTGCCATTAATTTCTTATATGGCCTTGGGCAACGTGTATCACCTGCCAGTTTGGGTTTTTCCTTAGATAAAGTAGGGAGAACAGTTAACGTCGTGGATTTATGGGGCTTAAAGCTCTACAAAGAGTCTGGTCTGGCTTCTCTATATCAAAAAAACCTTTAATTTCTCTCAGTTGTGCCTGAATCAAGGCCAATTGCCTGTGTTTGACCAATATATATCTCTCCATCTCTTACAGAAGAACAACTTATCTTCATCTGAAACATCAAGAGRTGGAGAAAAGCCAGCACTTCCCTTGGTATTTTCCCCCCTGTGATTAATTCCCATCCCTACTGAGCATTCAAGTTTCATTTCCCATCCGAATTTTTTTGGGATTCTTCTTTCAGCCACTGCTTCCAACAATGCTTTTTTCTGCTAAATGAAAGTGTTTGCCCGATTCGCTCTTTCTCCCCACGGCTTACCCACACTCGTTGGTGGGCCGAGGGCAATAATGGCAAAGATAATTAAAATCTGCCCTGTGCTTTGAAATATTAAGCCCATCTCTAAGTCCCATTATCCTGCTCAGTGTCAGAGGTACCACTGACAAGCACTCGACTTCAGCTTTCCAGGCGGCTGCCAGAGAAAACCAGGAGTGGAAAAGTACTGTCCCTTCAGAAAAACAGATGTTGCAGCTCCAATTTGTCTTCTGCCAAGACAAAGGAGATGCACTGAACTGATCTTTTTTTGTCAAGGGTTTTGTTTTGCTTCCCGTGATGAGTATCACAACAAACTGGGAGGTAAGATGCTGCATTGCTGAGCTGAGCATGATTTAGTGAGTCTGAAATTCTGTCTGCAAAGGGGGTGATAAACTTTTGTCATCTGCTAACACAACCCCTCTGTCCCAGCACACAAAGGCTGACCACTCAGCCTCAAAGTCAGGCAGTATCTTTTGGGTTTGATGCTGCTCATAACAGAGTGCCCGTGGTGGTACTCAGATCCCTGGCTTGGGTTTCTTGGTCACACCAAAGAGAAGAAGGAATTCAGGGGTGGGAAGGACACCCTGGGACATCCTGTGAGGTGGTTGGAGGGCTCTGACTGGGAACAACCTTTTTTACTGGCTGTAAAAATCCATCTCAAGGTGTGCAGCTGGATCGGGGACATCCAACACAGGATGTGCATGATGTGCAGAAGGTTCCAGATGACAGGAAAAAATCACTTCTTGGCACCTTTCACAGAAARGACACTCTTTATCCACTGACCAGAACACTGCAGCTTACAAAATGGTTTGTCCCCAGGTATCATATCTTCTTGTCTTCAATGATGGCTTTCTCTTGTGGCACTTTTTGTCCCTTACACAAAAAAAGGTGACAACCCCTTTTCCCAAACAAACCCCTCCCAGATGTGGRTATTCTTCCCTGCCTGATGTGAAGCACGTCCTCACCACCCACTGCTGTGTTTTCAGCAAAAGGACTAAAAATTCCTGCTTTTTTTATGTACAAACCCCTCAGGATGAAGGGCAGCACATCATTTAAGCATGCTGATTCTACACTCCCTAAAACAACAGATTGCTCCCGATTTTTTTTTTTTACATGGCATAGCCAATTAGCAGACTGAAACAAGCACAATCACCAGGTTGTGGTGTTTTTTCCCAACTTCTTCATCCACCTGAATAATTGCAATGTTCATCAATGCCCAAATCTYTGTGCTATGGCAATTTGTGAGCAAGTTTTGCACAGAAAATTAAGGTATAATGGATCAACAAAAATAGCTGCACAAACCAGAGCTTTTTGCTCTGCGCTGTGGGAAATCTTTTGCAGTGGTGGAAAACACACCAAATGCACTAACTCAAGACAACAGCAATTCTCACTGGAGCATGGAAGTGTTCCTGCAGCAAGCTGGCCCTTTTTCTGCTAGGGCCAGTCTGCACAAGGAAGTTTTGTAAGCTTAATTATGCCAGCCAGGAGTGTGAAAAAATAAATACATCACCCCTACAAGAGGCAGAGCAGCGCCAACAAAAAGCCCCTGGTGTGGATGCAGCATTACAAAAGAAGGGGTTTATTTTTTTTTTACTTTCTAGTATAGTTAATTTTGTTTGGGTGGCTCTGATAAACTACACCAGCAAAGGAAACCTCTTGGCTTGAACAAGCKTGTTTCCAGAGCAGGCTGCCAGTCTGTGATATCTGTGTGTCAGCACATTCCTCCTGCTGCAGAGGAGAGACCTCACACHGAATTCCCTCAAGTCTTCACCTGGAATAGAGGAAAGCCAAGAGAAGGATCAGGCTCTGTTCAATATCTGCAAGGAGGCCAAGGCACAGTGTGATGAGGAGAAAGCTCTGCCTGCTCTGAGCCCATCCAACAGCACATTTCTGCCTGTCACACATCTCCTCGGCTGCAAAGGGAATTTCTTGTCAGAAATGATCCCCAGCTGGATGAACCCATCCCTGGGATTCTGGCATGACATCCATGGCAGGCTCCTGCTTCATGTGAGGGCTTATATTTGGATCTCAAGTCTTAAGCTGTGCCAAGGGAAGTTTAGGTTAGACATTGGAAAAAGATTCTTCGCTGTAAGGGTGATTGCACGTTGGAATTGTTGCCCAGGGAGGTGGTGGAGTCACCATCCCTGGACATGTCTGAAAAAAAGACTGAATGTGGCACTCAGTGCCATGGTTTAGTTGATGGGGGAGGATTTGATGATCTGGAAAGTCTCTTCCAGCCTGGTTCATTCTGTGATTCTGTTTTGGTGCTGCCTGTTATGATCCCAGCAGGCTGAGGGATGGGTGCCCGAGGCTGCAGCTACACCACACTCTGGGGATGTGATGGCAGGAAGTGTTTCTTTTAACCTGGAAAACAGAGTTTCCCTGGTTTTACCTGGAGGCTGCAGGCAAGCTTTATTTAGACAATTCACCTTCCCCTTCCAGTGCTGCTGAGCCTGGTGTTTGCCTCATGTGAGCCTGGTGCATTGTCACAGGCTGGCTGACCCGCTGTCATCGTGGGGCTGGCTGCAGCAGAGAGCAGAGACACAGCAGAGAGCAGAGCAGAGAGCAGAGCAGAGAGCAGAACCAGAACAGAGAGCAGAACCAGAAAGCAGAGCAGGGACACAGCAGAGTCAAAGAGAGCCAGAGCAGAGAGCAGAACCACAGCAGAGAGCAGAACAGAACCAGAACAGAGCCAGAGCAGAGCAGAGAGCAGAACCAGAGCAGAACCAAAGAGAGCCAAAGCAGAGAGCAGAGCCAGAGCAGAGCAGAGCCCGAGAGAGCCAGAGAGAGCCATAGAGAGCCAGGAGCAGAGCCAGGGCAGAACCAGAACAGAACCAGAGAGAGCCAGAGCAGAGGCAGAGCAGAGAGCAAAACTAGAGCAGAGCCAAAGAGTGCCAGAGCAGAGAGCAGAGCAGAGAGCAGAACCAGAGCCAGAGCAGAACCAGAGCAGTGTGACAGCAGAGCCACAGCAGAGAACAGAACCAGAGCAGAGTCAGAGCAGAACTAGAGCAGAGAGCAGAACCAAAGAGAGCCAGAGAGAGCCACAGCAGAACCAGAGCAGAGCCACAGCAGACAGCAGAGCAGAGCAGAACCAGAGAGCCAGAGAGAGCCAGAGCAGAACCAGAGCAGAGCCACAGCAGACAGCAGAGCAGAGCAGAACCAGAGAGAGCCAGAGAGAGCCACAGCAGAGCTAGAGCAGAGCAGAGCCAGAGCAGAAACAGAGCAGAACCACAGAATCAAAGAAGAGCCAGAGCAGAACAGAGAGAGCCAGAGCAGAGCCAGAGCAGCCTCACAGGGAGGGTTCACCTGGACAGCCCCATGTCAGGGATACCCAGCCCTGGCTGCACATGGGCACCTGCTGGGGCCAGCGCTGCCCTGCCCTGCCCTTCTGTGCAGGCTGGAATCAGAAATACAGAGGGAAACTCAGGCAGGATGGGCTGAGAACCTCTCCATCCTTCCTGCCCYGATCTCCAGGATCTCCTGTCCAGCAATGGCACGTTCAGGGCTCTGTATCAGCCCGTGACAAGGCCCCTTCCTTCGCATCCTCTGGAGCAGCCAGTCCCACCTTTTCCTCCTTGCGGAGCCGYGCTGGCTCCTTGCCCTCCCTGATCCGGAGGGAGGTTGATTGTCGGGCTTYTCTTCCTCAATCAATGCACAGAAAGGGGTTTGCACGAGGATTTGTGTTCCTGCAGAGCCGATTCCACGAGCAAGGTGTGGAACTGATGACAGTGCCAGTGCTCTGCCCCTGCCACAGCGAGCTGTCCCCACTGTCACAGGGACAGCAAAGAAAAGGGGGAATCTCAACCCCACAGCTTTTAGAAAGCCACATCATCTCTAAGCCCAGCTCTCTGGGGGCCAGCAGATAAGCAGCACTGCCCCTTTGCAGGAATTTCCTTCCTCCAAAGGTGGGAACTGCCCCAGAGGAGCCACGGCCTCCCATCCTCTGGTGACATCAGCTTCCTCGSGCCGGGGCTGAGGGCACTTCAAAGGAGGAGTTAGGGGGAAAAAACCCTCCTGGGAGCACCGAGAAGGTTTGATTCCTGGCCTGAAGGCCATGTGGCAGAGCCTGGTTGCCAGAGGCTCAGCCCAGCACTCCCAGAGAGACCATGAAAAGGGCGGGAATGCTTTAGCACAGCAGAGGTGGCCACTCACCAGTGGCTGTGACCAGTGAGGAGCTGCTGCTCCAGGAAAATGGACCCACCATCATCCCACCCATCCTGAAGGCCACCAGTTTGTGGGATTCACTGTGGATTTTTGCATGTTAAACCCAGGTTTATTCAAAGTTTATTGTCTAATGGTGCTACACACATTTCCTTCTCCCTGCAGTTTCCTCTACCCTTAAATCTTGAAGAGCTGCATCTTTTTAATGAAGAACATTATTTTTTTAATCCCAAGTCCTATCTTAGGTTTTGCTGAAATTTGGCCAAGAACTTCCTGGGGGAAGAGGAAAAAAAAGGCAGGCAGGCCAGTGACATGATGTTCACATAGGCTTCATTTCCTTAGGAAACCAGGCTAAAAATAATAGTCAAAAATCTTGGGCAATTGCCTTCAACTCAACATCTCTCTCCAGACAGGAAGAAAGGAAGGAATTAGCAGGCTGTGGGTTATATTTCAAGGTTTGTCTACATGATTTGAAGCAGAGAAATTAGAAATGAAATTAAGAAGATGTATTAGGTCGTCTCACCCCTCCCTGGGGGAACAAACCTACAGCTGTTTCCCTCAGCATATATTTTAGTGGAGTGTGCAGCCCAGTTTCAAATGATCCAAATGATGGAGCTTCCATCAGTTTTCAACAGGGACCTATTCCTTTCCTTACATATCTTTCCTTCCCTTTTTTATTTTTTTTAAAAATTCCAACTTTTTTTTTTATCTCTTGCCCATGTTTCATCTCATGATTTCCAGCACACCTCTTAATTGTTTTATAAACTCACTGGAGTAGAAAGGTAAATAGTTCTGTGCATGCCACTGACATACTTCAAATAGCATCACAGGGTTCATTTCATGCTTTTGGCTGACTGAAATGTTCTTATTCACTACGGTTTCATGTTTTCAAATGTGTTTTTCCTGGAAAAAAAAAGTGCTTTGATTAATAAATTCCAGTGTTGTTTTTTGGTTTTTTTTTTTCCAAAACTGAGTTTTTCGGACTCCCCGCCCTGGCAACGTTTCAGCTTGAATTTAAGAGGCCCAACCCACTCAAAATATCCTCAAGAGGTTTTTCTCACTCTCCTTGACTTTTCTACTTTAGCTTTCTGTTATATAATTTAAAATTATTGAGAGGGAAGAGTTACTTTAATATGGCACTATTAAAAAAAAAAAAAAAGGGTTCCTTTCTTGGCCACACAGCTCCTTCTGCCATAAAAGAGGCTGTTGCTTTTTGGCTGAGTGGGCCCTGTRGATTTGGTGACATTTATCTCAAGTTGTCAAGGGGAGAGAGTTGAGTCTGTGCTGCCTATCAGAATTTTCTGGAAACTTTTGGGCAAACCATATTTCTCAATAAATTAACTCTTCCTCTCCAAACTAGTCCTTTGAGCAGGTCTGAATTTGAGAGCAAAAATCCAGCAACTGACCTAGGACAAAACTGAGGAGGTGCCCAAGGATGAATTAGCACTGTCATGTATTTATGACAGAGGAAATATATTTTTTTTTGCTGCTTTGCAGCTATATAACTTGAAACAAAATGTTGTGAGGAGTAAACAGCTTTACCTTCTCCACCTTAAGCACAAACACACAGAGGTTTTGACCAAAACCCCCATCTTTTCCAGAAGCAGAAGATGTGAAGATGTGTGAGCAGAAATAGTTTTCTTGGCCAAACTGAGCTTGTCAAGGGCCATTGTCAGAGAATTTTATGAAAACAAGATTTCCCATCTCACAGCTGCCTGGMTCAGAGGAGGAGTTGGTTTCTGGTATTCTCACACCTCCCTGATGGAGAGCAGCACCTCCACAGCTGCCAGCAAACCTGGTGAGGGAATGTGCACATATTTGGGATCCATCCYTCAGCACATATTTGGGATYCATCCCTCAGCAGCTCCTGGCATCCTCACACACTCCACAATGCAAAGGAAGCACCACAGCACCGACATTTCTGTGCCTGATCCCCTACTCACAAATTCCCTTTGAACTGGGAGCTGCTGGGAGGACAGAAAGGTTGGCTCTCTAGATGGGATGGAGAATATTGGGAACATTTTGTGGGTCTTGAGACTTCCACAACCCTGCAGAGCACAAGTCCCAAGGGTTTACATCCTTTTTTCATTCACAGATCTGACCCAAGGCTGACTTTGCTGATGTCCTGAGTCTCCTGCCTCACAGACCCTAACGCCGCTCACATTTCCCATAAACCCAAGAAACAGATTCAAGGCCATATTAGGCATGCTTAGAGATCCTACAGGGAGCTTCCAAGCAGTCTGAGCCCTTTCCTGAGTGCTGACAGACRTGTCTGAGTCACCTTGTTCTCTGCCATTCTCTGCTGAGTCAATTTATCCCAAAACATCGGCAGCAAACGGAGAGCGAGGAGAAGGAGGGAGCAGAGGGTGAGGGACAGGAGCAGAGGGCACCAGGCTGCACCTCATCACAGCTCCTCTGATGCCTTTTACTGGTGGGAAAAGTGCTCTGGGACTCAGCTTTCATGAGAGTAAGGCAGTGAGAAGGATGTTGGTACCCAAACCCTAGCAGGATACTCAGGRAGAAGCAGCGTGGTACCAAATTTAGGCTGAATTTCGGAGTGGCCTTGTGCCAGAATGAGAGTGTCTGAGTGTGTGTGAGTGTGTGAGTGTCTGTGAGTGTGTCAGAGAGAACATGTGCACACATGTACCAGCACAGTGGACACACACACACTCGCACAGTTTTGTTTGGACGAGGCGTGTTTTRGCAAAGCCAACAACAAATAAATGCAAACAAACCACACTTAAATCCAGCCCCCAAACCAGCTCCTTCCAGAGCTGCACCAGCGGGAAATAAAAGCACCACTGACTGTTGCTCCATGACCCAGTAACTTCAGATGCTGTACCTTCTGTTCCATCAGAGTGCTTTCCATTTTCGGGCCAAAATGAACACCGAGGTGCTGAGAGTCCATTCATCTGCTTATTCAGGGCTCAGCATCACTTTTCAGGAGCACTGTATAAATTCAGAAGTTGCCTGAAACAATAAATAASTGTGACAGGTACAGAAATACAGAAACAAAGCCTGTAGCTCTTGAGTTAGCGTTTCCCCCTCCAGAGAGGTTTTTGTTCYCCCGTGTCTGCAGGACAGAACATTCCAGCGATGTTTCAGCACTGATGGGCCATCGAGTCTCAGCCAGGAGAAAAGTCAGCTTTCTGGCAGAAAACCCTGCACAGCTCCTGGAACTGAGCAGAGAAAAGGAGAAAAGATGAAATACTTTGTTTACCATCTCATGACATCACCATCGTCACTGGAGAAAAATGCAAGTTCATCTTTCTTCCCGGGGATGGTGCGTACGACCCGAGTGATTATCGCTGCTGGATAGTGAAACCTCGTCCTTGCCCTGAACACAGAACACGTGGACGTGTTTGACCTCGTGGCCATCAGCCTCAGCAGGGTGTAGAGCAACCCAGAGAGCTCCCAGTGCTGAATTCCCTTTGCAAGATTTAATATTTTCCCTTCTAACTCTGTGCCTCCAAATTCCCGTTACTTGTAAAGGCTGCTATTTTCCATATATCTGCTTTTGGCCTCTGGTGACTGAGCAGTGTTTGAAGATCTCACAGGACAGGTGAAGCCAGGCTATCCCAGTACATCGAATTTTACTTTTTTTATTTCCTCCTGGTTTTGCTTCAAAAGGCCTCCCAACAGGTCTGGTCCATCCAAACCAGTTTTAGGCTTCATGACAATAAGGTAAAAGGGAAAAGAGTGGGTTTTCTACTGGAAGGAGGTGCCACTGCTTCATTCTGGGAAGAAGAAGTGTCTGAAAGTGTGCAGAACTGCCCCAAAAATACAGTGGTAACAGCACTGTAGTCGGCTGAGATGTCCCTGCAGTGAGGTTTTGCTCCACCTGACTGGAACTCAGATTGAGTTGTCAGAAAGCTCCAGTAAATCTTCATACTCAAACAAGAGCAGGGCCAGGGGAGTGTTTCACTGCCCTGAGATGGAATGGAAAACCAGAGCTCCAAAATCCTTGCAAAGGGATCATCTCAGGAGGGGGAATGGTGTGGATCAGCTGAAATGTTCATTCTGTTTTTAATGCTACAGGCAACAGCAAAGCAAGATAAAACTGTAAAAAAAAAAAAAAATTCCAGATCTCATGCTTTCCATATTTGAAACCCCTTGGAAATGTTTTCAAGTCTGGAACATTTACTGAACTGGCCCTTGTACATACAAACACAGACAGGTTATCTTAGATTAACATTTTATGATTATGAAAACCTAGTCAGAAAATTCCTTACCAAACATTTTACGTAATTACAACTGCAAGAAAACACCAAAAGAAAACATAAATTAAAAAATACTGGCAGATTCCCACCTGAACAAAAAAAAAAAGAATGTTTTGAAACAGTAGTTCATTAAGATTGTTCCTRTGGAAGTCAGAGATCACTCGTGTCAAGGCACTGGAAGGAGCCCAGGCAAAAACTGGGCTAACAATGCCCACTGCAGAGCTACCACAACCCTAAACTGTGTGTGCTAAATGGACTAAAGATCATTCAGTCTCAGAAACCTCTTTTTTCATTATTATCTGGAGAAAAAAAAAAAACCTCTGCTCCCACCCTGCTGTGTGGAGCTTTGTCCTGGAGGTGAGCAGAGCACCCAAATCTGGAAGGACTCAAGGAATTCATCAGGCACTGCTGCACACCCTCCCTAAATACAGCCTTGCACCAGCCCCAGACAGCCCAGAAAAAACTCAGGCAGGCAGGCAGAGCAGCTCAGAAACACCAGCTGAAAAGGCCATTCCTTCGTGTGCATTCAGGGGAATCCGAGGGACAGTAACTCACTCAAATGTTGACTCMTTATTGGACAATTGCTTCGAGAGTMATTTTGGCCTCAACAGCTTCTTTAATTGAACCCCATTTAGATGGGAGTCCACCAGCACTTCATTTTTATTTGAATTTTATGATTCAGTTCAGCATTTAGTTTCCAGTTGCAACCTGATTTTATTATACCCCTTCCTGGTGGAAAACGTATCCACCTMTTCACCGCCACCACATAAATTCAGAGTCTGTCTCGAGGAACATTCTCACACGTACGAGAGCCCACATTTCAGTAACATGCCTGCTTGTTGATAAGGTTTCTTGCACGACTCAGTGCCCTCACCTTCCCAGAGGAAGCATTGTTTCAGGGCAGAATGTGATACAAAAGCAGAGTTTTGTGATTTTTCTTGCTGCTCGTGGTGTCTTTGGGGCTCATCCACACGCCGATGCTCGCTCCAGCACAGGTGCTGGTTTGAGAATATTTTCCTTCTCCAAAAAAACTGGTACTCAAATGTGTCCAGGACCTCTTTTTTGTATGGATAAAGGGCTCTGTTTCACAGATCTGTTTTCCCTTCCCATGTGGATTGTAGATGTTGAAACAGCCTGATGGTGTTTGCTGCCTAAAGGGAATCAGAAGAGKAATCTGCAGTATTTCCAGAAGGACTGAGCATTTGTGCTGCAGCACCAGCACACCCACTGCAGTTTCAGGAACTAAACTGAAACCAGARAGGCTGTGACTGTGCCATGGGGGACACTTTCTGGGCAGTGGGGAAGGACAGGGCTGCCTCAGGGTCTCCATCACCAGCTCAGAGAACACGGGGAAGGAGGTGACACTTTGGGTGATCCCTTTTCCAGCCCTGTGTTTTTACACTCACACCCAGGATTTGAGTTTTGGGATTTACCTGCAGACAGGGTGGGCTGTCAGGCACGTCTACACTGCTCTGCACCAACAACCAGCAGCCACTCCTGAGCTGCCTCACCCTGTGTTCAATCTGGTGTCCTCCAGGAGAACATCAGCTCCTGTGAGCAGAGAGGCATCCACTGCAGGGTCACTGCAACAGAAAACAACTAAATCAGTCCAGATTCCAAGGCCTGCAAGCCAGATCACTTCAGAACACTAACAAATTCAGAAGAAATTCAGATTTAATTAATTCTCTTCCTCCCCCCCCCCAATGTAATCCAAGAGCTTTTGTAACATCTGAAAGTTTTATCAGAACTGACAATGGTATAAATATCTCCCTGCCCAGCTCCTAGAGTGCTAGCAAACAATCTTTCATCAGGCAAATGAGCTCTTACAGACCAAGCAAGATATAAACACCCATATGTAAAGCACATTCTCTGGACCAGGTCCACCACTAGCAAAACCCTCCTGCTTCCCTGGAACCAGCAACACAAACTCCCTTTATACATCTTAAGTGTCCACAGTCCAAACAATAACACATTAGCATGCTCTTGACACTGGCTGTCAAAATAAACAGCAATTTATTAACGTTCTACAAGGCATTATTTTTTAAAAGAAATCAATGGAGCAGCAATGTCAGAAAATAATATATATCCCTCTGTTCCAGAAAACAGCATCTCCCCTTTTACTTAAGACAACATCTGGTGCAGATAACAGCTGCCAAGGGCAGAGCTGAGAGTCGCAGTGATTGCTGGAGTATTTTTGAGAACATTTTTTCACTTTGTGCCAACTATTCCCTGGGATCCCAGGAGGACAATGCATTCCCTTTCTGCTCTTGCTGGGTAAATGAAACAAAGGCTGAGCGTGGTGCTTGCTCTCACCCATCAAACCTGCACTGAATGCAAAAAGATATTAAAAACTGCCTCCCCCTCTCTCTGCCTGAGGTGAAAACCTCCCCACCTTCTGCTGCCTTTTGTTCCTGTTGGTCAAGCAAATTCAAAGATATCAAGGAACCCCTTGAGAAAACCGAGAGAGGAAGCRTGAATGCACAGTGAACTTGCAAACAAAAAGCTATTTTTAGCGTTGGGGGGAAACTCTTAGCATTGGACAAACAATACAAGGAAGTTTCAGACACCGACTGCTCAGGAGAGCTRATATCCCTTGTCGCTGCCCCACCTAGTCTGGATTCAGGAATGCTGCCGKATTCTCAGGCTTCCCAGCACCCCAAAGCATCCCTCAGCATGGTGCAAAAGTTCAGGGCTTGGGCTGAGAGCACCTGGTTGGTTCACAAACACGCACAGCCTCTCCCTCCTGCTGGCACAGGCGAGGCCAGGTCACAGCCTGGGGCTGCCAGATGTGGTGAACGGGGCACAGCTGGAAGCACACACCAGGCTGAGGCCAAAGAACAAAGTTTTGTGTACCCCAGGCACAGAATTTGGGCAGAGCAGCTGGGCAGAGGCAGAAGGAATGACAGGGATGGGCTTGGGACAGCCCAAAAAGGAGGTTCGTAAAGATGGAGCAAAAGGTGTGTCAGTGGAGTCTCAGTGGTGCTGTGGATTCAGGACATAACARTATCACTTTGGAACCTCCACAGATTGCTCCTTTCCTCCTGGAATTTCATCTTTGCACCCCACAGGCAGCACAAACATTTGTCAGTATGAGGCTCTTTGGGATGGAGTTTGTCCAGTCTGCTCAGGCCTTGCTCCAGCTTCATTCCTGTTTATTTATTCCTCTGCAGTCAGAGTGAGCACTGAGAGCTCAAGAACATCCCATCTTCCCAGATCAGTGAAAYAGGACTACATGTGAAGGACACTGCTTTCCTTGAGACCCCCCCCTCTTATCTTTGAATTTCCCAAAGACCCAAACCAGTGCCCAGGGAACAAAAGATGCTGGGACAGAAGTTTCAAGGAGCAGACACGTTTTTGCCTTAGCTGCTGGTTTTGCTCTGAGCTTACAAATACTTAAAGCCAGGCTTTGATGACAGGGTCAGTCAGGGGCTGGATGCAACATGGAACTGCAAAAAAAAATTTAAAAAAAAAAAAAAAATTGAAACTATACAGGATTGCTCAAGTCCTTATGTGGCCCTGGTGCTTATATAGACTCGCAGGAGGTCAGGCAGGGACATTTTGCAGATCTGCCTGCCAGAGGGAGAGAGGGATATTTATTACTTTGCAACTGAGCCTCACTCAGCATGCCCTTCCAGGGACAAAATTCAGCTTTGTAGCAGGCCACAACAGAGAGAGAGCAACCAGCAGGTTGAAGGAAATGGTTCTTCCCCTGTGCTCAGKGCTGGTGAGCCCAAGTTTGGCTGCTGATCCAGATTTGGGCTCCCCAGAACATGACCCTGAGGGAGGAGAGGGAGCAGTGAGGGCAGAGCACAGGGCAGCCACAGGGAATGGCAAYTGCCATCAGATTTTGGGCTAGCAGAGAAAATCAAACCTGCTCTGGCAAAGGTGCACAGCTAAATGTGAGTCAGAGCATGGGAGACTCAGATCAGCAACAAGGAAATGACAATTTCACCCTGAGAGTGGTAAAACACTCAGACAAGAGCCCAGAAATGCTATATTTATGTTTTCCTCCAGTGAATCTTTATCAGTTACGTAGGGAAGGGCCTCTACACCCATCAAGCACTCAACTCTCCTTGACCTGCTGAGGTGTGTCTGCTCTGCTCCAGGAAGTCTGCTGGGTTTTGTTTTTGTTTTCAAATGGCATTTCTGTCACTGAATGAATCCCTTGGTCAGTTTGCAAGGAAAGTCACCTTTAATTTTGGATCCTGAGCCCCTCCTACAGTGATTTTTTTTCAAATCACTTTGTTGCACAGATATTTTGTCCTGCTTAAGTRTCCCCTGCTTCTTTCTAAATAAGTTTCACGTGTTTTTCAGTGGTGTGGGGAGGSAAAAAGGCTCCAAAGAAAACATATTAAGAATTTATTTCAGATAATAATAATTCA
>NW_026623306.1:213075-214026 GCF_030028575.1 Malurus melanocephalus
CCCAAGGATGTAACCTCACAAATATTTAGGTCAGATGGGGCACACCCTGTGCTGCACAGAAAGAGAAGGGAAGAAAACCCAGGGCTTCAGCTCTCAATGCCACACTCTGTGTGCTAGATAAGATAAACCAGGAAAAGATAAACCAGGATAAGATAAACCAGTGATAAGATAAACCATGCTGTCGCTGTGGCTGCTGCCCTGCTGGCTGAAGGTGGCTTAGGACAAAGGTGAGGTGACTATTCACCAGTGAAAGCCATCATTTTCARCCTGACAGTCACAAAAAAGCTGCAATTAATCAGAGAAAAACAAGATGAACGTAAGTTGACCAGGCTTTCCTCTGCCAAGTTTTTAAACTTTGATAGGATTTATACGAGGGATTCACCAAAGGGAAATCTCTTCCATGGCTCTGCACAGAATGGTGTTCCCTGTTCTTGGTACCCCCGTGATGGCTGATGGGGTTTTTTTTGCCTGTTCTTTTATATATACATATATATATACCCTTTTATATATACCCTTTTAAATATTTTTCGTACCCTTTGCCCACATGCTTCTCATTCTTGTAGCCTGATATTCCAGCTTAGTTTTGGGGTTCTGTTGAGCAGAAAGACCAAACAACCCCAGTGGGAGGCTGGTGAGCCCTGGKCTATCTCAAAACTCGAGGGTTCAGCCTTGGTTGAAGCCTTCTCTCGAGGACATATTGTACAAACTGGGCTCTGGCCTCATCTAGGGGGATTCTTTAGGATAGGGGGACATTTCTTCATTTATTGAGTTTTTTATTGGGGAATTCTAGATGAATATGCTAATTTTCAAGGTCTATAAAAATTGTGTATGTGTAATACACTGAGTGCCTTTTTGACATTTTCCACCTTGAGCTGTGCACCAGGATCCCATTAAACACAGAGGGGAAAACCCTTTTATCCCCTTAACAGCATCTGCCTCATAATTCCAAAA
>NW_026623306.1:215742-256746 GCF_030028575.1 Malurus melanocephalus
CTGTTTCCCTTTAATTTCCCTGGCAAGTGGCTCACTTTGTGATGGTGGAATTAGCCAAAACTGAACCTTCCAGGCAGATTGGGGTGGGAGTGTTTTGTCCAATGTTGGTTTGGAGCCGTCCCCTGTCACTCCAGTCGATGCTGTCCCTGCTGAGGAGCTCCACGGTGACACTTTGTGCTCCAGGACACTCTGACCTGTGTCCCACACTCTTCCCAGAGCACACAGGAACATTCACTGCCCTCAGCTGTAATGAGGAGCTCTGAAACAGCTCAGGCTCTCTGCAAAAAGAGATTTCTGGTGTAAAAACAGGCTTTGGCTGYGGATTTATCTGCCATGGATCCTACTTCCCACACAGCACAGGGCAACTGCAGCAGGATGAACCCTAGAATGCCATAATATAAGCAGGAAGGGCTGTAATTGAAGATCTYCCCACAACAAGAAAATTAAACAATCTCTTCTTTCAGAATGTAATGTAATTCTTGTTTAAGGGTCCTTTAAAACAATATACAGTGCTGCTGAACAGGAGCCATGGGGAGAGCCTCTCTGGTCCTCAGCTCATTCTCAGATTTAGCTGATAGTTTCTCTCTGGCTGCTCTAATTCATACAGAGGAGCTCCAGGTTTTACTCTCAAATGCAGAAAAGGCTGCACATAGCTCTGGTTGCTTCCTGAGCCTTTTGCAAGGATAATGGTTCTGACATAAAAGACACAAGTCCATTCCTTGCTTCCAAATAATCAGTGTCCTGGTGCCTCAGCTTCCCCTCTCCAGATGAAAGCTGCTTCTGCTCGTGCTGCATTTCACACCCAGAAGGATTCTTTGGGGAATTCTCTTCAGTAGATCAATGTTAGAACAAGCTGCAGCTGTATCAGATGAGGTTCAATAAATGGCTGAGAACACCAGGACAGGCATGACAATTAYCTTTCCTCTGTCCAAAGCTAGCTCTGGAAAAGGCAGAAGGCCAGTTTATATTATTATTATTATGTCAGACTAGCTGTTATCCCTGGATTCAGGGCAGGTAGACAGGCTTTATGGAAGGAAACACTTTTCTCACCCCTCTACTGCTTTTTACTCCCTATTTCCTGCTGTGTTTCAGATCTGGCCATTTTTTAAACATTAAAAAAATCTGGGAGGTAATAAGAGACTAGGACACCATGAAAATAAAGGTGAATAATGACATAATCTAGATATAAAGACACACCAGTGAATGGCTACTAGCGTATTTTGCATTCCTAGGGCAATATTAAATACTAGAGCCCTGCTTCTAATGTCAGAAAAAGGCTTTCACAGTGCAAGAAGTGCACTTTGTTAAGTTCTCACCCTGAGGAAATCACCATTGGTCTTCAGGGAGATGCACTACACAGAAAAACCTCTGTGGATTATGCTTTACAAGAGAAATTGTGACGCAAGAGAAATTTCCAACGGCTTTGGAAATCTGTTACAACCACAGGGACCTCTAACACAGGGAGAATGACAAAAATCCTGCCTTTTTTTCTACCAAAGTCCTAAATGCTGCAGAGCCAGGAAAACCCAGGGTTTTGTGGATGGGATCACATTTTCCAAGGAATACCACGCAGCCCATCCAGACAGAGCCTCACTCTGTTAATCCTGTGCAGCGTGGCTCAGGAAAAGGATCCTTCCCAAGGGGAAAAGGAATCTTCTAACACCAGGTTAAAGATGGATTGACTGCCCACAGGTGAAACAGAAGAGAAGATTGTGGAAAAACATTTCTGAGTCACTTACAGGATCAAGGGATGGTTTGGGTTTGGAGGGACCTGCCATAGTCGGGTGGCTTCAAACCCATCCAACCTGGCCTGAACACTTGCCTTTAATAGGGACTAAAAAATCGTAATTCTTGGCAGAGTGCAAGCAGCACAAACAGAGTAGGGGAGAAAAAAAAAGGCCCAGCACTTCTACAGGGCTGTATTTCATAGCTGCACACCGAATTTGGAGCAGAGGAAACAACCCAACCTTCTCGGCAGAAATCGGTCACCACGGGCGCTCCTTTCTCTGTGAGCACAACAGAGAAAATTACAGCTAATCAGGAACAGGACATCATCATGCCCAGCCAAGTGCAGATGTGGGCTTGCATAAACCTTTCCTTATCACTCCTGAAAGGGATGTGCTGCAGTCTGTCACTGTTCAATAAACAATTCCACGGCCAAGACAGCGAGCGTTGTGTCACGATGAGCTGAGCTCTCCTTACAGAGCCTCAGAGAAAGAGGCAACAACAAACACATCACAAACACATCACAAACACATCACAAACACATGGCCACAGCCCTTCTGGGCTGCTGGGCTTCCAGGAAGGGGCAAATGTTGATTTCTCATGCGTGTTGTTTTGCCTGCAGAGTTAGGAGTCATCCAAAGTCTGAAGAAGCCGGTGAAAAATCTCCCATTGGATTCACTGGCTTTGAATCTGCATTAAATATTTTAGACAAATTTAAACTGCCACCCAAGCTGTGTTTTGGGGAAAGACAGACAGCTAGAAAACATTCTAATTCACCAGTCCCATGATTTTGCTTTGTATTTTTGCTAACAAATTTTCTCAGTTATTAAAAAAAACCCCAAACAACTGGTCCATTCAAGTTTCCTCATAATTTTTTATAAAAAATAGTGGCTGGGGTACAGTTGCATCACATGTACAGCCATTTTTTCTGATGTATTTGCTTTGGGGCTGTTCACATTTCTTCAAGCCCTTGTTTTCCCCATCCCTCACATCTGGCTGTTCACCAAACTGGTTTTTCTGGGGTGCCACACTGAGCATTCCCCATTCAAACATGGGGAGGGGATGAAGAAGACATCTGGGGATTTTCTTCCTGCAGATTTGACATGAAAAGGGAACTGATAAAAGAAAATGTGGCCTTTCTGAGGCCATATCCTGCAGCAGCCAGGGACCCACCTGGTCCCTGGAGAGCATTAGAAAATCCTCAATGTTGTGCTGCCTCATGAGATGCCTTGCACGGCCCCTGAGCAGCAGGGAAGAGCCAGACCACACTTAAATTTAGCTAACTCCACCCAACCCAAATAAAATAATTGCCTTTTGCCATGGAGGAGCACACTCAACTTGTACAGGTTTGTTTTAAATCTCTTTCTACCCTTTCCTGGTCAGACAAAGGACCTACACCACATATATGCTCTGGAAATCTTTTGTGGATGATTTCAGAGACTCAATCTGGAGAAAGTTAGAGCTCTGTTAGGARTATTTCTCTTCCCTGAAAGTTTGTTCAGCTGTAACTCTGAAAGTTATGTAAGAGAGCAAGACAAAATTAGAATATTGGACAAAAATAGCACTAAAAGAAATGTTCATTTTCCCCCAGCATTTTGAGGCCTCTTTGGGGTTTTTTTTCTGGCTCTTTACCTAAAGCAGCCCTTGCTTTAAGCTGGCATCTGGCTGGATTTCATGGCATTTATAATGCCCAGGCCAAAAGTCACCCAGGATGGTGACAGCCAGGTTCCACATCCATTTGTGGCAATGTCCACAGCTTYCCAGCCCTCAGTGCTTCACCACAGAGCTCAAACCCAGCTCCTGACCCTGACTCAGCACCAAGCTGTCAAACCCAGCTGAAATCTGCAGGAGAATGTTCTCTCTGAATGCTTTTTGTACCACTCAGTGCATTACACAAACTCCCAAAGGGGAGAGCCATTGCAAGGGTTTGGAGGGATGTATTTATTCCAGCAGTCATTCTGGAATAAATTCAGCATTTTAACTTTCTGACAGCTGCTGTGGACAAATATGCAATAAAAAATCAGAGCCAATTCAAAGCTGGTATTCAGAGGTGGGACGCTGCATACGGATTTAGGTTCTGGGCTGTGCTGTGTTCAGTATTTAGAGAGTTTATTTTCCACACTCCAAGTCACTTGGGCTTTGTTTTCTTGTAAAGCAAGAGCCCTTTCTCCCATGATCTGAGCATTTGGCTGCCATGGTCTAAAACACAACCAGCCCATGACCTGCAGCTTGTAGGAACAAACAATTTGAGCATCCTCAGCTGCTCCAGCTCACACATCCCCACTGCAGCAAGGACCAAATCCTCTGTCACAGACAGGGACTGAGAGCTGAGGACAGTGAAAGCTGCAGTCACTGCCAGGGATKGTCTGTCAGAGCCTTTGGGTGTCCACACAATGCTCCTATTCACATTCAGTGGAAATAAAAGTAGCCTGTGCTGCAGAGCTCCTGAACTCACCACCGTTCCCTCCCAGAATCACAGGAAAATCTCTCCCAAACACAGGTTGGGAGAGACCCCTGGAGGTCAGCCCGACCAGCCTTCCTCAAGGACAAACTGAAACTTTTCCAGATCAGCCTGTGATGGTGACACTATTCCAAACCTGAGCTGGGTTACAGGAGGCCAGGAGAGAGACCCTACAACTGCTCCAGTCACAGCCTCCCTTAAAAATTACTCAAAGCAGAGATGGCAGCGGAACTGCCTCTGCTCAGAGCTTTTTGGGGAGGTCAGGGACATTTGCCACAAGCCAAAATGTGAAATGGTAAAAGAGAACCACACCTCAAGGAGCATTATTGACCTTAGAGAGTTATGTGGGACTGGCTCACTTAACCAGGTTACATAGAATCACTGCTGTTTGCAGTACTCAGGAGGGAATTCCAATAATTCCTCCCTCAAAAGAGCTGAAAATATGATGTGTTCACAGCCACCAAAGTGGTTCTTGAAGAAATCACCTCTCCACAACTGTGCTTTACACCCTTCAAGCACCAATGATTGCTGTTTCTACCCTTTTGAGGGTCTGTGTTGTCTACAGGGGCTCATACACAGAAAATCTGGAYATTTTCTTAAGTAACAGGAGGTTTGTACCCTACAGCCTCCCAGATGGACAATCTGACCTGCTGCTTTTATTGAAACCCTTCTTTTATTTACAGCAAACATCGAGGTTATCACACTGCTCATGCCAGTAGTCACATTAATTGGTGTTTTAGAGAGATCTGAAAAAATTATTTTAAGGACCTGCCAGGACACATGCACTGCAGCTGGTCAGCAGTGGAAATACTTCACTATCTCTGACAGAAAATGCCATTTTTATCTGTAATCTCCTGTTACACTGTGTCTCAACAACCTGTGAAGGAAGMAAGAATTTGTACAAGATCTCTCCCTGTTTTGAGCTGCCTTGCCAATTTTCAGTACTTTTGCTGAGCTGGTTGAAAGAAAAATATACACAGTAGAGAAGGATCCATCAGTAGAACAGGGAGGAAATTGCATCCTGGAGGAGGGAAGGGTTTGAGTGATGTTGTCCTCAGTCTGCTGTGAAGCCAGGAAATTCATGGCCCTTTCCAAGCCCACATTTGCCCACCTAAGCTGTCAGACCCTATTGTAGTTGCCATCAGCTTTGGTCACTTTTGTCCCTTGATTTGGTTCTTCCCATGGCACTTATCAGCTCTCCCTTGTCATTTCTGCCTTCTCTTGGAGTCCCAGTATTTGAGACTGGGCCTGTTTTAWTTTTACAATATATATTAGCAGAATCAAGTAACGATAAAAAAAAATAAAAAAAACACCAACTGAAAACCCACAAAGGCAGCTGACTTATCTCCTGTGTTAGATTTTGAAATTCTTTGCAATTTAAAGACCAAAGGTCCTTGCTGGAATATTCACAGTGGTGTGTCCTTCTGGGACCAACATTGTTTCAGAAGCTTCTGGAGGAACTGGATTCTTCTGTGGTTTAGGGCAAGATAAAGCACAGCAGGTGTATTCCCTGTCTCCAACATCTTGGATCCTCTCCAAGCAGATTTCCATCCTCCCCATTCCAGCAAAACAGTGATCCCAGGGGTCACTGATGACATTTCCTTGGCCAGCTCTCTGTTCTCCTCCACTTTGGCCTCAGTTTGTGACACCCTTTCATCTTGTCTCTGCTTTCATGATCCCGTTCTCCAACATTTCTTTCCTGGGAACGTTTCCCATATCRAGCAAATTAAGGGACCTTCCCATTGGTCATTTGATTCAAATCAAAGAGGGCTGGGAGGGTGTTAGTTTGTAATTTTCTGCTTTGAACCAAACTGCCCTAGGAACTTCTGATGGTGTATTCTGGAYTATCAGACTGAAAACAGCAGAGTGACACCAGACCCACATTTTACACGTGGTTAAATTGAGGGACAGGGCACAGCAGCACTGGAGGTGAAGTTCAGATCTCTGTGCTTGCTCTCCTTGCTCCAGGAATCCACCAGGCTGAGCCAGACCATTCGCCAGAGGGAAATTCCTTCCAAGTTGAGCTTGCAGTCCGTTCTCAGCAGGGAATTCAGGTTTTCCACTCACTGCAGGTCCCAGAAGCACATCTGGGATCRAGTGAGGCAGTTCAGAGGAACATCTAGCAGATAGCAGCCACATAGATAATCCTTAGGAACTCCCAAAAACACCTAAAATCTGCAATGCAAGATTTTAAGGAGACCAGATAATAGAGGAATGATATAACAGATATATATATTGCATAACAGTTATATAAATAATACAACAGATAACAGGGGTTGATCACCTCTGAATAGAACATCACCCAGCCACCAATGTGTTGATGATCACAGAATCACAGAACAGCCCAGCCTGGAAGAGATCTCAATAGGTCATCTGGTCCAAGCTGTGGTGGGAAAGGGAGCCCAAACAAGATCATGCAGCACCTCAAACACCTCCCTGGGGAGGTTTGACTGATTATCCTCATGATTTTTTCTTCTTTCTCGATACTATTTTTTCTTGTATCAAAAGGATGGGATCACCCTGCCAGCAAGGAAGGCCTTTTCCATTCCCTTGGATTTATCACCAACAATCCAAACAATATGAGGGATTGTCTCATTTTTCTGCTGCTTTTTCCTATCATCCTTCTCAAGGCTGTGGAGCAAGATCCACCCAGGTGCAGATGTCAGAARCAATATTTGAAAAGGTCATCTCTGGTCACAGGCAGCTCTAATTTCCAGTGGTAGTGGGATACAGTCCTTTCCTTAGTGTCAAAGCACTTGAAATATCCTGCAGGATGAAAATAATGCCCACTACAGCAATTCTCCCCTAATTTTTGGGAAGAGGGCCAGACAACCACCACAATTAGTCATACATTCCAAATTCCCCATTCTTGGTTTCACCCCCTTGCCTGTCCTGATGTTAAGGATGAGGCTGCGCTCTCCACCCCGAAGAGGTCTTTGCCTCCATCACACACTATCAATCAGTCTGGCTCTCAGTAATGGGGAAAGATGCTTTCCTTCCTTCCACCTTCCATTTGGACCTTCACCTTCCCAGTGGGATCGTTTTACYGGGCAAAGGAAGGCAGAAATAGACAGAAAGAAACATGTCAATATGTGCATTGAAGAGGAATTAAAAACAAAACATAATGAAATACCTGAAAGCACAAGGGAATTTGCTGGAAACTGGAGGAGAGAGGAAAAGAAGCAGCCATCAYGCCTTTTATTGCTGCACATGGAGCTGGTTTTGAAAAGTTCCTTCTCCCCATTCTCCTTCCCTCCCCCTGCTCACCCACTCCTCTAGGGAGGGGAAGGTAAGAAAAGGTATCATTACAATATTAATCACCTCGAAAAGGATAGATTTTCCTAAAAGAAAAACAGCATTTTAAAATCACTGCAAGAGGGAGAAGYGTCTTTAGGGGAAAGTTCAAACAGCTCCTCCTGCTTGAGGGCTGCTGGAAACAATATGGCAATCATTAGTTTCTCTCTCTCCAGCTCAGGGTCGTTCGTTTAATTCGCACATGATGAACAACAGACATGCTCATAGGTCCAACAGCAATATTGAGGTTGCCTCTCTTGCCAGGAATCGTGCCACTAAAAAGCAGATGTGTGAGTCTGGAAAGGGTTAATGGGCTGTGGGGGCTCTCTTCTTGCAGAGGGGTAAAGGAGGGACAGCAGCTCAGAGGGAGAATGTTCTGGGACAATCCATGGAAAGAAGAGTTTGGAGAGAGAATGAGTGACCCTGTCACCTTCAGCTGAGCCAGCTGCACTCACCTGGCTTTGGCAAAAACCTCCTGGAATGCATCTGAAAGGGCAGCATCAGACCTGGTGTGGAGGTGCAASGATTCACAAGTCCAGCCTGGGTTTTTGGGTAAACCCTGAAGCCTCACAAGAATGTTTAGCTTAGGCTTCACTGCCCATTCTTGAATGACTGCAGGAAAATTGGGTCATTTTTTACCCTCAGTGGGAGTATCTCTGGTGACAGCCATCCTTTGCCCCTCTCAGGGTAGATTTCCAAAAGGACAGATCCCTTCCTACATRGACCACCAAACAGCTGGGGCAGCCTGTGGGTTTTCAGGACAGCCCTGACTGCCAGAAGCCAGCTCTGCACTCTGCATTAGAGTTAAAATGAAACATGTCATCCAGCCAGAGACTCTCCTGTCCTGTGGCATCAGACAGATCACTACAAAAACAGTGGCTGCTGCCTGACCTGAATTCTTTTCACATCTTCCCAGTGCCATGTGCTTGYTCTCCACACAAACTGTGGAGAACACTGAACTCTGGGTGTCATGCTGACCTGGAGCAACGATCCCTGTCGCATAAAAGTGATTTGATTTTAACCAGAAGCCACTGCAGGAGGGTATTTCCCGCTCTGGCTCTGGCACTGTCTGTTTGGTGACCTTGAACAGGTAGAGTTATCTTTCTCTGACTCTTTGTTAAGCAGAGATATCAGCCCTGGTGACTCCTGTAAAGCATTTTGACGTCTGCTGGCGATAAAAAGCCAGGTGTTGACATTATTGTGCAGCGAGCATTTACCCTCATCTGCTTTAAATCTCGGCCTCCTTCATTTTCATTGAATAACCCCTTTGTTCCTGCATTATGAAACACTGTAAGCAGCCTCACAAGTGCTCACAGAAGTGAAAAGTGGACTCAGAGCAGGACTTCCAGGGGTGAAAGCTCAGCTCCATCACCCTCAGTGGGAATGCTGCCAARGGGGTGACTGCTTTATTGCTGATTCACAGTGTATGATAAAAAGAAAAGCATTTCATAACAATTTCTAATCTGCTTCTTAAGGGTTTAGTCATCCCAAAAGTCACTGTGAATAAGGATTACTCTTYCCTTCCAATAAATTGATCTCTCACGTAAAACTCTGCCCAGTTAACGATTTCTTCACTGCATGGTGGGGGTTTTTGTTTTTCTGGTGAAGTTACCACYGCCTGTGGCCAAGCAACACACTCAAGCCCAGTAACCTTTCAGAAAAATGACAGATGATGTCTGCTGCTCATTTCATGTGTTTTTTGCCCAGTATGGTCTCTGAGGAAAGGAAGAAGGTGCCAAAACTGAAATAAGAAAGATAACACTGGTAAATGTCAGARCTCCCTGGTGAGTGCAGAGGTCTCAAAGCCTCGGGAATGCAGAACAGATGACTCACAGGGAAGGGTTGCCACACGTCCTGTTTTTGACAGATGGGACACTGAGCTGTTGTATTTGGGATCCTAATGGCATTATAGAGGCCTTGATAGTGAAGGTGACGACTTTTTGGGGCTTTGTGGGGTGGAAGTTATCCATGCAGCATGAGGAAAGTGGATTTAATGTAAAGCTTTGAGGCCAAATTCTTGCATGAATATTTTGGAGATGCTTACAGCCAGTGCCTGGCTTGCATGTGCTGAAGAGCATCTTCCTTACTGAAGAGACAGATTTTATCATAGTTATGCATATAAACATACCAGTTTTCTATTGAAATTRTAAATATATATGCATCACATTTCTTAGGAGTCTGGTACCTCTCCCAATCATTTGGATCCACACTTCACACCTGTTCTGAGCTTACCTGGACAATGCAGAGATTTTGCTTTAGTCCCACGGACAGATTTCAGAATTATTTCTGTTCAGGTCAATCCAAAAGCAATTCTTTAATTTTTMTTTTTATTTCTGGCATTGAAAAAYGTGTCACRTTGAAAAATGAAATAYMATTTCCAAGTGAATAGGCAATGTATCCTCTATGTGAAAAATGCTGGAATCACARTCCAACTTTCCCATATTTCCCTCTGTGCTTTCAGCCAAAGCCACTGGCTGGATGCAAAAGTACACGAACAGCCCTAAATCCCACCCTATTTCTAATTGAGTTCACTGTTCAACAAATAAATAAAGCCATGCAGCTCTAATGTAATGATGCTGGCGATGACATTTTCCACATTCTGCTCCAGATCTCCATGTCATCTATCCCACTGCACTCCAGYGCAACATACCCTACAGCAGGACCAAGAGCATGGAGCCTGCTACTGTCTGTGAACTAAAACAGACCTGGAGTGGAATCCTGACCCCAGACAACAGCAGCTTTGCCACCCTTTCATTGGCCCAGGATTCCTAACTCAGGCATTAGAGGCTCGTGTTTCTGACAGTTTTAATCCAGAAGCCCTGAGCTCGCTGCCATCATCTGTGGATGTGATTACATGGGCAGACAGCATAAAGCTGGAGCACTCAGAGTATTTCTGCTCCACTTCTGCTTCCAAATTCGGAGCTGTCACTCAGCTGGTCCTGTCCAGGCAAATAATTGTTCCTTTAGGGACAAAGTCCCATGGCCAGCAAGCCCCAGTGGCCTCCCATTTAACATGGTGCTGAAGGAATACTAATTTGTCCACTCGCCCCTCCCCTTCCCATCCAGTTGAAATAATAAATATTTTACACATGATTTATTGGATTTCAGTTTGTTGAAAAGATCCTCCAAACAAATGAAGTTTTAATGGCAACAAACACCAGCCGTGGCGCATTAGAAAATATAAACAGCAGAGGGGACCATTAAACAAAAACCACTTTGGATGCAGCTGACACAGTGCTCAGCAATCTTCACCTCCCGAGCACAGGGCCTGAGAGAGAGGGTCACAGCGAGTCCCTGGCTGGAAAAAACCTGGAAGGACCACAGGCTGGAGTCCTTTGGGTGCTGAGGGCTGCAAAGGAGACTTTTGAGGTGACCAGTCCAGATTTTGGGCTACTCAGGACCATAGGCAAGACTTCAGCACCCAAAGGACTACAGCCTGTGGTCCTTCCAGATTTCTTTTCCAGTGAGGGACTCACTGTGACCCTCTCTCTCAGGCCCTGGCCTCGGGAGGTGAAGATTGCTGAGCACTGTGTCAGCTGCATCCAAAGTGGTTTTAGTTTAATGGTTTGTTCTCAGCACACCTCCGGTTATTCCCCTGCCCTCCCATCACACTGGCCAGCACAACTGGTTGTGCAATCACTCTTAAAGCCAACGCTGTCAAAACAAACAGATCCCTCAACTGCTCCAAGCAGGGTGATTTTTTTTTTCTGACTCATTTTTGCCATCTCAGAGTAGGGAGAGAGTATTGACACAGCTACGTCTGCATGCCCGAGGCTGGGACAGGCAGAGATCGGGTGGAGAGACAAAACACTCAGTTCCTTCAGAGAAATCACATCAAAGCCTAAGCAGAAAGGGATTAAGAAGAGTTATCCAACAGCACAACATTTGTCAAGCCAAGTCCAAGGATGTTTCTGCACAAATCCCAGGGTCTCGTCTACCCACAGCATTTTCTTAACTCGTAGATGCTATTTAAAACAGCCTTGATGAGTGCACAGCTGGGTTTGCCACCTTTTATTCAAACAGGGGAAGCATGGACCAGTAATGTGTTCCAGAGGCTGGAAATCAGGATGTTTTGATTTGAGATAAAGTACAAAACATGTGTGAGTGACCAAAGACACCCTGCCTGAGCCCTTCAGGAAATAAGTGATTTAAGACATTTTACCATAAGAGCAAGAGTTTACTGTCAATAAACCATTGTTTACTGTCTACACAAGAGCTGTGGCTACTACTTTATTCAAACATTCATATTTTGTCTACTCAATCCATTCCAAGCCACTGCAAACAATTCCCCTTTCATCAGCCGGGGATGCCTGGGGAAGGATCCTGTCTGTCCGTACGGAATCCGAGCTGCACCTTGACATTCCCAGCATGTCCAGGGCTCCACCCTGACCCTCCAGCCCTGCATGGGCACTGCCCTGAGCGGTCATCTCCTTCCTGCTCCCTTCCCAGCTCCAAGGGCCATCAGCAGGATGCACAAAGCACTTTGGAATGAAGTTCTACCTTCCAGGAGTGTGGCCCCTGCCCGCACAGCTCATGCAAACTTCACACTTTGGTTCATTTCTGGAACTCCCAGTCTAAATCCGTGGAGTACCAGCATGGTTCAGGTGCCAAGTAATGAAAAATGATGAGTTTAATTTAAATAAAAACAACCAGAAAGCCCACAACAATCCACAGGGAAAAGCTAGTTCAGCTCCAACCTGTGGGTTCACCATGGAAGGGCTGACCCCACTGGGAAAATTCATAATCCAATTGACTGTGAACCACATGCCAAACGCTCACAATCAGATTTATTTCATGGTTTAGAAAATCACTAATTCATCACGATAAGCACCACGCTGAGCTGTGCACTGAAACACATCACAATTAAACTGCAGCAGGACAGAATGGTTCCAGGAATGAACAATGTCAGGAGCACAAAGTGGCCAATGTGGATTTGCAAGAGATTGTGCAAATATCTCAAATCAAACAATGGCTGCAGGGCAAAAAAACATCCGTTTGTTTGAATTATGAGCACATTAATTTCATTTTTAACTAAAGATCAGGACAGGATTCAGGTTAAGGAGAAGGYAGCAAGAAGGATGAGGCAGGTAAATGAAGTTATTAAAAATGATCACTTATAAWAACAAGGGAGAAAAATAGAGAAATCAAAATACACATGCACTGAGGAGGATGTAGATTTAACCAGAAACAGCTCAAGGTTCTGTAATGAACAATCCCACACCAGTAACGAGCCTAATCCAAASCCCATCAAAATCAAGGTCTTTCCACTGACTTTGCCCTTTGTGACTGCACGACAAGCAAAACTTTTCCCATTACAGACTGTCTGCTACAAAATCTTTTCTGTTCCTCTACACATTTTTCCAATGTTCTTAATAAAGTCATTTTCTTACATTATGTTAATATTTTTAAAAAAGAAAAAGAAAAGAGAAACCCTTCATAAATACACAATCAAGCCTGAGGTAATTTTCCTAAAATAATTTTTTAAATAAACTGCTCTGTACAAACTTCAGTCACTTCAAAATGTGCTTTGAAACTGAAGACTGTGGAAAAGTTAAAGAAGTGATTGCTGATAAATAGTTCCATATGATTTATTGAATATAATATCATTCCCCCACAACAGAGTGATTTTTCAGATCTTAGGGCATGGACTTTTTGCCTGCTAAGRGATGTGTGCTGAGGTTTAATAAGGTATTTATATGTTAAAGAGCTTCCCCCTGTCCCAGAACAACCTACACCTATCCATGCTCCTAAACAGAAATATCCTTTAGGATGAAACTGAGCTAAACTGGTGGAGTKGTACAGAAGTGACATCTAAAAAATACTTTAAATGCTCCTCCTTGCTGCTGGAGCAGGAAGGATCCCATTTTAGTTAGKTTGTGGCAACACCCAAGGATTTATYCTATTAGATGTGATAAAATGTGATAACATCATATTTACATGTCTGGCTAAATTCCACAGAAATTTTTCTGGGGTTAGAGGGAGAATGGAAGCTGTCACTGCCTGGCAGCAGCATCAAATAAATGTGATGTAACAGCAGATGGAGAGATTTTGGTGGTGAGATTATGGGGTGGCCATCTCTCAACAGCAGCTCTGAAAGCCAGAACCCCCTTCCCTCTCTCAGAACAGATCACYTCATTATATTGCACTGGGCCTTAGGAATATGTGATCTGGAAAGCCTCAGTGTATAAAAAACCCAAAACATTTTCAGCTTTTCTGAATTGCACCAGTTGCCTCACAAAGCACTTGGAGCACCTCCCTGGGTGAGCTGTGTGTGCAGAAATACCTCACCCTGGCTGCAAAARTTTAACATTTTCTGCCAGAAATTACCCAGGTTTAAACAGACCCAGGCACATTCCCGTGCAAAACCCTCAGGTGGATCCATCCTCTCTGTCCTGCCAGAGCAGCACAAATCCATTCACGGGAAATGCACTAAAACAAACGGAGCAGGAACCCAAACTCCGTGCTTGGGTTGTTGCTAATCACGACAGCAGCGGGAACACAAGGACTCCAAACTGCTCTTAGGATGTGTGTAAACCCATCCTGGTGTTTGCTCCATAGAGGCACGGCAGCTCCAGGCCAGAGCCACATTCCTTGGCAGGATGAATTCCTGGAGGTGCCAACCCAACTTTTCCCAGCCCTGGTCAGGATCACCAGCACTGCTCGGGCAGAACGAGGACAGGAACAGGAACATCCAGCTGTCCCCGTGAACTCTGAGATCTTCAGAGTGCTTGGAAGGACATGAAGAGTGCTCCTTTTCCAAAAGCCTTGGCAAGGAAATGGCTGGGCTGAGCTCTCCGAGCTCTAAACAGGAAACAGGTTCTTCACTCTCGAGTRGCTCGATGAAAAATGTCATCCAGAAGTGACAGTGGTGTCTCTGCTCGCATGCAGCCAGAGGAAGCAGAACCAGAACCAGAAATTCAGGTGAGAACACACCAGAGCTCCCAGAGGCAAAACACTGACACTGGCAAGAGTGGGGCAGCTGAGCTTCATGTTCCCCTGGATCACCAGAGGTGATTTCCAGCTGCTAGGACCTTCCAAAAGTACCAAATTTGGAGCATTTCGATTCTAAGACAAAAAGTAAAAAATGCTGCAAGTGTTCACCCTAAAACTTTCAGAGCTGTGACCAGCATGGAAATCCTTTCTGTAAGATTAGACAAAGGTGCATTTGGATGGAGAACATTGTCTTGTTATGCCACACATCTCTGCAAAGACACTTGAATGTCCCCAGGTGTCCCAGCAGGGCCAGGAGTTGTCTGCCAAATGCTCTTGCAGCTGAAAATRRGGGGCTGGAACAAGATGATCTTTCAGGTCCYTCCCARCCCAAACTGTTTTGTGATTCTGTGGACAGCTCTGGTCACGGAGGTGAGGAAGGAGTCAGCTGAGTTCAAACATGTGGCACTCACTCACATGTTCTATGTTCTTGTGTTTGTTATGGGAAAAAAAGGCTGAGTGTGGGTGGGCTGAGAGCCCCCCTTTCACACAGTGTGAAACAATAAATCACAGAGACCCCAGGAGAGCCACCTGTGATCTTCAAATGTGGAAAACCCTCTTCCTCCCGGGTCCATGACTCCACCTCCCATCCCGTTCTAAGCCCAGCAGAGGTTTTTTGGGAAGGCTCTCCCATCCTGTTGGGCAGGGAAGCCCATGGGTGTGAGGCAGCAGCTGAACCCCTCAGATCTGGTCCTGCTTGGGTGGTGTGCTTTTAGCCTTGACCCCACAGACTCTGTCCTTTGGCTGTCATCCCCCTGTGTCCTGCTTGGGCTATCCCAGATTCCCACAACACCCAGCCCACACAAGGAATGTCACACCTTTCACATCCAAATTCTGCTCCTCTGACTACAGCAGGTTTCCTCTGAGGAAACTCTTGTCTCACCCTTTTTCGCACTTTTTACCCATCTCTCCGTTTTTTCTTTTCTCTTTCCCCCCCAAGATCTCCTACCAGGTACTTCTGAAAATCCTAAATGCCCAGCACAGGGCAGGGAGGAGAGGAAAGCAGCAGAGTTCATTGATCCCATCAYGGCCAAACTTGGGACAGTTTCTGTAAATCCTCAGCCTTTCCTCCATCCTCTGGAAAAGGGGTCACCGTGCTGATTTATAAACTTAGGAACCAAATGCCTCCCTCAGGCCTGGTGGGTAAACAGGCCCAGTGTTCCTTGCACAGGACATATGGCCAGCAGAGCTTCACAAAGGCTTTTGTCCACATTTCCCATCAGTCAGGCTCTAGGAAGACAAACTGTGGCCAAGGTTACCTTGCCAGTGACCCCCAGCCTGTGGCCCCAGAGATCTCAGTGTCCAGTCCCAAACACACACAGATGCTCTCCCCTGCCAGGCTTTCTGCCCTGGGAAACATTTCGGTCCTTTTCCCTGGGAAACAGGGGCTGTGGAGGGTGGAAGTAGCTGCATTAGCTCAGGGCATCCCCAGGGGGAGGATTTTAACCTGAAATTAGACATTTATCACCTTTTCTCTAGGCTGTGGGCTTTGCTGAGACAAGGAGGGSAATGGCATCCCATTGTGTCCGTCACCAAGACCCAGAGGAAATGTCCCAGAGGAGCCAGGCAGGGACAGGGGACATCACCCTGTGCACTTCTACCACAAATCACAACCTTTCCTTGTCTCTCCTCTCTGCCTGCCCTTGTAGAAACGTTCTCTCAGTTACTGCTTCCAAAATTCCCCTCTGCTATCCTCATAAATATGAAATATGTGCTGCTATGTTTGCAATTATGGATGTTTAAATGAAATCTTAATTGCAAGAAGAGAGTATTTTTAGTCATATTTACTCTACCTAGAATGAGCAATGACAATCCATGTTATGTCAGATGTCAGAGMGTTTGTTGTTGTTGCTGTTGTTCCTCCTTTGAGTGGCTCTTGAGCCATAATTGAAGCCATTTATAGAAAAAAAAATTACACTGTAGCCTCTCTTCCTTTAGTTTTTCACAAAAAAAATCAACAAGCTGAACTCTGCCTTAGCTACCAAAGAGTTAATGCAAAGAATAACAGTGGGAGCCACGCTCTTCTCAAAGGGATATTTATTTGGTTTTAAAGAACTCGTTCTTCATGCAAAGAAAATGAAGGTTGGGAGCAGAAGAGAAACATCTGCCTCCTCCAAAGTTATGAGAAACCTTGTTGCACATTCCTAACCTTTCTCCTGTCCTTYTGGCCAGAAATCAATTACTTTTCTYTTAAGGTRGCATATTCATACYGGGCAAGTGGGCAAYCAGCAYTTAACAATCGCTCTTCAGAGAGAAATGGATTTAAACAGAAATGGATTAATTAAAGAAAAAAGGTAGAATATATTTTCACTTCTGAGAATAAATTTTTCAGTTACCAGGATGAAAGATCTGATCTTTTCAGGCCTTTAAGATCAAGATAAGGCACAGGAGGATCACAGCAGACACATAATTCCTTTAGTTTTTGGAGCAAAAGTCAAGCAAAAGTCTTTAAAACTCTTGCGACATAATTTGCTCGCTCCTCTACATGAAAATACTTAGCAGAAATGTTGATTCCTTTGAGACTGATGTTTATCTTAGCAAAAGATTTCAAATYTGTACCCATTTCTGCTAGGACTGGGAGTGGACCCAGAAACACAGGTTTGAGCCATGCTCTGAGTCATTTGGGCTGCAGTGTCCACTTAGATATGACAAGAAATGTGGAGGAAACTGGACACCAATTCGTGTTATTTGCTAAATTCTATGGCCTTGGCCAGTTTGGCAGGGGAGGACTRGGCTGAGGAGAAATTCTAGCATATCCAAAATGTATTACCAAAATATTTTTATGCTTTCARCAAGTCAAACTGAATGGATATTTTCATTTAATCACGCTGCTTTTCAATCTTTTCAGCTGCCTTTCCTATCTATTTAGAGGCATTTTCCTTGACTGGCTGAATACAACTGTAAAAACATCAGACTAAAGCACTTAAAGACACCAAATAATGCTTTTGAGAACAGGTAGCTTTACAGAGTCCAGAAGGAAATAACTGAAAGCTAAAATGTTTGGTTTATTCTGCAGAAGTGGGGCACGATGAAAACAGCTGGAAACAATTTCCATGGCAAGCTTCTTTTATACATCTCAACATCTCCCTAACCTCAGCGTTCACCTTGAGTACAAATTGCCCCAGCAACTTGCAGCCCAGGATTAAGAAACTATTGCTTATTTAAATACAGATTTGCTGGGGATATCCACAGGAAATTTGAGGAGCTGCTCACTGAATGCAGACCATTGTTTGCATTGTCGCAGCAGCACGGAGCAGACTCCGGCAGAGCAAGGCACAAATTTTGGTGGTGCCCTCCTGAGCTCAAATTGCCATCATTTCCCACTATTACTACATCACCTGAGYGCTCAGATCTTCATGTTGAGTTGAAAAGCTCCTTTTTCACCCAAATCTGTCCCAACTCCATGCAGCTGACACCCAAAAAGAGCATTCTCATCAGCTGTAGCAGAAGGGAGCACAGAGGKGAGTGGGACTGGTTCAAGGTTTCACAGGCAAGCTGTGGCAAAGCCAAGAGCAAATCCACATCTCTGGCACCAAAGSCTGTGTCACAGCCCAAACCCAGCGATTCTCTCTGATCTCACCTCTCTCTTGTTCACATAAATATTTGCGTGGCTAGAACAAAACCACATTGCATTTTTGCCCGCTTTAGGAAAAACAACAAGCACTTAAAATATTTCTGTAGTTCCCCCCCTCCCCGAACCTTTTCAAGGATTTGGTGGGGAGAATAAGTTTTTATTTTTCTTGGCGAAGGAGAAAAGAAGGAGCAGCCCAGGTGGAGTCAGACTGCCTGAAAGCCCTTCATTCTCCAGCTCTGCCTGCCCTGGCATCACTGCAGGGCTTGTGACCCAGCCCAGGTGAGGGGAGCAGGTCAGCAGCACCAGGGAGGTTTTTGTGAGTGAGTCACTGAAACATTTTCATGGGAAAGTTGTGCAATCCATGCTGGATTCCCCGTGCCAGCTCCAGTTCACTGACACTGACCCAGGTCTGACTGCAGCACAAGCGTGYTCTGGATGTCCTGAGCAGGATTGTCACGGAGGATGAACGTGATTAATCCGTGCCTCCCTGTCCTTCCCAGGAGCAACGAGAACAACTCCCTCCCTTGAAAAACCRTCCAGAGCCATCTCTGGCTCTGCCAGAGGAATTCCACCTGCCCGTGCCAGCTGCATGCTCAGCTCCAGTAGCACCAGAACATTCTCACATCCACTCAGAACAGAACAAAGTGGGAAAACTTTGCTTTGCCACTCCTTGCTTTGCCCTGAGCCTGCCTGACCCCTCTCCTGGGAGTTCAGCTGTTGATTTTACAGGAAAACCAAGCCCCCATCCCAGCCAGGAGAGACAGGAGAGGTGCTTCGTTCCTGCTTCCCTGTGAAGGGGCAGAGGGGGAAGGCGTGGATGTCTTCAATATGTTTGCCCACTTCGAGGCTTTATTCCTAACACRTGTTTCTTCTTTTATGCAAAACGTGTCTCCTCTGTTTTCTGTCTCCTTGATTTCATTTTAAAATGCAATGTTTTTATGGCATGAAGAGATAAAGATACGAGGAGGGGAGGGAAAGTGGTACAAAAAGCAATTAACTCTGGTGGCTGGTTATTGTAATGCACAAAGGGCAACCAAAACCTTTCCTTTTGGGAAGAGGGGGCATTTCTCCTGCTGATATGCACAGGATTTTCACAGCTCCCATTAACAACTGGAAACCATCCAGGTAACCCTCTTGTCTCAGCYAAAGATTAGACTATCATGTCTGAGATGAATGGAAACCTTTCAGAGGAAGAAGCAGCATCACTGCTGGATCGTTACTGCTTTGTCATGCATTTATTTAATTTATATTTGTGCTCCAAAATTCTTGTATTAATATGTGAGGGTTCATAACTGAAGCAATAATCTGCTTCAAGGAGTACATTTATTGAGTACATTTATGCTGAACAGCTGAGCAAAAACAAATACAGAGAGACTCTAGAAGTTCTGCTCTGGAGTAAATGGATCACACAGTTTGGTTTTTATAAAATGYGCTTTGGAGATTTCTGAGATTTCAGGATGTTCACATCTGTCCAGTGATCCAAACCCTGGGACAAATACTTTGGCACAACAATTCCAGGATGCCACTGTCCTATGCTGTCCAGCCCATCTAGCACTGTAGAAATCCCCACAATCTGAATTAAACCTGTTTTGCTGGAAACAGAAAAGTCCAGGTTCACAAAAAAAAAAATTTGTTAACCATGGATTATACAAAAGAATCCAATTTGAAATGGAGATCGGGCTTTCTCAGGGAACGCAGCGCAGGATGGGAGGGTGGTATGCAGAGGACAAATTCTTCTTGCCAAKCTGCAGGCAGCTCCTGCTGGGAATGTGCACGTGTATCCATGAGCATTTTTAACTCAGGTGCAGCCCAAAGCCTCTCACACTAGGCTAGACCTTGGCACACCCCAAAAAGGCACCGAGCCACCCTGATTCCCCCTGTGCAGGAGTGTCTGCAAAGCAGCTGAACCAGGAGCTCCTCAGCGCCCAGAAATCAGCCCAGAGGATTTGTCAGAGTTTCACAGTGGCACCAAGGTCATCTCCCAGGAACTTTGCTGAGCTCACCAGCAGGTTCTGCCCGTGCTAGGAAGGGTTTGGGAGGCACAGCTCCCTGCACACCCTGGGCACATTCCCCAGCACAGACCAGCTCCTCCACCCTGGTGACAGAAGCCAACACGAGCTGCTGCAAGCTGGGACTGCTTTCCACGCTAATCTGGTCACAACATTAAAACAAACTATTTCCGGGCTGCAATTATTGCACCTCATAGAGAAATTGCGCAACATTGGAATTAACAACTGCTCGAGTGCATTTAATTACTAACAGATACCTTTAAACTTGTGGTTAGGAAACTGTTAGCCAATCCCAGAGCGTGTGCCTCGCCATCCAGCCCCGCTCTGAAGCATTCTCAGAATCTGCTGATCCATAAAACGTACCACTGGAGAAGGTTTGTTTTGGCAGGGCTCTCGGTTTTGTCCAGCAAAACTAATGGTGTCCGTTAACACACCATTACATACCTCGTTAACATACTTGGCATCTGGGATTTCCCCTCAAGAATAAAGAAATCGTGTGTAAATCACAATTATTGTCCGCCTGGCAGTATCAATCATCACACACAGGGCAYTTGTTCTGATTCTCCACCCGCAAAATTTGAAAATGCAGCCGGGATTGTCCTTGCCTGTGGCACCTTACGAGGAAATCACCAGCCAGGCCCACGTGAGGGAGTTTGTAGAAGGCAATTCCTGTCAGGATGCAGAGCCATGGATCAGGATGGATTTATTTTCTTTGCTTAGGCCATAGGATCTTTTGGGATGCCTTTGGGGAAAAMCTTGCAGGGAAGGTTCTTTTAGTAGAAGGGTTCAGCACTTGATTTTTGGAAGAGTTCATATCCACTCTCTGACAGCCAAGTTGCAAGCTGGGTTTTCAGCAGAGCTCAAAGCTGGTCTTCTAAAGCTCTGCTGAGAATCTGGCACTGAGGAAGGTGTCTGAGAGGTGACAGCACAAAATATTCCTTCTTTGAGTGTGTACTCTGAGGGTTTGGTCTCCACTGCTAGAACTGAGACCCAGGACTGGTGGGTGAGATTTCATTCCTTGAGTTGATGCATCTAACCAGGTAAGAAAGTCATTCTCAAACCTGTGGGGTGGACATTTGAAAAATACAGCAGTGATTAAATAATRCAACAATGCCACCAGCAGATGCCAAGGAGCATTATCTACTCCATGGTTTGTGACACAATCCATGATAGAAAACACTTGCAGCAGGAGAGATTGGCATTACAGCCGAGAATGGTGGTAATTTGGAGGCAGCATTTAATTATAAAAACAACAACACAAAAAAAAAAGTACAGGGAATTTGCACTAGAAAGATAAAACTACTTTCACAGTTGCATCTTGGGAGTGTCACGACAGCAAAGAATATGTTTTATTTTCTGTGTTTGCCTTTGCACTTCATCTCCGATTCCTYCCCAATACTCCCAGCCCGTRCTGMTTGTAGAAAAAGAGATGTACYAGAAATTACAACAGCAGGCTGCAGYATTTTCAGGCCTCGATGGAAATCTGCAGTGTRTTTTCCAGGCTCGTAAATCTCGAGAGAAGTGTTTCATTATTCTGTTCAGGCGGTGTGGAATAGCTGAGCTACAGATCCCCTCGGATGTTTCCTTTCTAGGCCGTTCCACGGACAGGCAACATTCATTTCAGAAGTGCCCTTAAATTCTTTCACCAGCCCCTTCCCCTTCAAACAAGTTAAAACTGAAAATTCCTCTTTCAAGTCCTGTACRATAAATTGCAGCCTCAACATTCCAGCCCGAAAGGAGCATTTTTCCTCTTCAGGCACTTCGTCTCGTAGGTAGATGAGGACAAAAGCCATGACCTTCTTCAGCAAATCCAGGACACCAGAAGCCAAAGTAAACAGCCTTTAAAGTGTTTTGTCGTGCTTAGGAGCAGCAGACACAGTTTTCTTGGAGAAAAAGCAGCATTAATTCTGATACCTTCACTGTAAGTTAATGTAATTAATTAGCAACAAAGCTGCGAAGTTCATAAACAAATCCGAATTAGCCTTGTGTTTGGTAGCTCTCTGTTCAGGACCACCTCATCCAGGCACAAGAATCTGTGAGATCCTTTAATACTTTTATATAAGTGCAAAGGATATTAAAWCAGTTTGTTATTAAGCCATCTGGAAAATGTAAGCTGCATTTCAGGAGCGACTGCATGAATTGTCCAAATGCAATGCATTTTTCCAAGCTATTCTCACTGAGGAAACAAAGGAGACATAGAAATACCTCGGAGARGAAAAAAAARCTCTTTTTTTCTGCCCTAAAAAACACAATAGTGGCTTTGGTCAAAGAAGACCATGATGTTGGTTCAGAACTCCTCACTCAGTGCAATCCATACACTCAGGAGCAGATGTGCAAGGSTCCATATTGTTTGGAAAACCATMMTCTTKCTTTCATCAGTGTCACAGAAARGYTTTTCATTCTGGGARGASAGTGTTTCCAGCCAGAGCTCCTCTCACCTTCCAAAGCATGAAGGAGTCTCCAGGAAAAGGTCAGCCTGAAGGGAGAGGACACACAGAAATTTGCACTGTGGTCCAGTTTGATTTCGGACCTGCAAAAATGCCGATTTCAACCATTCCAAAGAATCTTGGAGGCCAGTGGGAAGCAGGAGCAGCACAAGTTTGCTCACAGAGTGAGAAGAGAATATCCTCTTYTATGTCCTCGCTTCTGTCAGGAGAAGGGAAGCAGAGGAAAGCAGGGTAAAACAATTAGGACKAATCATCAAGCAATAGATGAAGATTTGCTACACTTTTTCCATCTGTCTTTTCAGAGGAGGGCAGGCCTATATTGAAAGATGAAGTCTTTGACCTCAAGTGATGAATGAAAACATAACTGATAATTCAAACCTGCCATGGGGGGAAGTTTAAAGAAGGGCTGCCCCAAATGGCTTCAGTATGTTCAAAAGCTACTGCCAGGAACATGGATATTTTTTTTTTTCCTGTGTTTGTTGGTTGCTCTGCATTTAAAAAGTCTCTGTATGTTTGTTTTTCTTCCGGTCTTTTGTGGTTGCTTTGTAAACATCTGGGTTGGTTTTTCAGTCCTTTGTACGAGAAGCGTGTGTGTGCTGGTTTTGCCAGAGGTTCTTATGTAACATTTTTGGGGATGGAGGAGTTGGTTCAATCAGCTCCTTTGAAAAGCCATCCCAACCCAGAATTATTCCAGGAGCATCTCATGAAATGTCCTCTTCCCCCTTCCATAATGTGCCACGAATCTTTCCTGGCGAGGATAAAAACAGAGCCCTCTCTTTCAGCAGGGATTACTCAATATGACATTTACTCCTTGCAGTCCCATGTTCCTGCTGCGTTTCATGGTGGATTTAAATCACCAAGGAACCCACTTGAACTTTCAGCACAAACAAACTGGCACAGGGGAGTGTGTTTCCCAAAAAAATGTGGCACTTGCATTTATTCTGTAAGGTATGGAACACCTTAATCCAGCATAAAATATGTTAACCCCTCCCAGAAGTGTGAAATTCAGCAGAGGAAATAAATTGTTTCATTGCATTTTCCTGCAGTAGATATGATGAGTTATTTGACAGCTGAGTTCCTAACTTTTAAGCTTCTCTGAAAGCCCCTGCAGTTAACATTTTTATACTACTTCACACTAATTCTCCTCCAATAAATGAAGAGTTTTGTAGCTTTTAAGACCCAAGGAAACACTTTGTCTGTCAAACTCCACTTTCCTGTACAATCCAGACCATAAACTTTTTATCCAGCATTTCCTACTGTAAACTTACAGAGTTCAGTCTATCTGTCACAACTTTTCAACAAACATTTTATCTGGCTGAGACCTCTCTTGTTGGTGCAGAGGTCCAGCCCATCATGCCCTGTACCCCGTTGCTGATCTGAGGTGGCAGCTTCCTCTTTTCCAGCCTGAGGTGAGAGCCCCCATCAGTTTTTTTGGGATGTCACAGGGAGCTGGATTTTAAAGAACTCCTCATTTTCCTTGTGCTCCAAATGGAGGAAAGGCAGAGGAGATGTGAGAGGTAAAAAGGGAGGAGAGCTACAGACACTGAAGGAAAAAGCTCTGCAGGAGAAGAGGAGCTGAACAGACTGAGAGCAGAGAGGTCAATGTTTTGGTGCTACATGTCTTGTACATTAAAATTTCTTAATGGGCTCCTTTCCTTAGGAAAAAATAACCTCTTTTCACAGGCTTTTGTGATTACAGGGTTCCCCCCTCCTCCATTCAAAAATGCCCCCACAAAGCTCAGTCTTCTTAATATGTTTGGTCACAAATGGGAACAAGCTGCACTTTCTAAATAAATATTTTACGGGGGTTTWTTTCCCTTCTCTTCAACAACGGAGTTCATGTAACAGATTATCTGAACCAAATGGGTTTACAGTTCCCTACTTCCCCCAGTTCCTCACCAGTAAAAATACCACAGCAGAGGCAGACCACMCTTCAGCACCAACAGCATGGTTGAAAGAAAATGTGGGGTTTGTTCCACTTTGAATTTGGGTCAGGTTACCCAGATTTTATTTACCACTGGACCACTGGTCAGTACCAGATACAGATTTGCTTCTCAGGAGCCACCCATGCTCTGATTTTGCACCCATATCCCAAACATTAGTGGGGCAGGTACAGTTTTAGAGRAAGGGATGGATTGCTACACATCCTGATCTCAGAGGACAAGCGTGGACAAAGGGATCTGACACCAATCTGTGGTTTCCCAATCACCGCTCAGTGTTTTACATCTTTGCTGGCTCCCTGTGGCTGTGGTTGTGTTTGCTCAGATACTTGGGGGAACCAAGAAGTGAAAGCTAGAAGGGAGAAAAATTATGCTGTCACCAAAAAAAATGTTATTCTGACTGTTACTGGAGTTAAAGGCAGCAGATAAATCTGTAATGATGAGGAAGGACAATGATGGAGCACTACAACCCTGACCTGAAATTCCCTGAGTTCATACTACATCTTGAGCTTTTTTTCCAGGTCACCAGATGATGCAGGAGGTATCTATTCTGGATTCTTCCATTATTTTCTCTCCTATGCCCCAATAACTAAGKAAATAAATAAATKAATGTACAAATAARGGGTTATKATTTGGACTGARTATTGATAATGGAGTTYTATTGAACAGGCAGGTTGGAYCAGATGAAGCACTGTGGCCCCTTCCAAACCTACCCATTCCATGATAACAGAATTTTGAAGTATTCCAGCCAACATCCAGGGGGTGCCCCTAAAAGACTGCATTACTCAAAATCATRTTTATGCTTGCCATGTGCACATGAACCTAAGCCTCATGTCTCTCTCTCACTATGCTAGAAGAATTCATTAAATAATTTCAGGATCACTGGAAGAAAGCAAAAGTAGCAGAGCCAAAAATTCTATTTCTGCCTCARATTAATGTTGTTTCTGTTCTTTGACTTCATACAGGTGAAAAATCACTTTTAGACAGCCAGACGTTTTCCTGAATGAGGAATAAAACTGCACTGGCTGTGAAGAGGGAAATAAACACAACATTGGCAAAGACCACACAAGACTAAGACAGCAAATATTGCGAGAGAACAATCCCCCAGCCCCCTCCACAGTGCCCTGTCTTGCTCATACCAGAGATGCCAGCACACAGAGTGACAAACACCTCATTGTAACCCTCTGATGATGGAGGTTCTCACTCTGTTTTGAAAAACCTTGGGTGATAAACGTCACGGGTGACAAGCACCCCGCCAGTGACCCCTGCACAACTCCACCACCAAGGTCAAAAAAACATCCTTTCTTAATTATTGGGTGAGATTGATGTGGTAAACAACTGTCAATTCATTCAGCATCTTGCTCAGCAGATCTTTACATTCCATGGTGAAGGTGCTTCACAAATCCAGAACCATGGGCTGGCTTGATCTGCTCATGTGCTGACCACAAAATTATGTGATACTCATACTAGCAAAAAGGAAAATCTTTGAAGGCATTAAGCATGGAGCAATCAAGAAAAAAACATTAAAATGAACAWGGTAATAAATCATGGATAGAAAACCCCTGCATGTTCAGAGTCTGGAGTGTTTAGACTCAAGAAATGAGGAGAAAATTTCTCTGTGTCCAGAGCTGAGGGAATGGGATCTGAATKGTTGTCAGTGTAGGAAAAATATGAAATTCCAAAAGGGAATGTTTTTGAACTTGCTTTTAGGCTGAAACGTGAATTTCAATAAGCTACTAACAACCAAAGGTAGGTTTGCTGTTTTTAAAAAAACAGCAAAACTGTTTAATCAGAGCTTTTGCACATAAACTCTGTTCCCACAGAAGAGACCAGTTTATTGAAGGGCAAGTGAGTACCAAACCAAAAGTCTGGATTATGACAAAAGGTCTCATTTAAAAACTTGCCAAAGCTGATCAGATTAGCACTGCTCTTTCACACAGACAACACAGACCCCAGATAAGGCCTGAAATACCCACAAGAGGACCCTGCACCTGCAGATAACCAGCAGAGAGCCATTCAGGTGGACACAGCTTCTTTTCTCTGATGGAGACACCAGATCCCTGCCAATCCTCCCATTTCCACCGYGGATTTCTGAGTTCTCCTGATGCACACGGGCGCATCTTTGGCCAACTGCTGCAAATAACGTGACTGTACGAGGGTAACAGAGCAAATCTGGCCAGAGGAAACTGAATAAAACATGACTTCAGACAGAGTCCCACTTGGTTTTGCACTGTCAAGCAGCCAAGGCTACAGCTTGGAGCTGCATGAGGTGCATAGCTGAGATAAACAACCACTGGTGACATTTCGGGCCAGCTGAGGTAATAAATGAACATTGACCTCCATCGCTATCTCAGATGAGTGGAAAATGCTGGTCAATTGGCAACGAGTTTCCACGAGCTGACTGAGGATAACAGACCATGCCCTGCTTTTTCTGTGTTTTTGTTCTGAGTTTTGAATAGCTTTTTGTTGCAGAAAACCTTTAAACCGGAGAGCACACACAGAGCTCCAAAGGTATGGGAGCCAGGACTTGGGTCAGGAAAGCTCTGACCCTGATACARGATAGATATGGTGGCTGTAGATTACCATTATTTTATTTCCACACCAAAACGAGTGCTCAGAGGAGAGGAAGCCGTGATCAGCAATGTTTATGTTGGTGCAAATCTCTCCAATGCCAGGGCATGGCCAGGGGCTGGCACCAGAGTCTGACCCAGCACAGAGCAGCTCCAGAGGTGCTGAAAATTGCAAGACAATTTTCCCTGAGGGATGTGAGGCACTCTTTGATGGAGTTTACCTAAACCAAGCTCCCTAAAAGGCAGAACATCCTCTTGCTCTGCTGAGCAGGGTTGAGCAGAARCAAACTCTGCCAATGTTCACCTGCACAGCAGCTCTGACACAGGAAGACAAAGCACAAATTCAGAAGGACAAAAAGGCAGCAATTGTCACCAGGACTGCACCCAGATAAGACACTGGAACAGGAATGTGAGTTCTTTGGTACAAGGAGACCCTTGAGGTGGAAGAATCAGGTAAAGAATTACTCAAATCTGGTCTTTCAAATCCCCATGTGGCCTTTCAGATATTAAAGGGTGGTGGGGTTTCTCTACATGTTTATGGGTTGGACAAGAGTTTCTTAACCAGGCTATGCTCAATCCCCTCGTACCTGGTCTGCAAGAAACATTTCTGCTGCAGTGCTAGGCCAAAGTGGATTCTGTGCCTGTCTGCTCTAAACTCCTTCAAAGATAGGAACATTTCCTGCAGATCCAGGCTTTCTTTTTGTTTTGAAACCACAAAAACGTGAGTTTCTTTGGCAGAGTTTCTTGGTTTGCCCTGCTGGAGCTGGAGCAACCAAAGCAAACGAATCAGGAGCAAGATGAGTAAGTCCATATCTATCCATCTGATAGCATCTCACAAAGCTGTTCAGGGCAGGAAAGAACATTCTCCTGCATTGAATCAGGACATCATAACCGTGAAGTGTTCCAAGTTAAACACACATCCAAAAACTGTTTGACTCATGTTTCACATTTAATTCTAGATCTCTAAAAAAGTTTACAAAAGCAAAGCTTGCCTGGACTAAACAACTGAACTGCACGAGGCACGTGGCATTAGCTCAGGCTTCTCTGGCCAGATTTCTAAATGAAGTGTTTGGAAATGAGAGAAACACACAGATTTGGAAGCGGAATGGATAAGAGATTTAGTTTCTCCTTTTATAATAGAGACCTGGGCAAATCTGAAAGAGCCTGCAAAGCTTCAACAAGACATGCCTTAAAAGCAGCAGCAGCAGCAGCTCTGTCCACATAGGCTGGAATTATTAAAAGYAAGGCAAAAGAGAAAGATTCAACACAGAGCTGGAGAGCGGCCGAAAAACCCACATTTGTGATGTAGTGTTTGGACTCGAATCATCTTAACGGGGCAAAATAAATCTGSAGAAAGTAAGAAAGTCTGAGCAGAGCAGACGTAGCCAAGGTCCAAAACTGGTCACAGATTCAAGTGGTGGATAGTTCAAAAGGGAAGAATTTGAAAATCTAATTTTATATAGCAAAAAGCTGGCTCTGCTGCCGTGCTCAGGGTTTATTTTGAAGGTCACACATGCATTGGAGCACCAAGGGAGCAAAATGTGAGTGATCAAGGGAATGGCAGAGCAAAGAGCACTATAAAGACTTCATTTCCCTCACAGGTTCTACAATGGGCAGCTCAGTTACTGGCAGTGAGGATGTTTTTTCTAATGTAAATATTTCGCTTTCAGCACAGCTGAACTGGGGGGGGATTATAACAAGTAATGAATGAACTTCCAAATACCTCTCCAAGCCAAAAACCCCAGTGATGGCATGCAGAGCTGAATCCTTTCAATCATCCAGAAGGAGATGGAGGGGATTTTGCATGACTCTYAGTTAATTACCATTTCCAAAACTGCCAGCAATGCCTTTTCCCACCAGTCCTGGTCAAGGCAATTACTCTTCCAGGTTCTCACTCTTGGCCCATACCTCCATTGTCAAAGTCAATGGAAGAATGACAGCATCCACCAGCTGCCTGGACAGCATCCAGCCTGGATTATTACAATGAGCTTGCATGAGAAACAGGATTAGAAAAGCAGGGAAAGTCTACTGATAAAGCTGCCCCATTTGTTTTGATTCGAGATATTGRGGCAGTTCAGTAAACATCTGTGGTACGTGGGAGACTTCCCTGCACCCCAAACAGCTCCACTGTGTTTGATCAGCTTCTGCTTTATTGCAAAATCAGAGGGCTGGGGGGGTGATAGCTGGGTCAGCCTCTGTGAAGATTTTCTAGGTTTAGCTTTTGTATCGTTTTCTCCTTGAAACAGAAGAAACTATTCCTAGAAATCGCCTGCGAMGTGGTGGTGATGGAAAGTTCTCTGTGCAGGAGATCAGGGTTTAATTTACAGCACTTCATAATGTTCCCATTCCTCGTAATAACATAAGCTAGCATCCCTACTCTCTTAAAATACGGTCCAGCCAGATGGGTTTGCATATTTACAAGTCTAGCAGGGAAATAGCCAATGCAGCAAYTGCTTGTACCACGTCCATTTTGTTAAAAAGCTCTCTGGGGTATTATTCTGAAAACTGAAAGGACCACCCCGTGCTGAAATTGCAGGATATCACTGGATATCACTGTGCAAACTGACTGGGGCTCAAAGGATTTATGAATGAAAGTGCAGAGCATGTCTGTCCGTGTGCAGCAGGCAAAGGAGGGACCCAGCACAGGGAGATGCCCCCCCATGAGCTCTGTGTATCTACTGCCCATGGAAATCATACAGAATCACATCCAAGAGCTCAGCCAACGTGCAAAAGGACACMCTCATGGATTTGAGATGGACAGGACACTTGGGCCTCTCTGGAAGGTGACAAATGGCACAACAGCAGACAACTTTCTGTGCTTTTGTATCACCATCATGATATGACCACCTCTCCTGCCTTGTGGCCATCTCCTTGGTCTGCCTTTCAAACCCTTGTGGTGTTGATATCAATGATGCCACACCCAGGCAGAACCTGAACTCAGGAGCTCCTCCTTTCTATTTTGTTCTGCTGCTCTCTGTTCCTTTCTTGCAGGCTTTTAGCAACACAAATTCCAGGGAGCAAATGTTGTATGGTCAGATGTGAAGAAAAGACACGGCATAAGAGAAATTAATTTTGAAGACAACCACAGTATTTGGCTCCATCAACCCCACCACAGCTCACAATACCCTGTGAGAGAGCAGGGATATTTTCTGCTGCCTTCCAAAACTATGTGTTTTCTGATCTCCAGGATCCTGTGACTGATGTGGCTTTTGCTCCCATGCAAATAAAACATTTAATCCTCACCTTTGGCCTTGGTTTTGGACGTGAGGCAGGTGAAAAACCAAAGCAGTGATTACAAACTGTTCCCTGTTCTGGGCAGAATAATCACTGCAGCAAACACGRTCCCAAGTGCCAAGCAAAATGGCTAAGGTTAGTATTATTTGTCATTACAAGTGCAGAAAGGATACYAGCTGCCAGAAGCTCTGCGCAGGGATGTGAAATCCATATTTCTCATACTTTTTTTCTATTTTGACAACCAGAAATAATATTTTTTCAATTGCTAGTTGCRGCAAAGCAGCCTTAAAAGGATTCAGAGCCTGCAAGAGGGAGGCAGGGATCTGTGAGCAGCTCCTCACACCGGCTCTGACCATTCCTGCAGATCCTGGGCCAGGTCCTGACCTCATTCAGACCCAGATAAATCCACAGCCACTCCGTGGGGCTGGGGTATGTGAGCTCAGCTCTTGGCTGGTGGTGCTGGCTGAGCTGGGACAGGTGGGCACTTGCCAAGGAGCTGGGTCATGGATGGTGTAAACACCAGGATTGCTCACAGCCCTTATGTAAGAGCTGAATTACGGAGGGATTTGCAGAAGGCACCGTCTCCACGGTCTCCCGCTCCACCCCAGGGCCATCATGGGGATCCTGTGTCAGCTCCATCCCTTCCCAGTGCAGGTGGTGTTGCTGGAATCACACATGGACACTCTGTCTCYTTCAGAAAGGGCAGTGAGTGGTTACACAACCAAAAAGCCCAGAGAGGAGCAGCTCTGGGTTTAGTTCTTGCCCTTTTCGAGCTCCTCAGCTCCCGTCTGCTCATCCCCCATGGGCAGCACGGAGCTGCTTGGTTTGGAAAGAGCCATCAGCTCTGGACTCTCTGGAGTCAGCTCAGCTCAGACAGCAGAGAGAAAACACCTCATGTGAGATAGAGACAAAATAATTCCTTAAATCACCAAGCACACAGGCCAGCAGGAAGAGGARGCAATGGGACTGGGAAGGGGAATTSTTGAGYACGGCCTCAACAGCCACCCCTGTTCAATCTGACCATCAGCAAATTCCCAGATACCCAATYCTTGCATTCCTGCTCTCCCTCCCATCCATACCCATCCTTCCCACCACAGCAGAYCCTGCTCCAGTCTTCCTCCCTCCCTGTTTATGTCATGGCTGGTGGCAATAACCGTAAGAAAAGCCCAAATTAAGAAAAACAACATTCTACTCTGAAGGAAAACTGTCCACAATCCTCAGTTTAGTCTGATTCCTTACTCTTCTACATACTTTAAGAAACATGACCGKGTTGTAACATACTAAAAGATTTATTTCTAATGTGAAACTCACATTTAGTATTGGTTTGACAGTGGTAGGAAGGAAATCACAGGCAGCTGGCATGGATTTAGTGTCAGTTGCTTGATAAACCTGGAGCTGGCAGAACTTCCAAGTTCCCTACTGAATCTGCTGCCATGCAGAGCTAAAGATTTGAGAAGGGTGCCTTTGGATGAGCAGGGCTTTGTTCTTCACATCTGAGCTGCAGGGATACCAGCAAGAGATGCATGTTTGCACAGATAAAATTTCCATTAAAAACAAGAATTGACTGTAGCTTCTCTAACTTTCTCTCTGTCAACTCCCTGGGAACAGCTTTGGATGCATCAAGAGCACCCTTYTTAATCCTTCCAAATTATGAATATTACAAACACAGTAGCTCACTGTTTCCTGGAATAGCTTCACCATCCGAAATTTCCACTGTTTCGAATTAGAGGACTCTGAGTCTTGTTCCTCTGAATGCCAGAGTCTGTTTATTGACCAATATTCAACTGTTCTCTGAGGGAAATGGAAAAAAAAACCTCAGTATCACGATGCTGCCACCTGAATGACTGCAGCACTTAACACAGTGCAGAATTTGAATTAGATATTCCAAATTAACGAATTCACTTCCAGTGACTCACTGGAAGTATTGGAGCTTTAAAACCCTCGTTTGGTAGTAAAACACTGGCACCCAAGTKTTTCCACAAAGCTGACATGCGAGGCTTTTGAACATAGGCCAAAGCAATTAATTTTGGAATTTGAAATAACATCCATAAGGATTTTTTTCCTATTTGTTCAGTTCTAGTCACCATTTCTTACTGACATACCTTCTGACTTGAAGTTGAAGCGAAGCCTCTTTAAAATGTCTCACAATAATTCATTTATGAAGTGTGGGACAGAACACTGAAAATTGAGATTATTGCTTTAAAAATGTCAGTGCAGGTGTCTTGACATTCTCCATTCTSTACCATGTGTCCCAGGAACACACAGAAACATTTTTTATCCTTCCAGTCCAGGAAGAACTGCTCCCTCAGCCTTGGAAACTCCAAGCACTCAAGCATCAGGACACTCAATCYTTCTGCAACTCCCAAAGAAATTATTCCATGTACAGAGCAACCAAAACCAGTAACCACCATATTCCCAATATTTGCCTTTGGTTATATATGGCTCACATGGTTTTAAACATTTCCCTGTAACTTGCAGCTCCACATACTTTAAATTCAAAAAGCAACACAGGATCGGTGAGTTCCAGGAGATGGTGCTTTAAGGAAAAAAATTTCAGGAGCAGTAAGGAGACCCTAAAAATTCCCAGTAAGGCTGGGATGTGTCCTTTACATTCCACAGCATCATCAGGGATTTATGTGCCTTTCTCCAGTGAAAAAAAAAACAGATTTACTGTGGACAAAGTCCCCTTCAAAAGATKATTGCCACAAAGCAGAGAAGATTAAACAAAATCCATCGTAGGAGATGGTTCCTAGCAGGGAACCCTGCTTTACCCATCATGGGAGGAACATGCCAGAACACAGGCTTGTGTTCAGCAAGTAATCTGGGATTTCACAGCTCTAAATGCAATTWCATGCCAGATTTTTGTCACCCAGCCTTCCCTTAAAGCTCAGATATCAACGGTGTCATGTGCCAAGAGCCCTCCCACCACCCACTGGAGAGTGGTTACCATTAAACAAACACTTTGCTTTTCTTGGCAAAGTTACAAGTGATTCCCACGAGAATGGAGCTGCTTGAGCTCGTCCACAGCAGCTCCAATTCACCAGAGGCCATCAGGAATCACCCAAACAGCACTAATTTTGCACAGGAACCTCTAAAAGGACCACGAACTGAGCATAGTTTGGTTACAAATCCTCTTGCAGAGAAGCCTTCAGCCACCTCCAGCTGCAAAAAGGAGGTTGGTTCGTGGGCATCCCTTCGTTCTTCAGGTGTTTCCAACCATGAAGTCACTGCACCAATCCTCCTGCAAATATTTTGGCCTTTGGCTCACTTTCCCCACACACGCCCTTCAGATGCCACTGAGTTAGAAGTGAAAAATATGATTTGGAGAGCACATTTAACGTAAGTAAAGAACATTACGGGGTTTATCTGTCAACACTGGATTCCAGATGTTTCTTAATTAAAAGAAAAAACAAGAGACTAAGAGAGATGTTAATTGTAAGCTCTTTTCTTCCCTTTAAAATGTTTTAAAATACCTAACTTTTCCCGTAGGTTTTGGAGAAGGTTTAAAAAAAATATCAGTGTAGATTTCAGACTAAACTTCAGTGTCTGCACTAAAGGTCAAATCTGTTTCTCCTGGTACACAACACCAGAGTTTCTTTGCATAACCAACACTCACAGAGGAGTTGTTTCACAGAAATCTCTGTGCATGACTTCACCAGCGCCAAAGCTCAGGCTCAGGAAGATATTGAATTCCACTGGTTTTCATCTTTGACTCTCAATTTCCATCCCCAGTTCAGTTCTAGGAGCAATGAAATCATGGATGTACAGCTGGACCTACATCAAGCTCCTGTGATACAGTGAATAAGTTGTTTTTGGTTTTTTTTGGTTGGTTTTTTTTTTTTTTTTTTTTTTTTTAACTAGAAAGAGGGTGGGATTCATTTAAAAAGAAGTATATCTTAATAATGGTTAAATTCAGAACTACACCCATTATAAAAAGGGGAGCCAGGCCCTTCTGTTTCACTCCTCTTCCATGTGGGGTTAATTTCTCCAGCTGAGAAGTTGATGTGGTTGGGGTTTTTATTGTAATAATTAATTTTAACAGGAAAGAGCTCGTTTTATTTCCTAACTCCAGATCGGATGTTAATCCCTGACCCATGTTCCCTATGAGCACATGCCTTGAAAAATTTGGGGGTTTCTCACAGAAGAAACTTTAGAAAACTTTAAGAAGCTTTCTAGATTCCTATTTATATGAGTCAAAACTTCAAGAAGTTTTCTAGATTCCTATTTATATGAGTCAAAACTTCAAGAAGTTTTCTAGATTCCTATTCATATGAGTCAAGCCTGTCACCCAGACAAGAACAACGAGAAAGCTGAACATTTCCAGATGCTGAGCCATTGGATCCTGTTGATGATGGAGWGCCTGAATCCTGCCCCTGATGATCACTGGGTCAATATTGCAGTGAGTTTTCTCAAACTAGGCCAGTTTTACTGACTGCAGCCCCCAATGGTTTATTTTATCCAAATCAGTGATGTTTATTCAACAAGGTCTCACCATGTATCTTTCTAAAAGAGAATCAGCAACAGTCACCTGAATTGGGGTGTTTGTTCATTTTGTAATATATTTGTAAATATATTTAACATGAATATTGTTGGATCTGCTGGTTGTTCCAGAAAAGCAAATTCTTGGRAAGTTCAACTGTRTTTTAARTCCTTTCCTCTYACCTTTGGATCYYMTTCCTGGTCCCAYATTCTTTTCCACAAACCRAGTACCTCTGCCCTTCTCCTTGGCCATGGACAGTTATTGATTCTCTCTGTGAGCAGCAGCACAGACAAATGTTTGAGGTTCTCAAAAGCTGATCAGCAGAGTGACAAGAGGTGACTGCAGAGAGCCCCAAACCAGGAGACACAACAGCACCTGCCTTGGAGAAAGGGATGGTAACAGAGGGCACTTCCCAGGGAGTCCTAAGCAATTTGTGGGTTAATTCAGGATTCATTCTCTCATAGAAGTGTTCCATTTATAGAAGAAAACTAATTTCTCTCCTTGCTGTTGATGGTATCCCAGGCTAATCCTGCACCATCCCTCAATATGTCCCTTAATGGAGCACCTTTGGCTGGGCCAAAATCCATCTTCCTTTTTCCACAAAGCCAGCTGACATCTTGAGTTCATATGAGGCACACTGTGCTTTCTCTGGCACACCCCTGGGCCTTGCTTCATTATTTTATATTTATGTGACAGCAAAAAAAAAGAAAGGAAAGAAAAGAAAAGAAAAGGAAAGGAAAGGAAAGGAAAGGAAAAGAAAAGAAAAGAAGAGAAAAGGAAAGAAAAAAAAAAAAAAAAAAAGAAAAAAAAGAAATGAAAAAAGAAGCTCATGCCATGTGGATGTGTTGGGGCAGGAAAAAGCAACCAAACTCTGGTGAAATCAGTGGAGTTAAAGGAATTACAGCATTGTGTATGGAGCTGTGGATCACTCGAGGAATATGAACTCACAGAGAAGATTCAGAGCTGTGCAAACTTAAAAACTTAACTGCTTCAGGAGAAGCTTTGGATGGAGCACAAGCACCTCTTTGTGTGTTCTCATGCCTGATAAATCTACAAGAGGATCTGCCTCTCACACACATACAGCTGGAAGAGCAGTCAGTTTTTAAATCTTCATTTACTGCAAACTGTGGTGATCCTTCCTGCAATCCCTAAACACATCCACATGCTGCAGCGATTTCAAACCAAGCTGAAAAAAGATCTGACTCTCCCCAAAATCTTGAGCTGGAATAAGGAATGGGAGGATCCTCGAGTTTGAAAATGATGCCTCAAGTTCAAGTCAAATCAGGGCGTTGGCTCGTGCCCTTTTGAGCCAGATGCATTAAAACAAAACCAACCCAAAAACTGGAGTGGTGTCCCCTGGACAAAGAACATCCTGTGAGCTGGAGGCWCAGCACATCTGGGGACCTCATGTGGCTGCTGAGCAATGCATGACCTGGGGACACTGTCATTTTGTGCTTWACCAGTCTCCAGGGGGAAAGCTGACATTTGAAAGGGACCAAAAAGCTTCTTCATGTGATGCCAAGGCACCCTCTCCTGTTTCACTGGGAAGTGGGAGCATGTGAACAGCACAGACATGAGCTCACAGAGCTGTGCTGGTGCACAGCATCCCAGCCCCAGTGCCAGCACTCATGGCATCTCACAGCACCCTTTATTTTCTATTTCTGTTCTGCCCAGATTTCCWTCAAATTCCGAGCTGAAATATCAGTCAAGGTGGGGGGACAATCAGAGAATGTTCACAGTCACTGCTTGGGATTGGTTATTTAGTCTCATAAGCTCATGATGAACTCAAATTAACTGATTAACCCATTTTTTAATCAGCAATTTCCCTGCAAGCCACTCTTTGCAATCCACTCACCAAACAGGTACCAGGTGTTTCTTGAACACTTGCAGAGATGATGATTCCATCTTGAACACTTGCAGAGATGATGACTCCATCATTTTCCACAAAAGCCCATTCCACCCTTTCAGTGAATAAATTAAATTTCCTGAGGCGAAAAACAGAAAAAAACCCAAGGGCAGGCACAGCAGGTCTGTGTGGGGACAATCCATTAACACCAGAATTCCTTCACATTTTCCTTAAAACAATCTTGTGCATCTTTGGGAATATTCTAGATCACTGAAATGCTTCTTTCCATCTCTGCACAGTGGAAAACTTTCCAACGTTGTGTTTAGACCTGGATTTTGTCAGAACTGCTTACAGTTTGAGGCATCCAYGTACAATGGATTAATTACAACCATGATCCCTTCAAGAAAGCTGCCCTGGCTGCTTGAATGGAGAATTGAAAAACTTCCTGGAGCAGGGAAACATCCTCAAGATCATCTAAAGTTGTTTTCTTGTCCCTGCCACTTCCAGATGAAGCGCYGCTAAGGAGAGGTTTCACTTTTTAAAAGGAAACATGTTCTCAACATGGCTTTTATAAACAAAACCACATCACTCCTTCAAAAGACGACGAAGGAACTTGCATGCATGATTGATGAAATATCCAAACACTCTTACAGGGGAAAATTTAACAAATGCCYGGGCAGATCACAAGCAACATGTCCCAGAACAAGGCCTGACAAACAGCTCGCTGCAATAATTCGCATTTAGAACTYGACAGCGAATATTTGCTTACTACAAGTTTATTTGTTTTAATTGCAAATAAAGAAAACTCAGTGATTTTAGGATTTTCTGGCCTTTAGGTACCAGAACAGATATTTTCAAGCATGACACAGGCCATGGCAGGCTGGTTATTATTTGGTGTAAAGCATGAGAGCTCGCTGGATGTGACTGTGGAGGAAGAGAGCCATTGCTTTGGGTACAGAACTCATTTTGGGGAGACATTCAGGTTTCAGCAGAYTCCCTGTGGCTCACTGGGTCGGCAGCCTGTGTGTCACAGTCAGAGCTGTGAGGTGGTTTGTTCCATGTGAGGGTGGGAGGCTGCCAATCTTAAAAAGATTATTTTTGTTACTTGCRAACACAAAAAAATTGCTTTAGGCTCGCTGGACATGCCAGAGCCTTGATCAAAATCATGTCCCTTTCATGGGGATAAAAACATATGTTCACATTATCCCGAAAAGAAACGAGGGGGCATGGGGGAGAACAGGGAGGGAATCTTTTTATCTTGATTCAGCATAAAAACACCACGCTTGGCTGCCATTTGTTTATCGGCTTTTCCAGACCAACAATATGTTCTTCCTTAAGGCCTCTCATTGAGGAGCTTTCTGTCAATCTAACTTGTATTAAATAACCAAAACCAAATGGGGAGCAGGCTCAGGCCCTGCACTTGTCACATGGCGCTGCTGTTTAAAGAGCTTTTTTGGTCACCAGATCACAGCAAGGGTATCCCAGAGAATCTAATTCATAAAATCTCACTGGTTTTGCTTTGAGACACTTCCTGTGTGATTCCCTTTTTTCTTTTTTTGCTGTGCCAGAGGAAGGAGCATAGTTTTTGCTCAGGTCAGTCCTTTCCACTTCTCCACTGGACAGTCCTGCTGCTGGTCCCCTCTTTGCATGGTTGGTCCCTTCTTTGTATTGTGAGTCCAAAAGTGAATAAAAACTCAAAGAAACATAACAGGGGGGAATTTCAAGTCATGCCAAGAAAATCTGATCGTGGCAGAAGAAGCAACAGGGAGAGAAAGATCAGGGAGAGAAAGATCAGGGAGAGACAGATCAGGGAGAGAGGTCAGGGATCACTCTTCCAGATTTGGGATCAGGGAGAACAATGAAGCAAATAAAAACAAGGTGTCCTTATCTTCTGAAAAACACACCTATCCTGCAGCTTTGGAAGATCTTTTGTGAACAAACACCATGAAAGGTGGTTTGCACAGGGAGAAGAGGGAGTCAAAACAGGGTTTTAACAACTCTCTCCTCTGTTCCAGTGAAGGGAAAAGTGGCAAACACAAACACGGAGGATGGGGGGAGGACAGAAAAGCACATCAGAGAATATCAGGATAAGGAAAAGGATATCAGAGTGATCACAGGAACTCTGTCAATCATTAAGGCAGTGTCTGTTTTTCCTTCCTGCAGAGGTGAGCTCTCACAGGCATCGTGGCAGGTCCTTGCAGGTGGATGAGCCCTAAATGGCCACAGGCAAAGGAAGCATCCCTGCTGTTAAATTGAGGTGAGATGGAGCAGGATAAGGCTGTGAAGGGCTGGAATTTGGAGTGACAGCAGCAATCAGGACACTAAAAAAGGAGAAAGCCATGAATCACCTCTGCTTCCCTCCTGACATCATCTTCCAGGTGGTCCCAAGCTTCAGGCATCTTTGTAATTCCAGGGTCATCACCGGTGTGTGTTCTTTTGTACTCTCCATCCCTCTGGCAGTGGCTCCAGCTGATAACAGCCACAGATAACACAGGAAAAAATAAAAAACCTCCAGGCCCTGGCAGCACCTGCTGTGCACAGAGAGATGTAGAGCTCTGAGCAGGGCTGGSTTTGGGCACTGCTYTYTGCTCTCAGCTACAGGAAATTCAAKCCCTCTGATCTCTCTGAACTTCTCTGGATTATGAGCAGACAGCAGTCCAGCAACACTACACATTTTAAAGCATTATACATCTTTTATATCAGGTTTGAAATTGTCCATAGTCCTCCCCAAATTCACATATTTTGCCAAAATGGTTAATGGAGAAAAAGAAAAATCTCCCAGGCATAATACCTCCCCAACAAAAACTACTGGAAGTTGCCAATGTACAATTAAACTGAAAGAAACAAACCACACTGGATTTATAGCAAATTAGGAAATCAGTTCATGTTCTGAGCTCCTTTTATGTGTGTGTAGATCCTTYTATCTTTATTACCAGAGCTGTGGCTTTTTTGYCTTTACAGCTGTCTGTCAGCAGTACTCCAAAAGAGAGGGCCCTCCCTTGAATTTCAGTCAAATATTCTGTTTCTTGAGAGAACTTTAAACACATGATKTAAAAATAAATAGYCAAAGAAAYATTTWGARTYAGTGCAACTGAAATGAGCTCACATAAAGTAAGGATAATGGAAAGATTTGTGTTTTAAAAAGGAAGATTTGCCACATGGGTTGGAAAATAGATGGAAGCCAAAGGACCTGCAGTTCTTACTGTGCTTTTCCCACTCCCCAGTGTTTCTATGCCCAAGCAGAGTGAAAAGATTTCTTTGGGTCTTCTTCAGCTCTGAGCTTGGCTCTCAGTCTGCTGGTGAGCACATGAGCATCATAACTCCTATTTMGGACAGAAATTGCAGCAAGTGAAACTGTGGGGCAGCTCAACATACCTAAAGCCATCACACTCAGCTATTTCTCTATCAAATTATCAGACAGCAGCCTGGAGGGGACGTGTGAACAATCTCCACAAGGTGCAGGATGAGTGGACACTCCATAACTCAAATTTCCAACTGGAGTCACTACAGTAGATAAACTCGAGTTACTAACAGGAAGTTTTCCACCAAATGTAAATGATGAGTAATGATCCAAATCCTTTAGCATCAAGTGTGGACACAATTTTCAATTTACATCAAGAGAACTGAGGAAGGACAGAATAAATAGATATTTGCCCTCTGTATAAGGTTATAAAAGTATCAGGGAAGGATGAGCAATAAAGCTGTTGAGCAACATCAGCAGRAGATGCCCAGTTTAGCAATGTTTCTCACCCTGGAAGCAGCCTGAAATGCCCAGGAGGCATCATCTCACCAATTCACGAAGGATGGACACTGAGAGCACAATGATTAGAGACCTTTTTAGATCTCCTGTCTGTGAGAGGGCACAGGGGACAATCACACACCCCCTTCCTCCAGCCCGGCCCAGAGATGYTCTTTTCTCACTCCAGGCAGCCCCTGCTGTGATAAAGAGCTGATGGAACCCCACAAAAATGCTGGACTGTGGCTGACATTCTGCCTTCATTCCTGCAGCAGCTCTGGGCAGATCATCAGCCTTATCTTCCAGCTTCCTGCCTCATGTCGCAGCCCTACTGTTATTCAAACACTGCTTTTGCATTTAATTTAATTTCCTTGTTTTTGTTTAGCTTCGATAAAGGAAAGGAAACCTTTTCTAATCGGCTCAAAACAAGACCATTGACTCAGGACCAAGTTCAGCTATCAGGGGCAACAGGATGCTAAATGGCCACTGCAAAAGTCTGAGAAAGAGTCATGGGAACAAAAGCCACAGGACGGAGAACAACTTGTCCCTTAAATGCATGAAGAGGAAGTGGGATGTGGAGAAAAGTTCTGAGTTGAAAAACCATCACAAGGGGGGCTGTGACAGAGCCTGAGCAGAGAGCCAGGGTGAGCTGAGAGGGAGATCACAGTGGGATAAACTGAGCCTTTTGTGTGTGTTCC
>NW_026623306.1:257286-259103 GCF_030028575.1 Malurus melanocephalus
CTGTCACATCCCCCAGGATGTAGTCACCAATATTCTCAGGACACCAAACAATCACTTAATATTGATTTGATTGCACGCCAGCATAGAATAAAAAGGTTTGAGAAATGAAAAGTATAAAGGGGTCGGTTTTACCAGCCTAGGTCAGCACGTGGTGTTCGAGCCTGGCAGAGAATTGTGAATATCTCCAGTCCTGATGAGCTCCTGTATGACAGAGCCTCATCCACAAATGTTTCCATGAGCTTCAGAGAACTTTGGCTCAAACCCCAGAATCCCTGCAATTTTCAGGCTAGCTGAGGACAGAAGTGCTCCTGCAAGTGAACAGTATAAAGAGTGAGTCCAAGTCATAAAAATATTGTGCTAGCAGTTGAGAAGGTTAGAATCCAAAAGCAAGTGAAGAAACAGATTAAGGTCAAAGAGTCATGTCAGAATTACCCCAGTGTGCTGCATTTACAGCTCCTTATCTCCAGCAGAGACAATTTTTTATGTGAGAATTCCCACGAAAACCAAAACTGCAGCCATCAGAACCCTTCTAATAAGMACCAACCAGACTTCCAGCCAAACTGCTTCCTTTCACAGTTCCTGATCCAAAAKAGTTCTAACTCTTTTAAACCTTCCCAAATACATTTGCCCTGATTTTCACATCTCCATTTSATGTACAATAATTGGGTCAGGTTTACCTTCCAACCTACTCCGTGCAAAATTCCCAGTGCACTTCAAATGCATCAAATTTGCAGTTGTAGAAACCCTGTTATGATATTCAGCTTTTAATGCAGTGCTAGTTATTTATTTACTATCTCTACAGACCCAAAAATTGCCTGGCTCTTTCCATGGTTGGCTAAGACTGTCGAGGGCCTTTGTTTTTTTTGTCCACTAGGGCTTTTTTTCTCCATTAGGATATTTTTTCCCCCCATTGTTACTAATTCACATTAAGGGCCCTTGGTCCTGCTCAGTAATGWTTCTCTTTGATCAGCACCCAGGTCAAATACCACAAGAAGAGCCTTTCAAGAAATGTTTGGCTGTTCTGTCTTCCATCATCCTAAATGCTGGCTCTGCCAACACATTGGCCAGAGATTTCATTACCTTCWCTATATTAGGTTCTTTATGGACTTGAAGCTCATCTTTATTAAATCTTCTCCACACATTTTCCCCTWCATTCTCTAAAAGCCTGACCCAGGACTTTGTTCAAATTGTTTTTTTGACCATTTTTCCATCTAAGTAGAGATCCAACAACCTGGAGCTCTGCAGCTTGGTCTCTCTGTCTTTTGGACCTAAATGATACCTGCAAAGAAAGTAATATTATTATCCCTCTTAACAAACCTTAATTCCCTCTGAGGTGTTCAAACCCTTTAACATCCACATAATCCAGAGTATTTACTGACTCCCAAAAAAACATTCCCAAGATGATCTTAAGCTGACAACTGGGCTTTATTTCCTTCAAATTTAAGCACCTTTTGGAGTTTGGTTTTTTTTATTCACAGTACCTTCTGGTCTACAGCTCTCTTCTGAGCTGTATTTCTTCCCTCTYATGACAGTTAACTCACCACAATGGTCAAAAAGGAAATGCAAACCATTCAAATTCACACTATTCTGAGAATCTCACAATGAGCGTATTAATTCCACCTGGTCATATTAAAAGTTATAGGAATTATGCTTAAGCTTCTCTRTGACTTAACCCTTCACTGAGGTCAAACAGAGCAGAATGTTCAATGTTTGCCATTTCAAATAGCTCATATTTGCACCCTCCTAATTTGATTTTCAAGCTATCCAGAACCCTTTCTCTGCTGGAAGTCAATTTGTTCTTAAACAACATACATATA
>NW_026623306.1:259263-279641 GCF_030028575.1 Malurus melanocephalus
TCCATGAGAAAAAATAGGGGGTTTTATAAAGCAATTTTCACATATTAGGCTGCACAGAGCAGGGGAAAATGCTGCAACATTTCTTCCATTCTGGTTTCTCCCTTCTAGAGAATTGGGCCCATTCCCTTGGAATTTATTCAAGCTTCCAAAGCAAATCAGCTTCAAAAGCCTTTGAGGCTGTGTAGGCCCTCCTGTTTTCAATAATTCTGCAGGAACACTATCAGCCCCTGGTGCTTTATTGGTCCTGAGAATTGTAATTGTCTCTCAAAGCTCCTCAAAATGTGGTATTTCTACAAAGCAGCTGAGCTGTCTGGATTACAGCCAGTGGCTCTTTTTTCCACCTCACTATTTGAAGAGATCACAGTGTTTTCTCTATTTCTTTAAAGTTACACTATAATTACCACTTTCATCCTCAATCATGCTCACTCACTTCTCCACACATGGGTATTCTTGTAAAGTGCATCCACATTATTAATACCTCTCTTCTTTCCTGTCATCTCTATTGTTTTTTATTATCTGACATGTCATTTAACTCGCCCTCCACCTGGGCTGTAATTCTCAGCACAAGGTGCCTTCTCATTCTGAGACAATCAGTTGGTTGTAATGGCCCTCTCAGCCTCTACACACAAAGTTTCAGCTGCAAGTTTCCTCTTTGTTTTTTTAAAAAAAAAACCTCTCATTCCCTATCTGCAGGTTTCTGAAACCTCGAACCTGATCTCAGCTCAGATCAGCAATATTTGGGTTTTCTGATATGTCAATTATTTTGTCTTGTTTCCTGGGCTCATCAGTTTTGTTGTGTTGGGTCACTCTCAGCTTTGCTTCTCTGAGGTCATATGCTGAGCTCAACCTGAAGACTCTTTGGATATAACATTGTCCTTCGAATAAATAAAAGTGTCAGACTGACTGACATCAGCTCCATTTAAYCTTACAAATGTTCTACTGCTCTGGTTAGATATTGCACAACTAGCTCATCTCTAGTATTTAACAGATCATCCAGAATTCTTTCAGATTCCACATAGGATGAAGTTTTTATTTAACCAGAAGGTGATTACTTCTAATCTAAGTTCAYACAAATCATTATGAACAAAACAAACCGTGTGTTATCCTCCTGTTGTTGTGGAGGAAAGAAAAAAAAAGAAAAGAGTCATTCACTGATAGCTTCAAAACCAAGAATTTCTGAACCCTGTCCCTCACGACAAAAACTTTACCCATTTCATGCCTTTGAGCCTTTTCAACCCAGTCTAGAATTGTGTGTTGTGGCTTTTTCAATGACAGGATACTACAGAGATCCAGTCCTTTAACACTTCTTTCCTCTATTATAAAAATGAGAYGGAGATATTAAGTTTTCAAACCATCAAGGCAAGGTAGGAGACTCACTCGTTTCGTATAATTTGGAGACTTTCTGGTCACATCAGCTCAGAAGTTCCATGGTTCCCAATTCCTGCCCTGTCCCTGCAGGACCTCTATCCAAAGAAGTGGCTTACTGGGGATTTGTTTGTTTGAAGGTTTTTCCAGTATTTAACTGAGCTTTATTTGTCCTTTTCTGTACAAAACATCTGACTTGAGAAGCTTTTCTCTCCTACCAACATTGCTCTTGCAGTCCCAGAAACACCTTCCAGAACATCACAGATCAGCATCTTTAAGGGTTTTCATGCCAGGGGTTTGTAAAAGCCAACTTGGACATAGAATGAAATCCAACATGTTTGAGCCAAAGTTCACAAAATGTTTGAACAGAAACAGTCTGGAGCAAGAAAGTGACAACCTTGATACGAAGGTATTTTCAAGTAATTCTGCTTGCAATTCTCCCAGGAATACACCAAGATTCCTTTATTCTTCCTTAGTGGAAAAGGGGGTGAGGTTTTTTTTGTTTGTTTTTTTGGTTTTTGGGTTTTTTTTTTTACCCAATGCTGCAGGAGTATCACACAAGGAAGAGAGGGGGATGTTTCAGATCATTTTATTCATGAATCTGAGTTTAGAAACACCATCACAACAAACAAGCAGTGCGTGCCTCTGCCATTGTGCACAGCTGAATGGAAGCAGACCAGTCCTTTTCAGTATCATAATAGACCCTTTAATTCTCATTGCTGAAGTCGTTGTTTCTGTTTCACAGGACAAATTCCTACGGTTTCAGAGACAGGAGTTTAATCCTGGCATTGAGAAGTTCAAAACATTAGTTTTCAACCTGTCCATTTTCTTAGTAGAGAAGTGTTTTGACCAATGAAAAACATATGAAATGCTACAGTTTATTTCCTTTTCTTTATAGGATTATTATTTTTTGCTGTCCTGGTGCTTCAAATGAGACAACTTCTGTGAACCTTGTTTGGAAAGARACACCGTGTGCTTACACATTCCAGGAGTCCAGATTGTTCTGATGCTACCCTTCAGGTTCTTCATTAAAAACAGCTGAGCACAAATGGAAGGGATTAAACTCTTTGTTCCTTAATTATTAGATCAATATCTATGTATAGCTGAGATTATTTAAGCGGGGAAAAAGCAATATTTTTTTACGACTATAAAARTGTTTTTAGCACTAGATTTGTGTGAGCAGAGATGCTCACGAAGTTGTTTGATCATTTCTGTTTATAGCTGGTGGCTCTTAGCTCCTGAGTTTTGGCAAAACAAAGAGGACTCAAAATGTTCAAAACTTTTCAAACCTACAGCTCTCTGAGTTTCTTACACTGAGGAAAAATCCGAGAACAAGGATTTTCAATTGTGCATTTTACCCAAAAAAAGACTGGGCAAGACCCCTTGAAYACTTCCTTTCTTTTCATCGAGATACGAAGCAGGATTATTATCTGACCTATYTGTACAAAAACAATAGAAAGTGTGCAATTCTTTGCTCTCTTCCCAAAAGGCAGCAGATCCCAGCAGAGCCGGCGGGTAACTCGCGGTGATTTCATCGCCGAACCGCGCTGACGCTTTCCCTGCCAAGAGCAATTCTCTGCAAAGGGACTTCCTGAGCAGATAAGGGATAGAGAAGCCCAGGGAGTGAGTTATTATTCCAAAGGATAACTGGTGAAACAGATGGATGTTCAACAGGTCCTGGAGAGCAGCTCTTGGAGAGAGAGAACCTCAGAATCCACACCTCAAACTTTTGTTCCAAGCCCATGCGACAAACTGACATTTTCTCCCTTCTCAGGGTATTTTTTTCCCTTACAAATCCATTTCTCTGCAACATGACAAGAGCTTTGGCAAACAAGCTTGGGTGAGATAGATGATGAAATAATTATTTGATTTACAGTGTTGGTACAATAATTCCTATACCTATTTAAGGGTTCTGGAGCAAGGCTATAGAATGAAAAAGTGACTTATAAAAGTGTCATTCAACAGCTCTGTATTCAATGCTAAGTCCTCGACAAAGACAGAACTGAAATCCTGTGGGTACTTTGTGCCCACAACCGGTAGTTTCCATTAAAAGATGTTTTTGTTTAGAGGAGTGGTCAGGAACAAAAGGGAGCCTCTGACAAAAGTTGCAGCAGTCGCTTGAATAGAGAAGAGTTTTCTCTTCTAGAAAGCTCCCAAACARCATTTTTCCTTAAAGAATTGTAGCATCTGTTAAAAGTCTAACAGGACTTTAGTCAGCAATTGCAAATACTATAAAAGTTCACTATCTGTGTAGATTTGAGGGATTCTCACACTTCTTGCTCTTCTCCAGTTTTCACCCCCAAACTCGCTGAGGATGGCTTTGTCCTTGCAAAGCCCCCTCTCTTTAAGCCAGCCAGCCCCTTTTTCTTCTGCAAGCATCATTTTCCTATTAGAAACGATGTTTTTATTACCCTCCTATCACGCTGAGCAGTGGGGGATATTCCTTCCCCAGCAGCTGGAGCACAAGGCCTCTCACCCTGTGGGGATTTGGCAAACTCAAACCGGTTACAAACCCAGTGGAGCAGCGAGCGAGGTCTGCACAGAGGATGCCTTGCCTGKAACAGCACACAGACCATTCCTGCACAACTAAAACCACGCCACTATTTTGCTTTTTGAGAGACAATAGGTCTCTTTCTCCTCTCCTCCCAAAAACAGGCCAGGCACAATAGCTCCAAAATGAAAACCTTTTGTGAGCGCATATTATTTGGTTTCAAGCTGCCTGGAGTATAGTGATGATTTTTTCAGCTCCTTGCAGCAGCTGCCAGTGTTTCTGTGAGAGGAGATGGGAGTGCTGAATATCTTTGTGTGTGTGTGTGTGTGTTATTTGCTATGATTTTTAATTTATTTTTTTAAAAAAAACTTTCAAAAGGCTGTTTAGGAAATCGCTGCCAGCCCTCTTGGTGACCCCAATACGTTTTTCTTGTGGAAGGAAGTTCAGCAAGGAAAGCCACCACTTAAATTTAGAGAACACTGACCTATTCTGTGTTACTACAGAAATTTGTGAAGCCTAGGGAAAACTCTGGAGGAAGAACGAGGAGAGGGGGGGAAAAAGCCTCTCCAAAACAATAGAAAGGCTCTTCTCAGACTCATCCAAGAAATATTGTTATTCAAARAAGAGTAAAACTCGCAATTGATTTGTCTTCCTCTCATCCTCTTCCCCCACCTCAGTCCTTTTGTAAGAGAGGAGCTCCTGGAGCTCACCTTTTAATGCATTCCTTGCCTGGSGTTACAGCCAAGTGTGAGTAAGCATTAATGCAGCTCCACGTATCTGGCTACATAAGTGGTTCTGCAAGGCTTAAATTACTTTTCTGGGGGTGAGGGGGGCAGTGTCAGTCCTCTTTYGACATCTTTGGTGAGCACTAGCTTGGAAAGAAATAAAACACAGTGATTTTCTTTTGCTGTTTTTTATTTTTAAGTGTTTTTTTTTCATAGTACCACATTTTTACAGAGATTTTTCTAACAGCTGAATCACTTCACTCCCAGACAGAACAGAGCAGGGATTCACTGACTCTATTTTCTGCCATGCCAGAGGCGTGGGACAAGGTGTGATTTTGGTTTTTGGCACGTGAATCCTTTGTCAAAGAATAGACATCTGCCTTTCAGGCTGCTGGCCACTGAACCCAAGGGCTGCCACTCAACCACGCCTGAAAAGGCTGAATTAGAATTTCTCATATTCAATACTTTTTAACAAATTGTCTCACTTGGCTACAAAAWAAAAGCTTTACAGCAAAACTGAGGCCGTGCTTACAGAGTGGCACAGGGTTCTGTGTTCTGCCTGGAGGCAAGGCTGACCCAGGCTGATGATGGAGTGCACTTCTAGAAAACACACAGCTGCATTTTTTTGGCACTAAAACTTACAGTTTGCCCTTCCCGAGGTTTATAAACCCATTGCCTCAATTTGGTGCGTGGAAGTGAAGCAGAACTGATTCATTCTGGGGAAAGGAAGAAGACCCATGGAAAGGACTTTTAGTTTGAGGTTGTTCTGCTCAGAGAGGAAAAATGAGATAACCCAAACCCAAAGAAGAGGATCTGAGCGTGTTCTGGCTCAGGGCAATGTAGACAAACCCTCTCAACCTTTCAGACCCTGGGCTTTGGTGGATTTTAACTCCATCTTATCCCCAGATTTGGCAAGGAGGGTGCAGAGCCGCCCCTATTCACTGTCACAGCCTCAGCCAGGGGTCTCCAGCYTTGTGATTGCTGATTCCAGTTCGTTTCCCTGATTTACAGTTTCCTGATTTGCAGGTTGTTAAAACACTTGTAAAAAACACTGGTCTGGAAAACGTTCCTAAATAATTACGTTGATGACTAAAAATCAGGCTGGAAGGGCTTTAATTCGTAGCAGCTTATACAATAAGGGAGATTTAGGGAGAGCTTTTATTCTCAACTCATACTTTTAATGTTTCATTCATGCTCATATCCTGTACTACAGACCCCAAAGTGAGTTTATACAGATAAACTCTCATTCCACAGCCAGGAACTGGTTCACTCTCTGGAAAACCTTTCYTAGGCAAGTAAATTTTTCTGCCTGAAGGTTAGTGCTGTGTTTATGCCCTGGAGGGCTTGTGGGGAATTATTTTCCCCTTTGGAAGGGGATTGTGGGAATTGGGAGGTTGGTGTTAAAAATAGGGAATTTAGCAGAAAGTGAGCTGAAGAAGACTCATTTATTTATGCAAATAAAGGCCACGCTCTGGGATTTGGGCAGCACAGCCTGACACATCCTGGATCTGCAAATGAGCAAGGCACAGMCAAGACCACTTTGATTTTTACCTTTGGTGTTGAGAGGAGAGAGATCTGTTGCCATTAGCCCGGGCTAATGTTCAGGCTTACAGTGGTGTCATCTCAAATTTCTCATTTAACCAGTCCCAGCTGTGTCAAAGCCCTGCCTGCAACAGAGCTGGAAGTTGGAATTACCCAGTGCACCTCCCAAAATGCATTGGCTCCATTGTAAGGTCTGGTTAGGACCATTTTGACATGTCTTCTGCTGGAAAATGTCTTTGTTAAAGCTCTTCAGAAATTCATCTGTTACTTAACGTCAAGACAACTCAGAATATCCTGAGTGAGGCCTGGCCAGGGTGGAAGATGGGCTTTACCACATCCCAAAAGAATAAATTCAGGCTATTGTGAGCTGTTTCTGGTTCTGTAATGACTCCCAGCAGGGAAACTGCTTGAGATTCACAATTTTTCACCAATGAGATAAACATTCTCTGCTCAGCTCCRTTTGCAAGTCTTACATTGTTTAGAGGCCTCAAAGAATTTAACACAAGGGCATGGCTACATTCAAACAGGGTTTTTAGGTGGGATGGAGCAGTTTCTGCATTAAAGGAAWGAGGATTACAGGAGTTTGCCCATCAGGTGCAGTAACAAACATCTTCTGCAACTTTGCAGGGCCATGGAGAGCACTGCCCCAGGCTCAGGTGGGAGCTCACTCCTTTGGAGAGGACCAGAACTCCTGGAAGCCTCAATAATACAGAATTCTTAAAGGTTTTTAATTGCTCAGCAGCTTAATGTATTAACAGAAACATTAAAACTAATTTTTTTAAAGGGCCTGGGTGCCCGGTCTGCCAAGAGGCAGCGCTGAGGGAGGGGAGCTGCTTTTGGCTGAAATAACTTCAATGAGAGAAGCTGTGAAAACAGTGCCTCCTGGAGAAATGGAATTCTAGATGTGCCCAAATCCGCTTCTGTCACCTGCTGTGGCTCTCCAGGGATGGAGCATCCTCCTGGTCCCACTCTCAGGAAACACCTGGCAGGCAATATTTGCTTTTTTTCATCCTTCTACATCTTATCCCACCTTCTTGTGCACACTAAAGTGCTGTGTTGGCCATCAGTTTGGGTGCTGGCACATTGAASGAATTCCCTTTGGTGCTGTGTTACATTACTAAGAAAAAAATATTTCTTCTGCTAGATGAATTGATGAAACAAAGAAGAAACAATGTCTTGGTCAAAAGTTTTCATTGAAATTTAGTAGAACAGTGATGGGAGATACTTTTGAGAGAGGAAAAAGGGTTTTTCAAGAATTGCCATATCATGACCTCATTGTGGCTGCAGAGTGGAAGAGAAAAGCAACAGCTTGCCAGTAAATCCAGGTGAATTTGCAAATTAGAACCACATATTTCCAAGGGACAGGCATGCACCATGGGATGTTTGTAGTGTCAAATTATCTGAACTTCTTGAGCACTCTGAGATCAGCAAATTCTACCCTCTCCTTTAGCAATTTCTGCAGCAAAAAGCAGTTTAATTGGCAATTATCTCCCTGTGTCAGTTTAATTTACAATTATCTCTGTGTGAAAGGGTGAGAATATGGAACCAGACAGTTTTAGGATGGAGGTGAGGGCCTTGCCAGTGAAGCAGAAAAGTCCACTCTGCTCTACCACAACTTTTGCCACTAATATCCCTCAAGGGACCCCTTAAGGAGCTCCCAAGGCTACAGCACAGGCAGWGGTAGAGAGTTTTTAAAAGCCATTTCCACATTGTTAATAACGTGTGCAAATATTGGGTTTTATTATTTCCTCTTTGATTTTATGACTATTGCAGATTATTCAGAAAGCAAACTGGAAAAAAAAAATACAAGCCATTTATTGCCCGGGTTTTCTTTGTTTTTTAAACCTGTTACACTTTAAAGCATCGTGAGGAGTTCCAGATCATACTCATAACAACAAGAGTGCTTTATGAATTGAGAGAATTTGACTGCAAGTCTGAACACCGCTATAAATGTTGGGGTGGGAGTCCCAGAGGAGCTGTAAGGTCATTTATGGCTCGAGAACTCGGTGAAATTGTGCTGTAACTCCTGAATGAAGCACCTCCAGCTTTGCCAGGGCTGCCTGCCCTCCCCAAGYGACCTTCTGTAACTGGACTGATGATCTCCTGATAACAAGATATCAGGATAACATCTTCCTTCCTGACCCTTTGGGTTTTGCTAGAAAACAGATGTTCCTGGAGTACCTGACAGTCTCACTTTGAACGCTGGCAGGAAATAGATATTGGAGAACACAGACATGATTTTTTTTTTTAATTATTGCACCTGATCATTCTTGAGCCTTGATAGTGGGGACTAAGATTTGGGCAAGGATCCAAATTGGCTCTTCCTCATGAAATCCATTCTCCTGTTCCCACATGCACATTAAGGTGAGCATTAAATCTGATGTTTCAGTTTTAAATCTCAACTCCATTGCTTTTGTTCTGAGCCAAACATTTCCTGGGGGAGGCACAGGCACARCAGATGAGGAGCCTTCTTCCAGGGTACCTGTTTCTACTAAATGTGTGATGAAATTACAGATCATTCTGAGTGGTTCTGGGTGTTTTGTCCAAGGTACCAGCTAATTAAGCTGCAATGAGTTCCCACCTTGGCCAAGCACATGATTTTGTACATCAATCTTCACAAAATGTTGCCAAAGTGCAGGTGGCACCATGACCTAAAACTAACACCCATAGGCCTTGTTAAATCACCATTTCTTCTTCCCTGGTGGCTCTCTGGTTTCTGTTAAACCAAAGCTTTAAAGTTCAAAAATTACTGTAGATATTTAAACTCTTTTCCCCTCCTGCCATGCTTTTCTAAACAACCCTATTGAGCTTTTCCACCCAGAGGCAACTGCATTTGACTGTTTACACGATGTTTGACAGCTTAAAATGCATCTTTTGTGCTCRTTTTTCAGCACAGCGGGCAGGTAAGCCAGTTTTTTGTGACTTCAAGGATCATCTTATCAATGAAAGAAAAAAAAATACAGTTAAACACACAAATCATAGTAACTTCAGATAACTGTAACTGGAGTAACTGTGAAACTGTTAATCAAGCAGATTGCACCCGTTTAAGGTTGGTAAATATTCTTTTAAAAGGTTATTCTTAAAATGTGATGTTCTGGACCTGAAAGAAGAGTAAATCTGTAGGTACCCTGATATCTCTGCCACTGACCACTTCAATATGAACTGAACCCACAATCCAAACAAGGATTAGATTTGCCAGTTGGGCAGTGGCAGTAAAATTCTGAAGCAGAAACATTTCCAATGTGTCAGGCCATTCCTGCAATGTGAGTTCTGTATAAATCATGGCAGTGCTCTGTGTCAAGCTGTGTTCTGTAGGAATAAAAGCCAAACTAAGAAGTAAGTGACACAGATGAGGCTACTGGCTTGCTTCAAATTATTCCAAATTAAGTCATTTTTGAACTTAAAACCTTTGGCTTAAAACAAACCAGAGAGCCATCAGGGAAGCAAAAACCTGAGTGCCATGAAAAAGTGAGCTCTGAGTTCATGGATATGATTCATTTTCCCCTTTTTCTTTCCATCCATCCTGGAGCCAGCCAAATGAATCTCTCACCTGGCCTTTCTTTACCCTGAAACTCAGAGTAATGGGAGGAACAGAGGGGCTGACGTGGCAGGATGTTTGTGGGAGGCTCTGCTGTGGAAATAATTGCACAAATATAATAATATTATTAAATATATTATTAAATATTAACTATATCTTATTAACTATAATAATATGTAATCAATATATTTGTTTATGGAAAGAGAGAGAGGTATAGTGTGGTGATAGAGATGTCTGGGTGGAATTAACGTGGCATTTGCACAAAATCCTGTCTCTCCATTTCTTCCGAGCCAGGAATGAAGGGATCCCTCACACATACACACAAAACCCTCCCAGGGCATGGCACGAACATCTGAAGCCCCCGTGAACACAATTTTTTTGTTGCTGATGCTCGCTTTCATCACATCCAATGTTTGCTCCACGCTGACTGCTSCTAAGAGCGTCACTCTTCACAACCTGTACGGATATTAATCTTCCAAAGAGGAATTTAAAAAGCAGAGCGAACCCCTTCAGGCTGATACAGGGGAGGTGATGCCCTGCCTGTTTTTAATTAGAGCTAGCTTGTTTAATGAGGTAATGTCCCGTGGCGCTGGGTTATCTCCTGGAAGAGGGACACTCAGAAAACATCGCAGGAAAGGCTGTTCAGTGTTAGCACCATCATTCATCACCCCAGCTCTTTGGAGAGCCTGACAGACAGAGCACRTCCTGCAGGGCTCCACCAGCCCCTGGCACGCTGCTAAATGTGATTTAGCCAGATGTATCAAAGCAGCAGACARGACCCTGCTATTTGGACAGCGTTCACAGCATCCTGGGCAAACAGTCAGGAAATGTTCAATAATGTGCCTCGCACAAGTGTGGCAAGAAGCAGATYCTTAGAGGGTCGGGTAGCCAAGAGAAATCCTGGCAGTGCCTCTCTGCAGCTCTCAGTCACATGCTGGCTTTGTTGTTATTGTTTGAGGGTTTATTTTGGTAAGGGTTTCTCTGGGTTTGAGGTTCCAAAAAGAGGATTTAAGGTGTTCTGGACACCTCCATATCTGGTTGGTGATCAAGGGGATGAATGTGAGCAGCAGGATCCCTGGAGAACCCATGGGTCTGGGTCCTGCCCAGCACAAAGCTGAATTCTGCAGCAGCCCCAAAACYCTGCTCCCAGTGCAGAAGGGATCAGTGGTGTTCAGGCAGTGGGAGAGCAAATACCAGCAYAGACAGGGGGTTTAGTGGGGCCTCTGGCTGCATCTCTAGGCTGCAGAATCCAGTCTGGCATGGTGACAGCCTCCGTTTTGGAATCCAAGAGGGCTTCTGCAGAGTATAGCTCAAGGACACCTAACTCTCTGACACTAAAGTAATAATAACAGCTCCCAAATTTTGCCATGTGGACCTTTTCCTGAAAGCTTGAGTATACCCACAGACCTGTCCTTGATTCTCAGCATGGAATATTGTGTCTGTGAGATGTCTCCATCAGTTGCACCGCTGGAGGATTGCTCCCCCAGGAGAGCAGAGCCTGCAGTAGGGACAGCAGATACCCTGGGGAAAATGGGATTTTACTYTTTCTGCTCCAGGTCCTGCTGCCCAGGCAGGTGGCACTGCCAGCAGCTGCCAGAGAAACCCTTGCCACGATTCCTGTGGCTGCTGGAAGCAGGTGGGGCTCGTGGCACTGGTGTTTTGCTATTTAAGGCTGCAGCTTCTTTGCCAGCAAAGGAAGAAAGGAGCGTGGTTAATGCACTGCCCTGTGGGCTGCTGGCAGAAGATGTTTGACTTCTAGCGGGGGAAATGTTCCAGTGGGCCTGGAAAAAGAATAGTTGTGATGTGTATTTTCAGCCTAAAGGCCAAAAACTCGTTAAATTCGCAATGTAGAAGCAAAGCTCTTTTTTGCACCGATTTTTTTAATAATTATTATTATTAGCAAAGCTCTACCTAAAACCACTTTTCTGAGGAGACCCCCCACTTCTCCCAGGAGCCAGAACTGCAGCTGGGCTGAGGAACAGACACACAACCCAGACACCTCTCCATGTGCTGTGGTGTCAGCTTCACCTGTGAATTCAGCTTTGGCTCAGGGCTGCTGCACAGAGATGTAAAACCCATCTGGGCCCCGCAGCCTTGGAAAGCTCTTTGATGATGTTTCCAGCAGCAGAAACGCAGCATCTGCAGAGCCTTGCATCCTGCTGCTAATAAGTCTGCTTTTACACCACTCTGCTACACTTATTAACTTGCATTTACATATTTTTCCAATAATCTGTTAAACAAGTGACTCGATGACCATAAATCCTGGGGAGTGAGGAGTGCAGAGTGTGCTGGAAGTGCCTGGGGTTCAGTTTAACCCTTCAGGCCCCACTAAAATAGCCAAAGCCAGAGCAGTGTCCTGCCATGTGCCAGCAGGGAAGGGTAAATGTTTCAAAAAGAACAGAATTTCTTGTGCTGTCCCCAAAAAAATACAAAATCTGGCGCTGCTGTTGCCAAGCCCCAAAATGGAAACTAATGCAGAATGGGGGAATTGGAAATGTTTTGCTAGYGAGTGCACACAGTGGTTCTGCACGGATATTCAGCTGTCAGTAAAATCCCATCCTGGATTCTGCACCCAGGTTCACTAAACCCAAAGGCCTTCCCTGTTTGATGATATATGACGAGGCAAAGGAAATCTGGGATGGCTTTTTAGGGTAGGACAGAGCAGGGACAGCTGGGTGGAGTGAGTGAAACATCAGCACTGTCCAGAGACATCAATATCCTATGATAAAATAAGGGATTATTGGGTTGGAAGGGCATCAACCCTGAATTTCTAGGTTTGAGTCCTTCCCCCTACYCTACCCTTGGAATTCAGCCTCCTCCCTAAGAGAAACTGAAAGATTGTCCAATATATATTATTATTTTTTATACATATATATACACACACACATAGTTGCTCCCAATTACCCAGGAATAACTGTTTCCTCTGCTGAGCCAGCTGCGTGGATGGCTGAACAATCTGTCTGTTCAAACACACTTCAGTCAGCTTTCTCTAGCTGATTTGGCAAGAATTTTTCTTCCTACGACTGGATCTCCTCCAGTAACAACTTAGACAGCCTTTYGACTTTGGGTCATGGCTGCACGACACTGAATCCTTTCATTTGTCTCTCTGCAAATAACRATGGGAAAGCCAAAGGATTGCCATGCTTCCAGTTGAGAAAGGATAGTTTAGTTCTCTGTGCCACACATCCAGGTGTCAGCTGGTTTTATAGCACGAAGCAGGATGGATTTTCTCAAAAAAAAAAAAAGAGGTTGGGATGGGCACTCAGAGGTTCAAGCCCCGAAACACATCCTGGATAATCACCCATTTTTGCATCTGATTGTATGGAGGTAACTTTTCTCCTCAAAAGGTTTTTTCTCTGACTGAAGTGCTCAGCTTAGTGAGGAGGATCAGGGCAAAGAAATTTCAATTCCAGGCAACCAAGAAAGATCTGGAATAGGATCTGCCAGCAGCAGCRAGGGTGAGCAGGAAGGGACAGTGGTGTTGTCATCAGGTCTGCTCCACCTTTCCCACTCCCACCCTTCTTTTTGTGACAGCTCTACTCAGGCTGTGGCTGTAAAGGCTTTGAAAACCTCCAGGCAGGTTACAGCMCAGGCATTTTACACCTGCAAATTTACCCTGCTTTCGCTAAAACTTCAGCTCGGAATGACAACCCCTCATAAATACTTCACATGCCCCAATTTTGGAAGAAAATGTGGCCTTGATTAGCGACTGTTAATCAATTTCCCTTTCAATTTAATCTTCTTGTTCCAAATACAGAGTGAGAYCGCTCAGTTTGTAACGTTCCCAAACTTTGTGCTGCTGCATGGCACAAGGAAAYCAGACCCAGCCTCCAAGGCTGTCATCCTAGGAACTTTCATAAACAGTGAAATGCTATTTTGMCAAAATCAGCACTTTTCTGCAGCCATTTCCCTGATGACTTAGGGCAATCTGCTGGGGCTGAGCTTGATAAGCCCCCCTGATTTTTGTAATGCAGCTTAATCTGCAAAAGCAGGATTTCAGCACTACCTAATCACCTTGGGCTCCTTTGCCTTTGCCAATCCATGATGCTGCTGCAGGCTTCAAAGGTTCTGGTGGCATAATGACATCTTCAGACCTACCTTTACTGYAGTTCCAAAATTCCCATCCAATCCCATGTGCCAGAGCATATAATATTGTTTTAATTGCCAGCTCGCTGCTTTAGGGGCACCTTCCTTCATAACTTCTGCCTCACTTGTAATGATGAGATCTCTTGCAGATGCAGTTAATCAAAAAGATTACAATCACTCCAGAAACACCTGCATTGGAAATAAGTCTGGSTTTTATTACTACGAATTCCTACTGCTGACAAGCTCCGGGAGGAGAGAATGGGGAAAAACCCAAGATCCCTTTGCACAGCTGGAATATAAATGAGAAATTTTCTTTCCATTTATTTTTCTTCTGTAAACGGTTTAGCTGCTATTGATCAAGATTACCACCAAATAAAAATCAGAATCTACTGGCTTGTGGTGTTTTGTATAACACACTCATAAAACAATTTTATGCCTTCACCACTGGAACAGGCCATACTTTTTATTGGGATATGTACAGAGCTGGAAAGAGTGTTCATTGTCAGGGCTCAGCAAACAGACACTCAGRAGCAGAAAGGATCCTGTATTGGGATTCCACATTGCATATGGAGGACAAAATACTTCAGCTGTTCCCCYAGCCTTCATCCTCTTCACCCTTATGAAATTAAGGATAAATATAAAAGAGTTCATTGGTTGTACAACAGGAAGCAGAGGAGTCAGAAGTATTAAGGGAGCAGCACAAAGATGTGTAATTCACTGCAGGGTAARAAGACTTTCTTAAAACTGTTGCAAACTCTTCAATTAATGACCCTATAACTGTGAATCTCTTCCCTCTAACTCTTGGGTAGGTGCCAGCACACTGTGTCAGAGAAATACGAAATTTTCAACAAAGCCCTACAGTGGTAAATGTGACACAGCATTTCCAAATTCCAAGGTTCAGATAATAAAATATCTTGGGATCCTGAAAACTGTCAAAATGAGAAATAAAATGCMATTTCTTACAGGAAACACAAGGACATCCATGTCCTCCAAGGACGGAATGGCAACAGTCTAAGAATCAGCTCAAGGCACATTTATTAAGGAATGCTAATTTATTAAAGTCTGCATATTKAAGTCCCTGGACTATTAAAAAGTTCTGAACACAGAACTTTTTAAAAATTAAATGTTACATTTAAAATCTGTGAAGGATGTTCACAATTTTTCACATTTTTTTTAAGTAGCTGCTAAGTGCTGCTTCTACAGTGATCTAATAGCACAGGAAAAAAAAAATTCAAAGTGTCTCCCTGTCTCAGGACTGAATTCTCACTGCAGAGTCGGTATGAAATGGTTCCAATGCACAACATCCTTCTCCCTCTCACTGGATGACAACTCAAACCCAATATATGCTCCAAGGAATGATTTAGTGGGGATAGTCTGTCCCACTGCTTCTGCAAGAGCTACAGGAAAGAATCTCTAATGCAAAAGCAGAAAAATCAGACCCTTTACTGGCTCTTGATAATAATATTTTCGTTTACCTTCTATAAGTTCTTAGCTTAGCTACATTTTCARATCCAGAAACCATTGGAGGCTGGGCTGGCACAGTTACTGACTGGTTTAAAATGGATATATTTGTCATGCAGCTTCATTTAAACAGCCTGGAATTCATATTAGACAACTGAGAAAAGGAATGGCCCTATCAGAGAAGATGCTCTGTTAACAGCAAGGTGACACTTCATATTTTGAGCAGAAGAAATATTTAGGGCCACATCCAGCAAACCACTTAGCTACCTACAGTTCAAGCTGGATGTGTTAYAGATATCAGAATCCAAAAAGACAAGACACAAACCCCACATAAGTTGACAGTTTCTGAATTTTRCATTAAAGACAAGCAAAGTAAAATATGCATAGAGATTTTATTGGAAAAAGGGGGAATGTGTTCTGTGACCAGAGTAATGCTCCTTCTGGCCCTGGCAGATTCAACAGCAGAGCTGAAGGATCCCCTTCCCTCATCYTAAATTTTCTTTCAGTGTGAAATTGGAAGAGATGGATCAGAAARGCTAAAGGAGGATTAAAGAAGGAAAAACCCTGGGTTAAAGAAGGTTTAAAGTGTACCTGTTCTACTTCACCAGGTTTTATCTTTGAGGCTGTCACTGTTGTGACCTCCCATTTTCCTTGAGGATCAAACCTGGCCMAAGTCAGCACAACAGAGCTCCAGGAATGCTTTGGGCTGCAGAGCACAGACTCAGAGAGCTGGATAAATCCAGCCTGCAGGAATCCTGAGTGATCTGGAGTAACAAGAAGGGAAATACTTCAGACATCCTTTCTCTTTGCCATTTGTCCTGGCAGCCTTTCACAGCTCTTGGTTGAGGTCAGTGCTGGGGCTGAGTGATCAACACACGCTAGAAACAGCAGCACAGTGGTGCTCACGGCATTGAGAAGTGTCCAGATGTCACAAATATCACTCATCCACTCACAATCAAGCTCCATTTCTTCTTTCCAGAGCTGAGGAGTGTCTAAAGATGGGCTGGAGAAACAGGACTTTGCCTAACGGGAGATAGGAGGTCACTGAAGTAACAGTCATTGCTGACTTCAGTGTACTTAAAGTCAGACTTAGCCTGTGGTTAAATATACAAGTCCTTTGCCCTTTAGGGCTTAAAATAAATTTGCCTTAAACTACTGCGTTGGCTTACATTACAAGATAAATTATGAAAAATAAGTTGGCCTCAAAGCATAGTTTTGCTTAGCTGCTCTGGGCATGAACCGTTTCACTCGGACTCTGTTTKCCAGACCACCTATCTCCCTCACCAGGAGGATGAAGAGAAAATAATCAACAGGGGCTGGAGCCTATTTAGACAACTGCTCAGCTCCTTGCAAAGGGCTCCTTCTGGGGTGGAAGAGAGAAGATCCACCACAGAGGAAAAACAAAGCCTGCTCAGGGCTGAACGTGATGCTGACGCAATGCTGTGATGTTGCAGGACAGAAAGGAGAGGGTTCAGGGTTTTACCAAGAACACGGCATAGGGACAGCATCTGTGCCTGCCTTTTTCCTCTCTCCTTGTTCTCCTCTCTCCTCTGGCTCTCACCTTGCCTCCTCCCTCACCTTTACTCCATTTAAGTAAGTGCTGAACACACACAGAGCSTTGCACGCCACAACTCTCATCACACCCATCGCTTTGACAGCGATGATCCCAGCACCCTTTATGAGCTCTGCAACCAATTACAGCTGAAATCAATATGAACCCATCAATACAAGCTCTTGAGCTTTACAACCGAGCAGCAGTGACAGGCACAGCCTGCATCTTTTCTAATAACACGATCTAGCTGCCTCAAAAGGGGAGATGTATTAAAACGCAGCGCTGCTACAGTATGTCATACATAAAATGTCATACATAAAATGTCATATATAAAATATCATATATAACATGTCATGCAAAACAAGAGGGAACGAACAAACTACAAAGACACCTCTGTGAAGGCATTATTGCGCTGCTATTGAGCAGTGCCTTTCAGCAGCAAATCAATCACCAGCTCCCTTAAATGCATTTAGCTGCAGAAATACTGCATTTCTAATCTCTGTTCTTGAGCTTGGCCCAGGATTTTGCTGCCTTCCAAGCTCTGCAAAGGTGACCCACTCGTGATCCCTTCAGCAAAGTTTCAGTGGCTGCCTTTGCTGCTGCCTCTGTTGGTCAATCCAGGCAACTCTGAGACAGCAGAGGGGGCTGAGTGCTCCTCACCCACATTTCACGTGTGCCCTGCGCTGGGYTCATGCCTAGACTTGAACTACGAAAAGAGAAAAATTAAAAAAGAATTTATGATCTCATGAACCTTGAGAGCAGAGGCCCTTGAGCATCATGTGAATGACAGCAGCACTCTCGAGTCTGGATCCCAGCCCGCGTTTTCCATCCAAGAGGACTGAGCGATGTTTGGAATTGCACAGCGAGGAATCTAAACTGAACCAGGTGTCTCCCCAGTTTTGCCAAAAAAATAGTTTGACACATACTAGCTTATAAATAGATGGTTCTGCCAGATCAAACAATGATATATTACACTGACCACTCAAACAGCCCAGCAATGAAGCAATTTTCATGAGGATGCAATACTTTTTTTTTTACTTTTTAAAATTGAAAATAATAAACAGATTGGTTTGTGTTATCATGAAAAATGTGTTAAGGGGTAAGGTCTGTGAAGAAAAATCTGACAAGTCATAGGTCATAAAAGTTTCAGTTCAAGCTTGTTCATATTATAGTGAAATAAATTATTGCTGAAAACTTCTTTCAAAGAGTTCCTTTTTGATTGGGGCTTGGTTTTAAGATGAGCAAGCACTTTAAACGTGAGCTGCTCCCATTGTTTGTGAGCAATAAACAGCAGGCTGAATAGAAAAGCAGAGACCAGAARTTATTCCCACTGGAGTAAAAGAAAAGCTGCAGAACATCCTTTATCAGACTGTGATTTTGTATATCACCTGTCCACACAMGGGCACCTGGGCAGGGAGTTCCCAGCACCATGTGAGGTTTTTCTTTCTCCTGCAGGTACAACCCACAAAMCCAGCTGGCACTTGGGGAAATCCAGCTGGCCAGTCCAATTCTGATGTGACTGACTCCATTTCTGAGATTTAACTCCTTCTACTGGAACCACAMGGAATTTAATTCTCATTTTGTTCTTTCTAAAATAAGAATGTTTTGATCATGATGAGCAGTGTCTCGCTCAGAACAAAAGAGTTTTGGAGGGGAGCAGTGATGTGGATCAGCACAGGACTAAAGGGTGTCCTGCAGAGATGGTGTCTGCAGCAGAATTACTCAGTGCAAATGATTCATGGAGAAACCTCTTTTTGCTGATAGGCTCTGGAGAGGTGCCTGGACACGGTGATAAGGAGCTGACAGGGAACCAGCCATGCTCAAATGCCTTTCAGTTCATCTAAACTTGCAGAGAAAAATCACATTTCAAGTCTTTGGGACCCTTCCAGTCATGTCTTTCCCTTCTGACAGTCTTCCAGCTCCCCGGGACTCTCTGGCCCTCCCCAGTATCCTCTTTTGTCTCCTCTGCTCCCCCAAGGACAGGTCTGTTCTTTTCTCAGCCMTTTCCACTTCCACCCAGGAGATTCCTGGGGAAGAGCCACAGGTTCTGCCATCAGCTGTCCCTCCTCCTCACTCAGGACACGCTGAACCTTTCAGATCAAGATTTTTCCCAAAGCAGCAGATTCAACTCTCCCCCAGTGTTATTTCTAGCACAGCCTTGTGCTCCAGCACGTGAAAGCTCTCTAACACACATCACATATTTTTCCAGGCTCCACCACAGCGTCAGATTTAATGAAACACTTAAATACCAGACCTCAGAACTCGGGATTCCCAAGCCAGACAAATGGATGATCTGCATCAGGGCCTGGCTGTGCAATYTGTGCAATCCTTCCTCTGCCCAGCACTTGCCCTGGGGACAGGTAAAACCAACAGGCTGAGAAAAAAAAAGAGGAAACAAGGCCATGGATAGGAATGGGGTTCATGATAGTAATTTGTTCTGCCAGCCTAAGGAAAGCCTGGTTACAGGGTCCAAACTTCTACTTGGCACCTGAAAAGCAAGAAGCTAAATCAGAGACCTGAGCATTAGTCCAGGAGTTAGAATAGGAAATACTAAAATCATTCTTTGATTGAAGTGGTCTTGCCCAGACAAAGAGATCGTGCTGGAGGAGAAGGGTCAGGTGCAATGGGACACAAGGATGGAGAGAAGAAGACACCACCAAAATGACCCCGCTGAAAATGTGGAGTTTTCCCCATTTCCACTTTCAGAGCAGCTCCATGAAGYCCATCACCAGCTCTAGCACTGAGAYRTGGGACCAACACTATAAATTCTCAGGGAACCACAAAAAGCTGCATTTTCTGGGCCAAAGAACGAGCTGTAGTGGCAGCAGGAAGGTTTCMCAGTCAGTGTCACAGAGAAGCACAGYAGGGGTTGYAGCASGGATCATTTGTTTTGTTTCCAMCACAACAATTCACCCAGGASWMGTTTRTCCCTCCCAGCCTGCCAGGCACAAAACATTCACCAGCTTCCTTTTCCATTCCAAATTTAAGATCTACCTGCAAAATATAAAAAGTCTCCAKCATGACAACATGCAGAATAAGAGGAAGAGAGCATATTTACTATCTGTAAGTCTCTTTGGTAGCTGGGAAGTTGTGAGGTGGCAGATTTTCAGTATTGCTCTGCTGCCATCTGAAATGGGCTGTGTGGCTCTCTGGATTATTTTATCAAATCTATAAACCCACTAAAACAATAGTTCTGGCTATAAGAACTCTTTCAGGGTGGGGTGGAAAACAAGAAACCATTGCTGGAGAGTATCTGGTGTTGATCACAAAGAGAATAAGTACTATTTGCCCAGAGAAAACAAGATTTTTCCACTAACCTCTTCTTTTGCTTTCTCAGCAAATTTTTCTGTTTKCTCTAGTCTGCAGCCCTTCTCTAGCCAGTAAATTCAATATCTTGTGAGATCTAGAGAGAACAAAGTGAGCATTAGACAGACAAACAAGGAAGGGGTCAATTATTGTATTAAAATCCCCAAGTGCATTGTTCTAGCACAAATTTCACATTTGCTTGTGCATGCTTTTAACTGATTCCTTACTTTGTACCTTATAAATGGGCACCAGATGCCAGAGAGAATGATCAAAATTGCAGTGAAACTTGAGATCAAGTAAGTCTTTCCCTAA
>NW_026623306.1:279819-294982 GCF_030028575.1 Malurus melanocephalus
AAATTGCAAAATCTGCAAGACTTTGTRACTCCCTCCCCATCACTCCCCTCTCGAGGCACTGGAAGGACTGGAATTATCCCCGTCTCAAACTCAGGGATTGGCTTTCCTTTCCCAAACACAAACATCCAACAGCTGTAAAAATGGCACCCAGTCAAGTGCTGACTCTGCCAGTCCTGCTCTGCTCCCTCTCACGTCCCCCTGCCACGCTGCAGCCCATCACAATGTGCTGGGGAGGAAGGGCACAAATTGACTTGTAACCCATGTGTGTGGGCCAGTAGCCAAGTGATTGCACTTTACMAGCTGGCCACAGACCCACCTTTTATGTCGAAACACGGGGAGAATTAGGAAACTTTTTAAATTAAATAATTCTTCAATCGATGTTCTTCTGCTCTTGCTTTATTTTTGGGGTTTTTTTTCAGATTTTTAATTAGAAACACCTTATTTCTCTCCTTTTAAAGCCCTCCTGGATTGAGTTAGTTGGGTCAAAGAACAGCAAGTTCTGTACAAGTAAGATCATGTTAAGTTACTGAATCTTTTTGTGAATTATCTGGCTGCCTGCAGCATGGCCAGAACAKCTTTTCCCAGCATATGAACCAAAGAGAGACTGTAAGTCTTTCATCAGATGCTGCCTTTTAAGAAAAAAGTCCTTTTAGATATAATCTGCTGCYTCAGATTTACTTCATGTTCCTTCAAAGAGTATTCCTATCTTATTTTTTAACATTTGGGATATTAGAACCAATTTTCTGCTCTGATAGAGCTTTGCCAGGAAGACAGGGAGCTGAGCCCATCCCAGGCAAGGCCTCACAGATTCCTAGAAAGTTTCACCTTTGTCTTGCTGAAAAGCAAAGAGCCACAGACTTCTCCTCTCTAAAATGTTGTAGGAGTTTCATTTTCCCACCAAAAAAAAAATTGAACCAAAATAATGGTTTTTCTCTGTTTTTTTCCCAATGTGATGGGGACTGAGCCCCTCTTCACAATCCACTGATTATAAACTTTAAACCAAACGTGGCAGTTTCAGAACCAAGATCAGTTTGGCTGATAAATAAAGACATCTTGCAGTTTTGCAGTTATGACCCTTCTTGAAGGACAGTGGTCAAGTGACCGTCATCCAGCCCTTATGGACACAAACAAAAAGTTTCAAATTGCAGATTGTGTCACTCCAAGCTGAGAGAACATGCAGCAAATCCCATTGTGGGTCTTGTTCCCTTAGGAAAATGGATACAGCTCATCTCCATCAGCCAGGAAAGCAGAAAGAAAAAATGGTTTATGGGCATCAAATTTACAATTTCAGTGGTGGCCTATGACAGAAATCTCCCCTCCTTTCTGCAAGGAAAAAAATTAATTAAAAGGAAGGAACAGAAGGATAAGGAGAAGTTAGAGGAGGTGGAAATTGCTGCATTACAGAACCCTGGCTCAGAAATCCTGAGTGATTGCAGCATAACAAACAACCACAGAGCAGCTTCCCTCAGTCCATGTGCACACTCACATCCCTGGGGAGCCTTTTTTTTCAAATATGGGGCGGCTTTCTYACAATTTACAGGGCAAAACACTAAATCTAATTGTTTCCCATTTGCTGTGGACTGTCAGAGGTTCAGAACACAACACCAGCAGGTTATTACCAGGCTGACAGATGCTTAGTTCTGTGTCCAAACCTTTAGATCAGAAGCTGAGCCTGAGTCCTGCTCCTTTTTAAGTCAACAGAACTTCTCTGAGATCTTTCACTRTGTCCTGGCTTGCACTGCTCCTTATGGCAACTGTGAAAAACCAGGGACTGCCTAAATTAGACACCTCTATATTGATTTCAAGGCAGCACAGCCCTCAAAAYGGGGTGCTCAATACCTTTGGAAAGCCTTTTCCAGGTTTTTCCATACATTTGGAGAGTGCAGAAGCACAGGGAGTAAGTTTGGAAAGCCATTTGTGTGATGTCCCACTAAAACTCCAAGGTGCTGTTCAACAATCCAGCCTTTTGGAAATTTTGGCATGCTGCTCACAGGGCACCATTCATTTTYTTGACATAAATAGGGAAAGTTCTTTGCATCAAAGCTTGATAGGTTGGAAACTTTTTTCTTTCTASTGACAATACAGAACAACTTCCAGAGCTGAAGCTGATGAGGGCCAAACCCCACCAGAGGGGGTTTTGCCATTTTCTTTATTAAAACCCCCAGTGTGGTCCTACTAGAACAGTTCATACATTATAACTGTAACTTGAATTCAGYGTTGTTGCATAAAATATTCTCTCTGTAGCTGACAACACCGGAAAATTTTGCCCTCTAATGCACCTCAATATTTGTATTCTACATTAAAATCTTTCAGGCCACACCATCTTTGTCGGCTGGTGGGCTCWGCCCACATTTGGGCTCAGCCCAATTTGTCAGCCCACAATTCAGCAGGTGAGAGTGACAAATTCACYGCTCGATCTCAACAAACATTTGAATTCCACCCCGTGTTAAAAGGCCTCTTTATTCTCCTCCTTTAAGTTCTAGAGAGGGCAGGATCAAAACCCTTCCACCACTTTGATGGCTGTTAATGGTGTGCACCATCAGAAGCCGTGTTCAGGATGGAAAACGTCCTTGGATGACCCAGAAGCAGGAGGTCATCGCTGCACGAGGAGCTCAATCCAACACTGCACCTCCTGTASGCCAGCAGAACTTGGCATTTTGCTCCAAAATGTGTGTAAAATCTCTGGACTCCCTGGAATCCAGACCATTTCACTTCAAAGCTCAGCCTCGCTGGGCTGGTGAYGGGCAGCCTCACTGAGTCACCCRTGTTTACTCCTAAACAGTCTGCTCYGTATCCTGTTTTCTGGGATGTTTATAAGCACTCTTGGGATGCTCATTTTGTCTCCCCTGTTCAGACAGAACATCTTCAGCTCAGCTCTTCCCCAGCTTGGCATGCTGGGATCCAAGGAGCCAGCCCTGAGATCCAAGAGCTGCAGCACCTCTCCTGGGGAAACAGGCTGGGTCATTCAGCCAGGAGAGGAGAAGGSTCCAGGAGATCTTAGAGCACYTTCCAGTGTCTAAAGGGGYTACAAGGGAACAGGAGATGGACTTTTACAAGGGCCTGGGSTGACAGGACAACRGGGAAKGGMTTCAAACTGAAAGAGGGCAGGTTTAGATCAGGTTATAGGAAGAMATTCTTCCYTGTGASAGTGGTGGGATGATGGCACAGGTTGSCYAGAGAAGATGTGGATGCYCCATCCCTGAAGAAYTCAAGGCCAGGATGGAGCTCTGAGCAATCTGATCTAGTGGAAAGTGTCCCTGCCCATGGCAGCAGGCTGGAATGAGATCACTGGAAGGTCCCTTCCAACCCAAAGATGATTCTAGGATTTGGAAGCTGGATGATGTGCCATTACAGCTCTGTGCATGCACCAGAAACTGATGACCAAAATATTGCAGATTAACTGTCATTTGCCAGGATTCTGGGGAGGATTTTACCACCTCCTTCACCCCAACCACACCACAGCTGGACTGCTACCAGCCCCAGCCCCTGTCCATCTGAARTCCATTCTAATAAATCTGCAGCCCCAGCACAGCCATGACTGCTGCCACTGCTGCTGTGATTGAGCAGCCCAGAGTGTAACCCTGATGGAGATCAGCTCCTGCACATAATTCCATTCTCCACTCAGCCCCAGCACCCCTCTGGTGCTTATAACCAAGGCCAGGGTGGGCATTAGCCAGCTTCTAAAGGGCAGCAGAACAGGTTTTGCTCTCTGTGGCTCAATTTGCCTGTGTGGAGTCCTGGAAAGCCAGGCTGCTGGGAAAATGGTGGGAGAAAGCCAGGCTGCAACAACATTTTGGATGGACTGAAAGGAGGGAGGGAGGATAGGTTGTGAAGAGCCAGAGGCAAGGAAGCTGCAGCACTCGGGTGAATGAATCCTGGGCAAAAGTAAGCACTAGGAACAGTTAATAATAATCCAACACTCACAAGGGCATGTCAGAGACAAGCGCTCCCATATGAAACCCTGCTCACAAAAATCTGCAAATGAGCTGACACTAATGAAAACAAGGGCCTTGGAAGCTGTGTGGTGGCGGGAGGGAAAAGGAGAGGCTGTTGTATAACTTGCCCTTCCTGCCCAGACCTGCCAGTGCAGCTGGATTCTCACTTGCAGCRTCATCACTTTTGCTGCCTTGGCCTCCTGAACCCGCCGGCAGCCCCTCGCAGTGACCTGCCAAACCTTKGCTATCCAAACTTCTCTCCCTTTGAACAGCCTGATAAGGGGTCAACCTGTGCAGTAGCTTCTCGCTCTGCCCCGGAGGGAGAGCACAAAGAGGCCTGAAAAGCCAATTGCACTTGTTACCCGAGGCAGCTTTTGAACTCTGCACGGGGAGGATGGAATGCCCCCTTCCACTCAGCAGAACAAAGGGCAGCCAACCTGCAGGGGTTTACATCTGAAAGCTAAACATGAATGTGATTAATGTGTGGCTTTGAATTTCATGTATTATTGAATTGTATACATTACTCCAGGCTCGGAGAGGTTTTTTCCCCTTTTATACTTCGACACAATTGTGTGTTCTGTTTGGGAGAGGTGCGGAGCAGAGAACACCAGGCAAAAGTATTTCCATATGTATTCCACAAATTCTCCGCCTGGAGGACTTGAGCGAGCTGGGATTTATACTGTGTTCCACTGACCCCGAAAAAAAAAAACAACTTGAAACAGATTTACAGAAGATGCACTGGAGCTCATGGCAATTGAAACACTGGATACTTTACTTGACAGCCTCCAGGAATCCTTCCAGGCCCGCCCTTTCCTGCGAATCTGCTAAAGCTCCGGAAGATTATCCGAGTTAAGCGAATGTGCGGGATGCCGGGTTTTAGGAGACGRGCTGCCTCTCTTAAGAGCCATAAAAATGATCATCTCGTGTAACCAGCGCTCCGACTCCAAAGTCTGAGTCCTTGATCCCATTTAAGTCATAATCTGCTGATAGGAGCCAGAAAGCTGGACCACACCACCCCTGAGTGATCCTGCCGGCTTTGGTGGAATGCTGCATGACCAGAACAGAATCCTTCCTCTTGCTACTGGGGAAACCTGCAGCATATTTTTAGAAACAGTTAATTAACCCCATTCGTTACACACAAAGGGGCAACTGTGAAGCACACCTGGGCACTTCCAGTTTGGATTTCTTCGTTTTTTGTATGGCTCTTGGGCAAGTTTCCTCTCTGCACCACAACATAATGCAAGGCTAACAAAGGTTCTGAGAAAAACTGGGAGTTTTATTTTAGGGAATATAATTCTTGTTTAAATGGAGGGTTTTGCTGGGGAAATCTTAAATAGAGTGCCAAATGGTCGGTATCTGAGAGGCAACACCTGCCTTTCTGTGGCAATGGCTCTCCTCCTGCAGGCCCTGTGCCTTCCCACTCACCCGTCCAGTCCGTGCTGGGTGCAGCTCTCACTGCCCTGGCAGCTCTGGGTGGAACTGAACAACACAAAACCTGCACAAATARTGAGCCTTCACACAATTCCATGGCCTGGTGCTTTTCCTCAATGTCACGATTTTGATCTCCTGAGAAGCACCTTCAGCTTTGCCTCCAAGACAARGCACTGGTTTCTCTCCCAGTGTCTAACCCGGTCAGATGGTTGAACTCAGGCAGCACAATCACAGTTTGTGGAGAATATTCTGCAGTATCCAGACAGATCTCCAAAGGACTGTTTTCTTTGGGATGAGACCACTGAAAGGAGGAATTTGCTGTTCTATCACACACCACCACTCAGCTTGCTGTGATTAGCTCTACAAGCACCACCAGTAAAACATCCAGTGAGCCTGCCTTCCATGGGATTCTTCTCACTGGGCTGGGCAGGGAGGATCTGGAAGAAATGACAGATTATAAAGGGTTCCCATTTTCAAAACTCAGATTTAGATGGCTTCTCATAATTTTCCAAACAATTTGCATCTGGAACTTTATTTGATTGAGGAATGGAGCATGACTCCTGCAGCAGGAGAGTTCTCTCTCTCTCCAGGAGCAATTTCTGGTTCAGCAGGATGACTGACCTTTGTTTTGGACAGGAATATGAACTCTCTTGCCATTGRACACCTTTGAATCCTTGTCTCCTATGCTTTAGCCATTATTTTAGCCTATTACTAGCCAGGACAAGGATATAGTTTCTCCTGAAAGCATTAATAACTTCCCTGGCTTGCCAAGCTTATTACAGAGTAATGCTCCTTTAATTCTTTACTTCCCCATCTAAAGGTCCAGACACTGGATATGGGAATTGCAGCACTGATCCTCAAACCTGATATACGTCCAGCACTAATTTTCCTAGAGTGTCCCTGAAATAYGTACAGAAAAATTACCATTTAGGATCTTTAGGAAGGAGAGAAGCCCAGAGACCAGCCCTGCAGCTTCACCCTCAGCCTGAAATCTGGCATGGAAATTACAGAATCCAACTGCAGCTCTGAGCTCTGAGACCAAACCTGCTGCTTCTCTTGTTCTCCTTGGTGAGGTGCAGACACAAACCAGGCAAAAGGTGRCAATCACAGGTCTGTCAAATGTGTGAAAATGCAATTTATGCTTGGGACAGAAGGACAAGTAAGTTTTGAGCAGGGGACTGACTGGGAAAGAACAGTGTTGTAATTCTGTGATTTTCAAACAAAGTACATACCAAAGTAGCATCAAGAGTAGCAAAAGTATCAAATACATTTTGGTCCAGCCACCAGAAGCAAAACAAAATATCTCCTCTGCAAAATGGTGTTTAATGCCCTCACATGTTGCTCCCAGCCCAGAGAGCTGCTGGTTTGCTGGGGACATCTGCATCACCTCTGCTGGTGTCTGCCAGCGAGGCCTGACCCTCACATGAACTCCTTCGAATATTTCAATAAATTTGCAGTTTCTCCAAAAGCCCAAAAGTCCCCAGTTAGGACACCCCTGTCCTGTGCAAACCAAACCAATTTTTCCCATTTTATTTTGGCATGGCTGGTCCTGCTCCAGCCTCTTAATTAACACAAGAGGGAAAAATAGAAAGTGTGACAAGACCCACAGTGGCCTCTCTCTCTCTGTCTCTCTCTCTCTGTCTCATGTGGCTCCATTCTTGGGGGCTGACCCAGGGCACAGCTCTGCTCTTCTACATACATTTTCCAGTGGAAGCATCTCTTTTTTTTTTTCCCTTCCTTGGATTTATTCAGGCTCCAAACTTCAAATTCATCAAAAGTGTCACAGGCCATTTGCAGGATGGGAAGATATTGTGGGTCCAATCAGTGTGGGTGTCACAAACAATTATCCACTATGGAATGATCCCAATTAGTAAACACCCTGCTAACAGGCCACCTCCCCAAGGACACTGATTGCCTGTGACAGTGTATTTTCAGGATGTCTGCTGGAAAACTACAACTCAAGCCTTTGTGGCCTGGCTCCTGGCAAATTCCTTGTTAACCCTACAAAAGAATCYACACATGAATAATTAAAAATAGATTGGAGTAGAAATTTAAATTACATTGAGCTCTGTCACCCAACCCCCTTTATAACAAGACCTACTTCTCATCTGGAATAAAATGGAAATTCTACTCCCTGTCTTGGCTTGTAGCAGGCRCTCTGTGTTTTGATGCTTTGCTCTAGGCTTTTGGAACTAAATAAAGATTTCAATATAAACACTCCCTTCCACTTTCTCCTTTCTTCTTTCCTGTTGGTGCAAAAGTCTCAAAGAGTTGCCTGAAGGACCAGCCCAGCGAGTGGTTGGAACCCAGCTGCTTTACTCCTCGCTTGACAAACGCAGCCTTTAACAACCCCACAGTCGYTTTTATGGAATGAAATCACAAAGACGGGGACAAAACGAAGGCACAAAACAAAGCACTTTAAAAAGTAACTTTTTGGGCACTCAGTTATCTCCTGAAATGGATTGGCTGAGGTGGGAAGATTGCTTGGGTCAGCAAGGCTTGCTCCCAGCCAGCTCCCAAGGAATGGGGCTTCAGTGCCATACTCCACTTCCCGTGGAGYGTGCCAAACCTTCCCACACTGCTCAGCAATACTCCCACACCTCCGAGATTTTGGCAGGCTCCTGCACAGCCTCTCTCCTTCTCCTCTGGCCTGGAAGAAGCAGACTCCCTTCTTTAATATGTGGGGGCAAGGAGATTTATTTAACTCCTCCCGCCGTGCTTTCAGCTCTGGTTTCAAACCGGTTGATTGGTAATTCCTTGTCAGTGAATTTTACCCCAATTGTATCTTCAGCAGGGATAAACTGCCAAATCTCTGTAATTTCCATGAAGCTGTGCCACTCTCCCCAGTCCCAGTCCAGCCCAAAAACCTGGCTCCAGCTATGTTGTTGTCAGTCTGTCACACATACACCCAAGGGATCACTTTGCTGTCTCTCACACTAAAGCTTTCATAGCTCCTCCTACCTAAAGAATTTTATTTTCAGATGTTTCTCTCATAYAGAAAAACTACTTTTCCTCCTCTAACATTTCATCACTTTCCCACCAAAATGACCAAACCCCCTGGTTCCTGCCATGCTTCACACATAAGGCACTCAGTAATGTTTGAAAAACATTGCACCTAAAAATGCCATTAAAATGCTCTTTACTGCTTYGCTAATGCGCAGGAGGAGCCCTCAGTGAAATGGATGAATCAAAAACTTTCATCAGTCACACTGGYTGAAAATCTGCATGACCAGAGCCATGTATCATTTGTCACTTCTGCTAATCCACACGACTGAGYTCCCATTCAAAACAAGCCAAACAACCTCGGAGGGAGGGCAAGATCTTGTAAGACTCTGTATCAAATGCTCTGCCTGCCTCCAACTGCAATATATCTGAGGCAATCCCTTTGTCCAGCGCTTTGCCTTYGCATGATTGAGAGTGAAATTGCACAACCATTCCCTCCCTGTCTCCCCCAGGCACAACACCCTGTGGTTTGGAGCAATTTAAGACTTAGTTGAAAAATTTGTCTCACTTTTCTCTCGTCTTGGTGGTCCGCACTAAATCCCAACTCTTTCTCCTTTGCTTAGCTGCTCCTTTCTTCCTGATCCAGGATGGTTCCAGCACCCAGAACTTCACCATTCTTTCTCTTCACCTCCAAACTGCAAAGTCACGGGGACAAAATGTGAGAGATCTCTGGTATGACCAACTCAGTTTACAAAAACCTTAACACTGGCACCATTGCTTTCCTRTCCACCACCCTCTTTCCAAAAGAGRKCAAGAAATACTCTGAATTCCTGTCTTGGCTGAAGAGACTGTTCAGCCTTCTGTAAAACCATGAGGAGCATGGACACTTGTGAATTTGGGAGAAAAAAGAAGGCTGGCTCTCYCCCAGGGAGACAGACAGAGAATCTGRCCCTGCTTTGAAGAGGAGGGAYGTGGTTCTATTTCTAGRAGGGRCATTGTGTGAGCAACCCCCTCTGAAGTCAAAGGATTTTTGCCTTCAGATACCCAAGGGCAGAGACCAGGAGCYGTGGAGTCAGCCCTGGTGCCAGCTGATGCAACAAGCACCCTCCAGCTGYAGAAAAACAGCTCCCAACAGAAGGATAAAGCTGGAGCCACTGGGATTGTCCTTGCAGATGCAAACGGATTTACAACCCAAAAATTCAAGCAGAAATTATCACTGCAACCACTGCAAATGCCAGAATACATTAATTCCCTGCCTGTCCATCCTGCTTGGCTCTCAGACCCCCGTGGTCCTCCCCAGGATGGCCACACAATCTGTGTAAAAGCATTTGGCTTCTGGGGATGCCACGGATTTTCTGCATTCGCTGCTGCATGCACTCGCCAAGTTAGTCTTGGTTTGGCTGCTGTAATCTCTGATGGCTGTTCCCACAGAGAGAACTGTTTCTTTTATGAGATCTCAAATGGATGGCAATAAACTGCCTGTCCCTGCATCAGAAYAAGGGCACTGACCCAATCTGCTGCCCAGCAAATTTGTGTAAATTCAGCGAGCCCCAGCCACGCAGGGAGAACCAAACCTGCCCCATCACCCTGCCTTGTGCAGAGAAAGCCTGGCCTCTAAATGTGACCTGAGAGAGGATGGCACATCAGGGAATTGCACCCATGGAAGGACTGGCTGCTTCCCTTATCAGCAGATCCAATATAAGCTACAAAACCAAAAGGAAAATACTTCACAGCCTGGCCAGCAGAAACTTCCAGAGTTTTGGAGGARCAGCAGCACTTTGGCGTGAGAGAGAAGTACCCACACATGAGCTGGAATGGCTTGAGGCATCTGTCCTTCACAGGAAAGGGGCACTGACCAGGTGGTGGACTGCAGGTCAGCCTGAGGAGTGGGAAYGTTCCAGACGATTTGTTTTCTGGCCACAGCACTCCCTGGCTAGAGGACTCTGAGGAACACAAGTTGGTTTTGCTGAAAATGGCCACTTTGACACCGCCACACACTCAGGAACTGTCAGGTCTCACAGGAGGGCTCGTGGCACTCCCAAAGCCACCAGTTCCCAAAACCTCACACCCAGCCAACAATTTGGGACCTGCTCACTGTGCCTTCAGCAGCAGCAGCTCCCTGAGTGCACATCCTGAGATCTTTGGGGCTCTGCTGTGGGWCTGTGGTCTCCTTCYTGTCCATGTAGCCAGGACACARASAATGRAATTTTGACCAGTTTTTTGAGCCTACATCAGGAGGGCAGGTGACAAACTTTCCACTAACAAAGGAATCTTCCAGATGAGCCAGCAGAGAGAGCTTGTACCAAACCAGCGTGATCCCTCGTGTGGCTGCAGGGTTTTGGATCCAGCACTAAAGACAGTTTTATGGCATCWCTGTGTGAGGACTTTGTTTGAACTCCTCTGGTTTAAGGCCTGATTCAAGCTGATGCATAATTCATAAWGGGGATGATAACAGACGGCAACTTGCGAAGCCACAGGAACTCAATCAGTTGTGATCACATGACAACACCCTAAATAATTTAAATCACATCTGACTGCAAGAGCTGGGGCCCTGTAACAGAGATGCCACGCTGTGGGAAACACCCTGCAAGGCAGGATCTGTTACCAAACCTCCCTGTTTGCACAGGGAGAAACTGAGGCAGGGGTTTTGCATGTGCCAGCTCCATGAAATCAGATCCCTCATGTTCTCCTGCTCCCCTGTCCCAGATCCCAACCAAGAGACCCTGGTCCCTCCTTCTCTGTGCATTGCACATGCTTACAAAGGTAAATTCAGACAAAAAGCATCTTTAAAAAACTTCTCTTCCTCTTTGGTACAAGCTCTCTTYTAACTGCAGGAAAACTCCCCAGAGAAGTTTATCCTCAGACCAGRTGCTCTCATGTCAGAATATCTATTTCTTCTTTAGCTACAGGAGGAAACTGCCTTTCCAACACATGGCCTGAGCCTCAGTGRCATGGAGACCCATCAGTGTCTCTGTGAGAGCTCTGCCAAACCYCTTGGCCACTTCAGGAAGCAATGTGGGATGCAGGGAAGCAAGGGGTTTCTCTTAGGAGTTTCAGCACCTTTCTTTTCTTTCCATCAATTTCCAGGTRTCCACATGCACATGAAATTTGGGGCTCTRCAGGAAAGTTTCATTCCCACTAACTTGAAGCACTTTTCTGAGAAAAAAAAAAAAAAAAAAAAAAAAAACAACACTCTTTAGGAAAGAAATGTTCTAGGAATAATCCAGCATGCTATGGATTACAGAAATGCCTCTACTGTCACAAGGGACAAAGCACCATAAAGAACATAAAACTTTAATGAATTATTATTATTATCATCCCAGCATACTTATCTACCCCTTTGAGAAGTCACACTGGGTTTGAGCCTTCCCTGGAATTCCAATCAATCACAATCAGCACAGCCAGTCCTGGCTGAAGCACTGGCTGCTCACCATAAACGTAATTAACACAGACTGCTGCCTCCCTCCTGATATATTCCTGGGGAACAGGGAAAGCTGCCTGCACCACATCCATCCTTAAACATCACTGGACTGCCAGACCAGTTTTACTCTTCATTTCTGAAATCACCATCCCCTTTTTTTAAACACTTCCAGTATAAAAGCACTCACGAGCTGACATTCTCCCACTGTAACAGTTGTGGGAGCTTTCTGAACATAACATCTCCCGACCAGAAAGGAAATTACCAGCTAAAAGCACTTCCCAGAGGTGTTTGAAGCCRTGTTGGTCTAAGCCCAAGGCATGGAGTTCTTCAGCACACCGGTTTCACCATAGCACAAGCATGTGCTTTCTCTCTGGTGCAAGATTAGCACTTGGCAAAGGTGGTTGGAGAAATATCACCACATAAAACAAAGCCCTRTGTGTGCAAAATGGACCAGATTGTCAGGTGGACTAAACTCTGAATTCAGGGCAGCTATGCCAAGTGACATGAGCAGAGATACAGAATTATGTCTCCTCCAAACCTGTGTAGCAATGAAAGACAGAACAGTAGATGGTAACAGCACTGTCCTGATCTTCAACGGTGCAAATCAGAAGATACCTCCTGCCTTTGGGGATCCCAGAGAAAAAGGAGCATCCTTTCCAAAATGACAACAATCCCAGAACTTCTCACAGTGGAAGCAGTTTTACACTCAGAACAAGCCTTGCAGAATTCTCCGTGCTGCCTGGGGCGGGGACAATTCTCCATCACTTTGCTGAGTGACTCCAAAGGCAAGAGTGGCTGCAGCCAGGGGCAGCAGCACTGGAGCACATCCTGAGCTAAGTGTGAGCCACAGGCTTGACTGCAGACACTCAAGAGTGATTTTAAGTTTGGACCTAAGGAGGCAAACTTAGGTTTCACTAAGTTTGAGAGGAGGGACTTCTAACACACAAATCACCCAACTTTCTTTTCTCAGAAGGAAGAGATCCACGGCACTCACATACCCACCTGCTCAGGCTCCTTAAGGAATGCCTCTTTCCATCTGAAAAAGCAATCTGACACCTTTTTATTATTATTCATTTCAAGCAAGTAATGACACGTCAGTCTTATTGCACAAACCATCAAGGCACGAACTTCAAAAGCAATGAACCTTACACTTCACGCTTGTTACAGGGAATGGAATTATAGGAGTTTTTTGTGTGTTTGTGACATGCAGAACTGGAGTGATCTGAACCCAGACTGAGCTTAATCTCCTMAACAGGCCTGAACCCAAATCTCCACTCCAAGTGATTCCAAAATTTCAGGGCAGGTTGTGTCTGGCTTGTGTCTCTCGGTGCCGAGCGTGCCAAGAGCTGCAGCTCCGAGCCCGTCCTTGACACGACTTGGCCACCTGCCCCTGGGGACAGAGACAGCGCAGAACACCAGATCACTGCACCACGGTGACCTTGGGMGATAAAACCGCCCGAGGAGAACGAATGGTCGGGGCTGGAGGGAGCAGCTCCAGGGAAAAGCGGTGCCAGAGCAAGGAGCGCTCGGAGAGAAGGGGAGGCTGAGAGAGCGGGGGGATGAATTTGACACCAACCYGAGAGGGAACGCGCCCTGCCGAGCTGGGAAGGATCCATCGGCTATCCAAGAGTGTCCTCTGGTGGCAGCAGCCTCAGCTCTCGCCCGAGGAATGAGCCTTTCCTTACCTCCTTCCCTTATCTCCTGATCGCGGGAGTGACGGATGGAAGCGAACAAACGACGCTGCGCAATCAGTTTTTGGTTTTGCCCGCAGCTATAAGGTCAGGTATGGGTTCGGCCGAGATGAGGGGTGAGAAGTGCAAATCAAATTGTCCGGATTTCCCTGAGATGCCAGGGATTTGTCCAGGCTGGCACCGACAGCCTGAGCTGACTCCTCAGCAGTGAGATTGTCACAGCGTCCCCTGCCAGCATCAACCCCAGGGTATCTTCAAATCCTACCTGGTTGCATTGGGGAAAATTTAAAAAAAATAAAATCCTTTGGCTGTTTTTCCATCTTTGCTTTTTCATTACAGCTTTAAAGAAAATTCTAGTGCAAAGGCCTGACCTCAGAAATTGGAAATCACTGTAGAGATACCAAGTGGAGATTTGGAATGGAGAGTGCCTTTCCCTCACACTGAGTGCCAGCAGGGAGTGTGCCAGGCATGGGAAGAAGCAGCAGGGCTGGAGATGGAGGCAGGAATTTCCCACCTTCACACAGCTGGGTCCTCACCAGAACAGGAGAAAGGAAATCATAACACAGCCTGAACACTGCTGCAGGGGAGATTTCCAAAGAAGATGTCACAAAACTCACAGAACGCAGAGGTCACACACACAGTGCTCAAAAAGGAAGGTTGGAGGAGCAGGAGAGGGAGGTCTAGTGAGAGAGAAGACATTTCTTCCCATTGTGGCAAATCAGTGCTGAAATTTGTTCATGGTCCCTTCCCTTCCTGGTAGTCCACTGGCCAAGAATGGCAAGTGTAAGTCCTGGCCTGAGGAAACCTGTGGGCTGCCAGAGGAAAAGGCAAACTCCAGAAATGGGCACAGGGTGTCTCTCCTGCTCTCCAAACCYCMATGCCAAGGSTGGGTCAGTCTGAGCAGGACAGAGAAACCCCAGWGCTCTGGGGCTGTGACTGCCCCGTGTTCCCCAGAATCATGGGGGCAAGACCCACATAAGCCCCATTAGTTTTCACCCCTAATTCTGTGTTTTAGCTGTCACACGACAGCCAGAGTAGGTCAGGTTCCATAACCTGATATCTCTTTGTACCTGCTGGCCCCCAAGACTGACAGAAAAGAAAATTAGGCCTTCATCCCCATCGGTAAGAATCAAGCACAAAGAATGTATTTMTTGGAGTATAAATTGCCAAAGGCAAGCAAACTGAGGCATCATTTGAACACCCCTTCCTGTGCACACTGTGTGCTGTCAGGCTCCTCAAGGTCAGGCACTCTCTGCTGTGTGCTGCTGTGGATCAGAAGTGATTTTTTTTCTTTAAAAAGCATMATGCAGAGTACCAGCCTGGCAGAGAGATGGGCAGGTGTCCTGTAGGCCAGGACAGTGGGTTCCTAAACAGGGATGTGTCAGGATCTTCAAAAAAGCAAACTGAGAGCAAGCCTGCTCCCCCTGTAAGAGCACACAAAGATTTCCCAGGCGGGGAACTCTGCTCTGCTCTTCCCCTCTGCTTCCAAGGAAGAGTTCCTGAGCCCTCTCAGCCTGCCCAGGGCTCCTCCAGCAGCTCATGAATTCAGGCAGTCTCTGGGAGATGTGTATGGATTCCCTGGCAACACCAAAATCCCAGCCCTCCCATTGCCTGTGCAGCTGTTAAGATTTTGGCTTTGCCTGGAGTTTGACAGGCTGTGGTTTTTCTGTGTAGTTTCTCTTTCTTTCTTTTTTTCTTGGTTTTTCTTTCTTTCTCTTTCTTTCTCTTTCTTTCTTTCTTTT
>NW_026623306.1:295016-298227 GCF_030028575.1 Malurus melanocephalus
AGCTCTGTGACTCCGTGTGAATACAGAGATATCCATCAATCTGTGCAGCCTCAGGACAGTGGCTGTTCTGAGCACTCTGACCCAAAAAACACTGCCTGTTTCCAGCTCCTGCTCCTACGTGCAAAAATCAGCACAGCATCACCATGAGAAAACGCATTTTCAAGTCACACTGAGTTTTCTTGCTGACAATAATCATCTTGATAAAAGACAAAACATGAGAACACAATCACATTGGAAAACAGGTTACTTTTCCTCCTCCCACCTCCATCTTGCTGTAACATGAAATTTCAGTAATCTAAAAAGGAGGTAGAGAAGGTTAATGAGGTTCTCCAGGCAACGAGAAAGGTTTGACACAATGTCAGACACTGCCAGGACAMCATAACCCACACAAGGTCAGGAACRGGAATAACAYGAAGCAGAAATGGAAGAATGTGGGATCATTATTTCCCAATTGTTGGAATACCTGCATGGAACTGACACTGAATYCCAGCAGCAGGAACAGGGGGTCTGAGTGAGCACAACCCCAAAGGGGTCAAGTCAGAGACGTCTCTTTCAAACCAAATCTCCRCTCCAAGATTGCTCCCACATCTCCRTTACATCTGGAAGYACAAATTCCCTGAAAAGTTTATGTCATAATTAGGACTTTCCAACATTTACATAAAACTCCCATTTACAAGCAAAACCAGAYGAAAGTCTTCCATTGTGTGCTCAAGTATCAGTCTAGCAGATTTCTGTGGTTTCTTACATCAYTTTCTTGCATGCAACGATAAAATCACTCCTAAGCCATTTTTCTCACAGTTGATTTCACACAGTGCTGAAGCTTCACATAAATCTTGTCATGAACTCCTGGAGGGAATGTTGGAATCACCTCAGAGTCGTTACCTCTGACTGAGTTTATAAATCACAGCACACACCAGGTTCCAGTAATCAGCCCTTGGCCGCCGGGATGCTCAGGAAAGGAAGGTTTCTCACCCGTCCATGGCCAAGGGAAGGCAGTGTGTCCTGCAGATCCAGCCAGAGGGCCAGGAGCTCTCAAGGAAAGTCTCATTTCCTCGCTACAACCACATCAGATGAGCTTTCTTACAGCAATTCAGCTCCTGCTATCGTTTCAGGGTGCATCCTTGTCTGTGTAGCCTCTTGGATGTTGAGGTGCAGGTCTCAAAGGAAGATAATTTCMCYCAACTTCATAAAATCRCAGAATTACAARATATTYTGAGTTRGARGGGATCATCAAATCTGCCTCTTGGTTCTACTAAAGTAGTACCTTAGGCCGATGTTAACAGGGAAACATCAGAACAGATATGAAAGCAGTTCTTTTCTAGAAATAACATTAATCAGAATCCTTAAGCTGAGTGCAAGATATTTCCAAACAAGTTAATGAAGGCAAGAAAAGACAACATTGCAAACAAAATCTGCAAGTCAGGCAGAAGAATCACATTCCCACTCAGGACAGGCTGAGAATCTTGTCTGTTATGGGTCATCAGCAAATCTTCACGTGGGAAGGTAAAAGACAATCAGATGCACCAATRATCCTGCGACATTAATCCTGCTCTCCAGGAAACTGCGTGATTTAAATGGTGAGGCCATTTGCACTTTGCAAGAGAGGAATAGTGGAAGCAAATGGCTGTATTTGCCTTTAGWAGAATTTTTGAGAATTTCAGACACTACTCCCATGTGCTTGGGACCGGACTGCTCCAGGAAAAGGGCATTCCCTCCTGCACACCAGGCTGAATCTGCTGCAGAAAGGAAAAGCAGGAGCACGCGAAGGCTGARTGAGGTTGGTGCAGCCCAGGAGAGAGCTGTGAGCGCATTTGCTGTGCAGAAGGAGCAGAGGACAGGAGAGGGGGCTGTGCAGCAGGAAAAGCGCCTCTCTCTGCCCTGAAGATCGCACAGGAACAGGCAGAGCTGATGGGGAAGCAGCATGCTCTTCTGCATCCCACTCTGCCCCCAAAATCCACCCCATCCCAAAGGCAATGCTGAGGCTCACAAGTGAGGGTTTTTTTCCAGCTCTACACTAACCTCTTCTGCAATCCTGGACAGATTCTCCCCTCCTGACGGGGATTACTCTTAAATCAGATCCCAAAGTAGAGATGTAGAATCTCTGCACATTTATAAATAGCTCACCKACACATTTCACAGGAGGGCAAACGCCAATTAACAGCTTTAATGGCAGCCCCGACAACGACAACGGCAGCAGCGAAAACGCTGCCAGATTTCTCCAGCGTGTCCTTCCTTCCAGCATCCATCACAATAACAGGGGCAATTAAAACCTGGGAGAAGCCCCAGGACACTGACAATTAGTGACTGTAGGGCAATCCTAAAACASCATCAAGGATCAGCAGCTACAAGTCTGCGGAACAGGCTGGGCAGGTCATGAGCTGAGCACATCGGTGGCACCTCAGCTCCTCCTCATCCTCTCCACATTCCTGGACCACATTTCACCTCACATATTTTCTGCCACACGCAGCAGGCAGAGCTTCTGACTCGCCAAACAGTTTRGCACAGGTCAGTGTGGGAGACCCAAAACAAGCCGAACCTGGCCAGTGGCAGGAAAGTGATTGGTGGCTGTGAAATCAGCGTACCATGGTCAGGACACCCGGAATTTGGGATGTGCTGCACATCAGGGCACATCTGCACCACAGCAGCAGGAAAGGGCTGTTCTCAAGGCTCTCACAGGCATGTGCTTGTTATGCTGGAGTTTCTGCCCCAAATCCTACAAGGTTTTGCTGGGTCATCTGATCAGCACCGTCTCCAGTAGAACCACACAGATGCTGATGCTGGTTTCTTCCAGCATTACTATGAATTTAGCTGATTTTAAGCAAACACATTTTAAATTATTGTGTGTCTCTGCCTTTGCTCATTTGACAGTCAAAAAAAAAATTGTAAAACACAGAAAGCTCTTTCAATCCTTCACACAGAGCACCTTTCTTTCCACTGGGGTCTGTTGCTTGGACAGAACCGGCCTCGATTTAAACAAGATCCAGCCTGGCCACCAAAAAGGGGACTTCTGCTGGAAAACAGGAATCCTAATGCTCAGTAACATTAGGATTTACAGGCTGGTCAGAGCCCACAGCACCAGGTGCTGTAAGGATGGAGTAAACAGCCTCTGCTCCATGGGTTTTTAAAAGCAGCAGCTAAATGCAGCAGGGAGAAGCAAGGCAATAATTAACCATATCATTATACCACCGTGCAGTGTCTGATGGAAATTGCC
>NW_026623306.1:298536-304377 GCF_030028575.1 Malurus melanocephalus
AAGGAAAGCTGTTGCTGCAGCTCGGGAACAGATCAAAGGCCGGGAGCACCCCGGGAGTGAAAGGAGGAGCTGATAACAGGGCGCAGTAACAGAGCTGGTACTTGGGTGCGACTCAGCCCTGGAGCACCTTGCTGGTGCAGATAGCGAGCCGCCAGTGAGTCACTGACACATCAAATGYGCTCTAAATGGGACARCGCGGCTGTGCGTGCCAGCAGGCASATGAGGCAGGAGAAATCCAGGGCTTTAGGCTCTCACAGCCTTGAAGAACCTCTCGGTACTTCTGAAAAATTAAGTGGAACCAAAAATATTCACGTGTTTCCACCCCTCCTGAGGGTCCTGGAGCGCTGCACCGAGGCACGGGGTGGCTGCTGCCTCCCACCCAGAGCTGAGCCCCAATTCCAGATGTTTAATAATCTGCCTGAAATGTCAGGATCTGCCTGAATGAGAAATGGAGAAATCCTGTGGAAAAGCAGCGGGAGCAATGGCAATGTTMAATACATTCGAAAAGGGAAAGAGGTTCTCCCATCAGAGCCCCTCTGCCGGAATAGCTCCAGATTTTCAGTCAGGATAATGGTTTTCACCTCTCTCACCTCCAAACTCCTGCTGGTGCCAAGCAGCTGCAGTGTTCCAGGACAAAACCCTGGCAGCAGGAGCACAATTTCGGTTTTCCAAATCCCTGAGGGCAAACAAGGTGGTGTTTTGATCAAGAGGCAGAGGTGCCCTTTAAGAGCTAAAGAGAGTTGTGGATCCGTCTTTAATGCAAATCTTTTTTTTTTTTTTTGGTGCTGATTTAAGCCCACCACCATACAGGCCCGTGCTGCTGTGGAATGGAGCAAAATAAAAAAAATGAAAGGCACCAGATCTGTAAAATGTTTTCCATTTGGTGATTCTCTCCCTCCAACCAGACTCCTTCCAAACCTATTCAGTGTTTCACTAATTAGAGCTTAAAAAAAAAAAAAAAGTTCTGCAGCTTCACAGACTTGTTTCTCAAGCTTCAGTGCAGAATTCAGRCAATGAGAAACSCAAGAAGCAGGTCCTGCTTTAAAGGTCAGCACCTAATTCAGAAGGAATCTGCAGAGGGCACGAAGCCAGCAAGGAGTTCCCTGCTGCTCTGTCACATTTCRGTGTACACCAGGGAAACGCCGGCTGCTTTTGTTCCTGGATATCAGATACACACACCCCACGGAGAACAGCCCTCAGAGCTCTGCCTGTCACTGCAGGCTCTGTCACCACACCACACACCCTTAGCCAGACTGAGGGAGTTTTTAAGTTGAGTATTTCCCAACAGCTTGGGATTCACTGTGCTGTTTTCYACCTGCTCCCCACCACAGCCAACACGTGTTTGCAGCAAATTCATGCTCCTTTTCGCAGCCCTACTGATTATAAGACTGCAGAATCTGTGAGTGTTGKGTTGGTATCACAACAGCCAGGACATTCACAGCATCACTGTGTGCTAACAGCAGCGACACCAAACTGGGGGATCCCTGCAAGCAAGGCTGGGACAACTTGAGGACAAAACAAAAGCACCCAAAGGCTACTTTGTAAAATTGTGTGGTACCCCGTAGGTTTGTTCAATGCAACGAGACTGTTTCACTTCTGAAATGTCACTGCCTGATCTCACCCCTGCACCAACAGGGCTCTGCAGTCAGCTCTTACATCAAGTTTCCTCAGCTAGTTTGGCTGAAGGAGACACTGAGCATTCAAGTGCCTGCCCTGGGTGCGTCTCTCWGGGTGCTGCTGCAGCTTGACACTGAATATCCTGTTTGTTTCGTTTCTCCACTTCACCAGCAGCTCAGCCAGAGCCACTCCGGCATCAGAAATAATTCTGTCCTTGCAGCCCATCTGTAACTGAATCCACGAGTCAACACATCATTTGTCTAAAATGACAGTAAAGAACTGTAACCGATACAGGGAGAGAAATGATCTTTTAAAGAAGTGATTTTACCTACAACCACACACATTAAAAACGGATTAGTCATAACTGCAGGTTTTTTTTCAGGGCTCTGTTCCAAACCTGACTCTATTGAATGTCTTCACTCTGCAMTTCTGCATCTGAGTGCTTCCAGCTTGTTTGGAAGCTCAGCTTTAGCTTTCATTTCCCACAGCCTGTGACGCTTCTTTCAGGAAGAAGGAACAACCTCCTTGCAGTTGTTTCATTCTCCAGCCCAGAGCTGTGCAGATGTGTTGTGGGACCCACAAAAAGGTTCTGAGTAGAAGAGCTGAAAACAAGCACACACAGWGAAGCAGAGGGGGCAGATCTGCTCGGCCCCTGGAGTCAGCTGCTCTCTCCTTTCAGCCCCGTTTCCTTTAACACACTGTCCCACTCTTTCCACGCTCACGTCATGCTGCTCCCATTCAAGGGAAACAGTATGAAACTTCATTTTTTCTATTCAGGAGGCCAGCGGGTACCCAGCTTCTGCTGCTGMAAACCGGTCATGGTTCAGCTCCTGSTCCCTTTGGAATAGGAATAACAACAGGGACAGGCTTAAGGAAAGAGGCACAGCAACACCATGAGATCTGTTCACCTTGTTTCCCTTTCAGCCCCAGGATGGTTTGTAGCTGTTCCAAAAATGAATACGTGTTGAGGAGCTAATGGTGTCCCCCCATCCCCCAAAAGGTTTGTTAGACACCCATCTTAAAAGCCCTGTGTTAGAGCTAAATATTGTAATTATGATTTCTAGTGTGCACAAGCCCCAGCCTGAAACCACGGGAAGCTGCCCCTTTGCAAATCACTGCTGACAGCAGGCAAAGCCTTGGTGGCTGCCCCAGCACAAATCTCCTTTCTCGATGGACAAAAGCCGTGAAGGCAGCAAAAATTCCTACCAGACAAAGACTAAAAGTGTATTGCAGGAATCTGTCAGCTGGTGCTTGTGAACAGGCTCACACACTCCCTGTGTTCGCCAAAATCTCTGTTTCGTGTGAGGCCACACAGCCACCTGAGGAGTCAAAAGCATCTATTTTGTTATCTCTACATTGCCACTGTACTTTTCAGAGGGGTTACATTGTTTTTCTTTACACAAACACTTTTATCCCCTCTGCTAAAGGCAGCCAAACACAATTCATCAAAATCTACACATCAGAAATGTGACTTTCAATAACTCAGAGGGAGTTGCACTATCTAGTTCTTGAGGCACTTCCTTAAAATCCACCTATTACATTAAAATATAAATAAACTAGAAACAGGAAACTGGAAGAGACTGGGTGGGCAAGGGATACAAGGAAGGAAGGAAGGAAGGAAAGATGGAGTCATTCCAAAAAACCTAAATTAATTCTTTGCTGTACTATATAAATGCTTGGTTCTGAAATATTCCAGATACTTTTTTCAGGTAGTAAAGAGATGTTTTGCCCCAACAACACCTACACTAAACAGCAAGTGCCTTACCCACCAAAATAAAAGATTAGGGATGGCTTTGTAAACATGTTCCTCTTATCAGTGTTTGGGGGTACAGGGACAAGATATTCCTCCCCTGCAAGTTACCTTCTTGTCTCCAGTGGATGATGAGATTTCCWGCAAGACACCACCAATTGCTCTGCCAAATCTTATGTTAATCTAATTCAAGTCTACCAAAAAAAAAAAAGCATTTACCCTGCAACATGTGGACAGTGTTTCTGTTCATCTGGCAGATAGGACAGAAGCCTCTTCTTAAAATCCTGAGATCCAACTATCTTAGGATTCCAAGCCATTAACATTAGTCAGAAAAATAATGTTCTTCTGTTCCAGATAAAGGAGGTTGGATTTATACAGGCTCACACACACCCCTCACTCAAGCAACAAAAGCAAAGGAATTTTTTTCTACTGTAGCCCCAGTTTTCACACWACTCCCTCTGTGCTCTTATGTACTGCAGAGTGGTAGAATCCTGTCATTAAATTTTGACCTGATTTCCCTTATTTAKTCATTATTTATAAACACCAAGTTTTAGCTCATGCTAGGCTTCCCTCAGTARTATATTCCTATGGTACTTCTTAAAAAATATGAGAAAGATGTTCTTTTGTGCTGAGTAAAACATACACATGAAATCAAAGATTTTGTGGCAATAATGAACTTTGAGTTCCCTTCTATTAAAATCTCTTGAGTATTTATGTAACAACCATGGCTAGAACGACAATAAAGAAGGAAACAAAATCAGGGTGGCATTGGTGTTTTCCAAGTACATGAGATTTTGGCTGGAATTTCTCAGCAGCTGTCAACAACAAGGAAACCTCCAAGTTCAATAAGGCAGGGAGTCATTTCTCAGTTTAGCTGTGAGTGTGTGTTCCACCAGAACAATAGAGCTGTTCCTCTTTGAAGGGAAACACTGCATTCACTGTTTAAATAGCAAGAGAGCTGTAAGCACAGGACTGGCTTTAAAACAAGCTTACGGAGAAAAGCATAAAAGCATTCTCATTAAAAAGGCAAATGGTTCAAAAAGATCTACTCCAACATTTCTGCAAAGTCATTGCAMTTCTCCATCACACTCTATTTTTGTTCTACCTGGCCACAACATGGTCAACCCAAGAGGCCAAGTTAGATGTCACAGCATCTACATCTACATCACACATTCATTTAAAAAAAAACAGAGGTTTCTGTTCAAAAACATCTCTTTTTTTTTTTTTGTAATACAGGGTTTTCTCAAGTCAAACATGCTTCAGGATACACAATATGATGCAGTCAGTAGAAAGCATCTACCTTCCACATGGCAACGCAATCATAAAACTGCGTCATATCCAACTGGCAACTACCCAGGCACAAACCCCATCCAAAGCCACATCTTGAGGATATTTGTTTCTTTCCCCCTTCAGTTTATTTCTTTCCCTTGTCTCCTTGCAGCTCCTGGTGCTCCACAGAGAAAGAATCACTCACTGATTTTATTGTTCTCACACATGTTTGGTGTGCTTCTCCCTGCAATTTTTCCAGACTTGGCAGTGCACGAAAAACATTTGCAAACTGAGAATTCCAGGCTGAATAATGTCTAGAAAAAGGATGCACCCATTCTGTCACTGAGCTGGAATGTGTGGTCCTTGCCCTTCAAAGAGCCTCAGGAGAGGTGATCTCAGTGAAGTTTGTAAAAATTGCTTTGAGGACCAGTGCCCCTCACTGTCAGTTATGTTGAGCTGCTGTGTCCAAGTGTTATTCTCATATATTGGTAAATTCAAATTCCCTTCAAACTTCTTTCAGGGCAGCTGCACTACACAGCATAAGTAATTTAATGGTAAAGCATTCTCTTCTTCCTTAATCACTTGGGATTGCAATCAGTTCCTCCATCACTTGTAGTGGTTTTCATTAATTAGTTCAGCACAAATTTACAGGAGCACTTCCTTGAAATAAATCTAAAAGCAATAATGACACTTAATAAATTTCTTACTTTCCCCTGCAAACTTTTCCTGCATYAGTAAGGGAAAATGATGCCAACTGACTTCTTCAGGCTGTGAGGATTAAACCATCATTTATAATACCCTTTAAAAATGAGAAAGTGTCATTTAAATGTTAGTCACATGAGTAAGCAGTGAGTCAATATTCTGCATATTAACTGAATGCATTTGAAGTGCTGGAGTTTTTCTGAAGCCTGCCAAGACKGAGCCATAACAATTGCTTTTATAGCTGGAGATCAGCCCGAATGAAAGACCTTCCTCAGATCCAGAAGGTGAAGATCAGAGTCATATGAACATTATTTCCATTCCACTGAATGTCAGCTTAGAGAGAAAAAAAAAAAAATCAGAGAGGATTGAGCAAGACGRAGGAGCTGTGATTACCGTTCAGGAAAGTAAATAAGGAAAATGAGATCACTGATGCCATACTGCAATCCAAAAATTAATCCAAAAGACTGATCGATCAGTTTGCCTCTTTCAGAGACCAACACTAA
>NW_026623306.1:306092-370505 GCF_030028575.1 Malurus melanocephalus
CGCTCCCGGCAACATGGCGGCGCGCGGGGCGGGCAGCGCCTGAGCCCGGCGCCCCTCGGTCCGCGGGGGTTCCCCTCCGCCCCCGGACTCCTCTGCTTCCTTCTCCTCCTCCTCTTCTTCCTCCTCCTCCTCCTCCTTCTCCTCCTCCTGCCCCGCTTCCCCGGCGCGGCCATGGAGAGCGAGGAGGAGCAGCACATGACCACGCTGCTCTGCATGGGCTTCTCGGACGCGGCCGCCATCCGCAAGGCCCTGCGCCTGGCCAAGAACGACATCAACGAGGCCGTGGCGCTGCTCACCAACGAGCGGCCCGGCCTCCACTACGGCGGCTACGAGCCCATGGAGAGCGGGCAGGGCCCKCCGGGCGGGCACGGCTCCCCCGCCGGCGGGCAGGGCCCCCGCGGCGGTGACGGGGACGGCGGAGGCGGCGGGGGCGGCTTCGACCCTCCGCCCGCGTACCACGAAGTGGTGGAGACCGAGGTGAGCTGCGGGCGGGCGGTCCCGGGGCGGCTGCGGGCAGTGCCGGGCGGTGCCGGGGCCCGGCGGGTGTGGGGCGTGGGGCCGGCGGGACGTGCCCGGGGACCCCCGGGAGTCTCCGGATCCGGAGCGGGGGCTCCTCATCCGCCCGCATTCCCCGCCTGCCGCCCGCCCGGCGCGCTCCCGAGCCCGTTCCCTGCCATCGCTGCAAGGTGAAGCGCACCCAGGGTTTTCCTTGGCATTCCAGGAATGTGTGGCTACCGTAGGGCTCTGGTTTTCGATCCCCCTCTTGTGCCTTCTTGCATAATCCCAGTGACTAAGGGCTGTCTATTTTTTTTTTAACTGTTTGCACAATGTGATGGAAAGCGCAGAGTGGGTATGACTTTACGTACGGTTCTATTTGGATAAGCTGAGCGTAAGTTCTGAAATAGGAATGCAGTGAGGTCAAATGTTTTTCAAAACGGGGCTTTAACTCAGAGCTGTGATCTAAAATGAAACAGAAGTAGATAGGAGTGCTGGAGAATGCCAGCCTTTCCCAGGTTCTCTCCTTCCTYCTSTTTTGCTTTTCTCTCTTTTCCATTTTCTTTGAGAACTCTGAACCCTTCAGCCAGCAGATCCATTCATGGTGCTCTCCTTGCTGTCTGGAACAGTAGTGTCGTGCTTTCCTATAAAGCCTTCTCCTCCTCTTAGTCTTTTTCCCAAAACTTCAGAGTGCTTATTGGAAAAGAGCTAATTAGTACTGTCACAACTGTGGGTCTCATGGGGATGAGAACAGCAGAAAGCCCCACTGTGTCACACCAAAGGGCCACCTTGTGTAGTGTCTGTCTCAAGAAATGGTCAAGAGCAGATGCTTAAGCTCATGAATAAAACCAGGGAACCTCATGTACCCTCCCAGGCTTCAGCRAAGAGTATCCTGAGGGTTTTCTGTGCCAGAAAAGTGCTCCCTTTCTGTGTATGTGTGTGTAATGTGTCTATAAATACATTTATGAAGAATCCATGGGCGTACGTGATGCGTAACTACACTTGCAGGGATCATCCGTATCCGTATCCTCGGCACGCTGACGTCCAGTCCTGCGGAATAAGGATAGGTGATCCTGTGCACTGAGTTAACTGGGTTACATCCTGAGCTGCTCTAAGCTGCTGRTGTGTGCTTGTGGAGTAAGGTGATCTGTGGGATGGCACGTGTGCTGCGCAGGAGCGGAGCTGCTGTTTGGTTTCCTTGGCTGGGAACTGGTTTCTAACCTTTCCCGTGAAGGATTGAGGATGAATGAGAGTTCTTGTTGGCATTTCRGTTGGATGTAGTTGTGGTTGGGACAGTCTGGCTTGTCAGTGTGACATTTCTAGAGAAGCTGTCAGTGTAAACTTCAGAGAAGCGCTTTTTTTTCCCTGCTCTTGTTCCCATTTCAAGTGGCACTTTGACAGCTCTCAGAGGATTCTTCCGCCCCCCATTATTTCATCCTATATTTCTGATCAAACTTACACTTTATAATAGTTTCCTTTGCCACTCATGTTCTTGTTTGCTCTGACTTGTGCTCTTGTTAACCCACAGGAGGGAAGTCAAAACATTTGAGTGTAGGTAAATCACTGCACAGAGCAGGCATTTCAGMAGGATTGAGGTGTCTTGCTGCATGAAACTTTATATAAATTCATGCCTCAATTTAGTAATTGGATTCATTTGCATATGAGCATCTGTCAACTCTTGCACGTGTATGCAAAACAGTATTTTTGTAATAAAAGAGTTCTATCTATAGAAATCCTGAGATTGRAATTGTTGCCTGTGCATATTTGTCTAACGCTGCAGTACAACTTAACAGCTTTTGACATACATGCTATGAAAGGGGGAAAATGATATATGATCAGTTCTTTAGGTTTTTTTTATTCTTCAGCTGTAATCTAGCATTACATTTAATAAGCTGCAGCTATTCTTTAAGTGGTTAATCAGTAATTAATCAGGTTAAGCAGTAGTTTTCCATTCACCAGAAGCTTATGGCATATGAAGCTTTGCAGAAACAGCTATATTATTCATTGTAGTCATACACATTATGGTGAAACATATTGTACCCCATGCTGTCTCGTGGTAATTCAGATGTTATTTCTGGTTTTCTGCCTCTCAGTATCATCTCTCTTTCTAAAAGCTCTTGGAGTGTGTTTTTCTCCTTCTCTTCATAATACCAGTTTTAACTTTTATWCAGTGGGGAGGAAGTGGTGTGTTAGATTTTTGGATTTTATATATCAGCAACAGGAGATAAACAGRAGATACATCACAGGAGAAGAAGTCTTAGAAATTTTCACCGAAGTAAAATGTTCCAGTCTAACACTTCATGAACAAAAGTTAGGATTGGATATTATATTTTAAAAATAACAAGAATGCTTTAGTCATTCTTCAAGACATGTGTAACAGGTCTGTACTTTAAATTTACATGCTTTTTTTGGCTGAGCACACTTTAGCATGCATACAAGAATAGGTCTATGAATGATTAAACACTTTACATTTTCAGTAAAGTACTAATCAGTAATGAATCCATTATGTTTGCATATGCTTATTTGGTCTCTATTACATAATGTTAAAATCTGTTCAGCATTCATGTGGATCAAAGAAAGGCTTGTCTAGTGGTTTTGTTTGAGAAGAGCGCAGCAACCAGATATGTATCATGCTCGTTAAAACATGTTTTCTTTAGATAAGATTGTAAAAATCTGTGAATCCTCTTTCAGTGGTCCAGACTGCTGGTCCGCAGGGCTGTCTGGAAGTGTTAAAGTAGCCTGAATTTGGAGTAACTAGCCCAGAAGCAAGATAGCTGTGAGCKGGCCCAACACATGCCCTGTGCTTGCTTTCTGTGTGAGGCTTGAGATGATGTGCACAAATTTAAATTTCATGAGGTTAAAACTTTCAGGCCACTGTTTCCCCAAAGAGCATGCAATTGCTTCAGTGTTAGGTTAATAGCTGTGGTGTGYCTCTGGCATTGGTGCTGGTAGCATGACCACACTCAACTCATCAAAAGGAAAAGGCCAGACAAACTTGGAAATACAAAGTGGGCTTCAGTTCATTTGTGCAGCCTTCCTGAAACCACAGGAAGTTCAAGTTTAGGTTTTTCAGCTGGCTGGAAGTTTTTCTCTTTGTAGCACCAAACCACATTGATAGACTGAGGTCACCTGCTTTTCCAAGAGGTAACTTTGTGTGTTTGACATAACTTCTATGTTTATGTCTGTTGACAGAAGTAAATCTGGTAAGTGCAATTTGGCAAGAATGTGGGATTTCTGTGTTTATTCCTTAGGCAACATGCAGATTGTCACGGTGTGATTCTGTGCCGAGGGAGGCGGGTGAAGGATGCTCTGCTCAGCTCTTCATCTGACTGACAGATAAGCTGTTTTATGAACTGCTGCTAAATCCTTATCATTTAAGACAAGACTATAAACGAGCGCGATGACAACGTCTGTCAGTGTGTCCATGAATTGCCACGAGTGCCAGAATTGCTGGCTTTAGTGAGTTTGAGAGAATGAGATGGAGAAGAGCAGGCTAAACAAATGTGGGGATTGTGAGCAGAGAACCTGAAATTGTGAGAAGGSGCAGGTAAAAATATAGAACATATAACAGTGGTTGGTATAACCTTCASTAAAGTAATCTTAATTTGCTTTTAAAACAGCTTCTGAGAGCCATTACTATGACCTTTTGGCTAAATTGTGATGAACAGATTATATTACCCTCTGGCTATTCCTGTCCCCTTCAGCATGTGCTCTTTTGATTTATGTTTTTTCAGTTGAACTGGATCAAAAGCTCATACATGCCAGATTTCACTAGGTAAGGTTTATAACAAAACTTGTCCAAGATTGCTTTTGAGGTGCTGTTTGATTCCAAGAGAAGGGATTTTGTGAAAAAAACCAGGCCGGCGACTGTAGTGAGCACCAGTGCCAGGAACATTCTCACTAGTCATGCTGCAGAGCTGTGGTGTTCAAACCCTACCTCTCCTCATTATTAAAGCTCAGGACTGAAAGCAGTTCTGCCACAGATGTGCTGCGTCACGGTGGGTGTGTAACTTAACCTCTGGTTTAGCTTTTAAATGTGTAAAATGAGGATAATGGGGTGTGCTTTATTAGGAGAACCATGGACATTAGGCTTGAGAAGTTCTTTGATCTTTGAATGGAAGGAGCTGTATTTATTTAAAGACAAAGAAGGTATTTAGGCTCCAAGCAAATGAGATGGATTTCACGCTACAATTCTGTACATTTAAAGTCAGTCTGTTCTCTTGTAAGTAATCCTGAGCTTTGCAAAAGTGAATATTTCTTGCATTCTCACRTGGAAGTTTTACAGTGTGGTTTGTCTACGAATTGGCCTTGTAAAACAATTAAGCAATCAAATAAAGCTCTGTGGTGGATTCTGGCATTGAGTCCCTGGCTGGATGCCATCAGAATGTCAAGTGGAATTAGTATTTTAACACTCTTGGTTTTCAGCATCACTGTTTTCAAAAATGAGTGGYCCTGGTGTGGAACCTCTTTTTATATTCTGGTTCCATTAACACTTCCTTGAAAGCATTTGAAAGAAAATACTCTGAGTTTCATTCTTGGTGTAACACAGACTAATAAAGATGCTACATGAAATTAGGGAAATAGGGGTGATACTGAGAGGTGCAGCTGATTAATTTTAAATGTAAGCTTTGTTTTGAATAACTCACAAAGTGATTATCATGTAATGTGATCGTTAGAGTAATTGCTGGATTGAGAGGAGCACTCTGTAATTACTGATTCATTGGTGAAGGTGATGCCTGCAGGGTCAGCGAAGGTGGGAGACAGCTCTGTACAGCCAAATTCTCAGCTGGGCAGGAAGTGTCTCTGGTATARTGTCCTCTGGAAGCATTTTCTGGTCATCTTCCCAGTTTACAGTGCTATTCTGTGGCAGCTGTTTAATAAGGAAGTGAAATACTGAGGAAGAATGAGAATAAAAACAAATTAGCCAGTGTTAGAAGTTAATTCCAGCAAATCATTTGGATTGCTTTTGGATTAAGGAACAGTAGCTCTTTGTATGAGCAGGGCAAAGAGGAAGTGCCTGTTTCTTTTGTAAGCTTTTATTTTGAAAAAAACACGTATTTGTGCTACTGTAAGGAATAGYCTTTGGTATATATGTTTCAGGGCAAAATTTAAAATTCATTTTAAAAGCCAGTGTTCCCAGTATTTCTTGCCATTTGATGTTCCTGCTCACTACTTTACAACAGTTCTGGCTTTTCTGATGCCTGGCAGAGAGTCATTTAAAGATTTTTTCATACTAGTTAGACACAATTTTGGAATTCTAAACTGTCAAAATCAGTTGCTTTRTCAGTTCTGGTTTCTGTCTCACTGTATATCAGTGTACATCAGTAGAACAGAAGCACAGATGAGTGTTTAGCATGGTTATTGAATTAATTTTCCTTTCCAAAGCCTGACCTTTGGTCACTAAAATGTTACAGTAAATACTTTATGTAGTGGTTCTGCTGCATTTCTCTGTTAATTCCCTATTTTTTGGCAGAGAGAGATACAAGCATTGACTTAATTTTAAGTACTGAAACATTAAGCATTTGTGATTGATTGTTTTATTGTTTTAAAGCACAATGTTTATCTGATATCACACAAAGTTATTCTGAGTTATTTGGGAACAAGCATGAGGTTTTGTGCTTATGAAAACTCARGGGTTGGGAGAAATAATGGTGTTGACGCCGAGTCTGGCTGTTTGTAGTTACACCAATGGAGTAAGTTTTTAAATATATCCGCAGACAATAGAGAAAACACATGGAAGATAAGTGTTTTCCTTGGTTCCTTATGAATGGCATTCCTAACAGCRCTTTCCATGACCTCTCCCTCGCCTACAGCTTGTTATCAGACTTCAAAATGCATTGCCAAAAGTGGTTGTAGCRAATTTCTGCCTCAGATTTCACTGGATACTGTGGTAATAACAGGATAAAAGGGCAAAGAGGCTCCTTTTATTTTTGAAGTTAAATGGAGGTTTTAATTCAGGTGCTATTTTTACAGAGCCTCRGTTGTTTTGTTTTGCTGTGACGCTCAGGACTATGTTTATCTCTGAACAGGCAGGCAAGTACATCAGGGAGTATTGCCTGGTAACATCACACCATCACCCTGGAAATCAGGGAGAAAGTACAACCCATGTTTTCAGAAACTCTGATCTAATTTCCATCTTTGCTGAGTTTATTTGTATTTTTCAAATTCATATCGTGTTCTCATTCCAGTCTTACACGGTTCTTGGTTGTGAGAGATGGGGAACAGAGGGAAGGTGGAGCCATAGGGTTTTTGTGGTTATAATTTGTAATAATCCTTTACAGCTACTGAGGGTTTAGTCTGTCTAAACGTGCATTCTTGATGGTGTCCTTGTGCAACTCTTCATTAAGGACATTGTCCAAAACTTTCTGTGAGAAAACTCACTAAACAAACTGGGTTTTTCTTAAGGTATCTGTATGGTGATAGTCCAAATCAACTTCAGTTAGGTGGAGTCTGTAAAAGATGATTTATTTTCCTTTAGTAATAGATTAGTATCATTCTTTCATGTTGCCATGGCAAAATACTAGTATTTTTTTCTTAYTACAAAACTGCATTTGTCTGTGTAAAGTAGCCTATAGTAAAAAAYTTGAACTAAAGTGCTTCATTTCTATGCAAAAAGGACAAAACAGAACATCTGTGTATCTCACCAACAAGCCTATGTTCTCTTAGCAGAATATAAATAAAATAAAAAAATCCTATCTATTGCTGCACTCGGAAATTTTGCATCCAGGTATGTTTCTCTGGATGAAAATTYGAGGGTGAGATACTGTATGTCTTTAGTACTGCAAACAGTTAAAAACTGTGACAATACTTTGCAAGTAAATGTCAATTTGTCAGTAAAACATTCAGGAAATCACAGTGGGTTTTCTCATTGCTCGATAAGAAACATGATGTGGAAATTCCATACATGACACCATGGTTTGAGTCTTACTAATACTGACATATTCACAAGAAGATACCAAGCTTGCTCTTAGCAAGGTGGGTCCAACGGGTTTGATCTGAGTGCAGGAACAGGCAGCTGGGAAATACTCTCCAATTTTGTTCCCTCATCTGCCACTTAACAACAGCTGAAAGTTCTTTAAGCTCCTGGAGTACCAGTTTATAAAAAGCAAGTAGGTTACAGGTATGAAAATGCGACAATTTTTTTAAGCATTCAGTATCTTGTTCTTAGCGTTCATGTGTAAGTGCAAGGTGATAGCTTGGAGTTATTCAAAAGGCTTTGAATTCTTACCCTCGTGTTTCAGTTCTAGGTAACAGAATATCCTCTTTTTAGGAGTTAATTAAGAGTGAAAGAGGTTTGACATCTAAGTGCGAAAGTAAGAGCTGCTTTGATCAATAGCTTGGCATCAGAGGGAGGGACTGTCAGGTCATGACTTAGGGGTTCATAGCTTCTCCCACAAATTGATGGGCACAGTACATCAGAGCTGAGAAATGCTCTATTTTTATGGGTATTTGATATATTTCTCTCACCTTGGCTCTACCTTAGCATTGCAGTGCTCTGCAAGCACTTGTGAGTGGTGCATCAGTGCTGTGGCAGAGGGGAGCATCCCTGCTGACACTTGGCAACTGGGGAGGCTGAAATGTTGAAAAATTGATTTATTTAGGTTGACTCTGTCTGTGATAAAAACTGAAAGGTGGACCTAAAATTTTTGTCTGCTAATTCTGGCTTTATGCATTCTTTTTGTTAGTGCTTTTCAGAGCAGTTAAATTCGGTCCTGTTTGTGGGTACATAGTAACAAGGTTTTTGTTTAGTTTTTTTTTAACAGTGCAGTGAAACATCAAAAATCTGTTTCCTTGGCTATAATATAATTGTTRTTTTGTGATAATCACTTAGAGATGCATGAGGGTGGAGATCACTGCTTGGTCTGCTGGTGCCTTAGAAAGTCTGATCTTACTGATTGCTGAAAGAAATGTGACTTTGGGGTTTTGTTTCTTAAGTTATACTAGATTCAAGAGCACATAATGTGACTTAGATCTGGTGATAATAGATTCTGTTGGTAGCCYTCTATCAAAATCAAATTAGCGAATTTGAATTATAATCTGACTGTAATTTCATTACTAAGACTGCCAATTAGAATAAAAACAAGTCTTAAACTCCTTGTTATTTTATGTAAAGTGACTGGTATGGGAACTGTCAGTGGCTTTAGTTAAACAGTGTTTGATGAGTTAATTAGCTGAATACTGCATGAATATGTTTTGAAGCTGTAAACTGTGACCTTTTGGCAATTAAAGTTAATTCATATTTCACTTTTCATGCTAATCTTTGTTCTGTGTTACTGTTCAATAGAAGATTTTTATACTAGAGATTTAAGCAATGTTTTATCGATCAGATGTTGAACAATTTTTGTTTATTCAGCTCTGGGAGGTGCCAGCTCCCCAGAGAAGGAGTCTTGAATCAATGTTTGAGCCTGTTCCTGTGAGGGTATTTCTCCTGGGAGCCTGTGTGTGTGTTTAGCCATAACTACATTTTCATACCTTGAAAATAAACCAGAAGAGTCAAGACTGTTAGAATGAGGGGATCTTCAGGGCTTTTGTGCAATAAGAGATATATCATAAGACATGACAACTTATAATAAAGGTTTGTCAGCCACAGTTTGTTGGTCTCAGTATTTCAGCTGCAGAAATAGCCACAGATTTGTGATGTGCACCGTGACCTGCAGAAAACAGTGATTCTTACAGACTTTTAGACCATTTATTTTTGGATGATACTTTAGTTACCAGGAAAAGGGGTAGTTTTTTGCTTTTTGCTATGCTATGGAAGGGCATCCATGCAAGCCCTTAGCATGTTGAGGGCCGGGCCAGTCCARTATTTAGTCTGTTCAGCCAGAATTGCAGAGTCCTGATACAAAACCCATGTAATTCCTCAAAGGAAAAATTCAGAAAAACATTTTTTGTGAGGCTGACATGGCCTTGTATCATATTTACTTTCACATAAACCATAATTTTTCTTTAAAATCTTTTATTTCCTCCATGGACCCATGTCAGCAGAGTTCACAGTGACAGTTCCTGAGCTGTTCAGTTACAGAGCATTAATTGTGGGTACGTGTTCAGGACTGTGTTGCATTTTTGAATGTCAGCAGTGTTCTCCAGGCTGTGTTGCAGTGTGAGATCTGTGTGCAGGATCCCCAGCCAACATAAGATTATGCAAGAACTGAGCTGACGTTTCACCTTGCTGCAGCAGCTGCTGCTAATAAATCCCTCACTTTAAAGAGCAGTGCCCAAATCGATTTAAAAGTTGGGTAGTGAACAGTCTGGGCTTTTTCATGTGCAGAAGGATGCTAATTATGAAAGAGCAGCAGTAAGTCTGTAATGAGACTGTTTCTTGTGGTAGATTTGTTGTAAGAAGCTCAACTCAGTGTGCACTAACATAATGAGAACATAGCTGTAATATCCCAGAAATGCAGAGTGTTACATTTATTAATGACTTGAAGGGGAATTTGGGTTTTAAACTGCCTGGGTGTGTATTTGAGACTGTTACAGTTTTCGCAGTAGCTGTGAAGCTATGTGGATGTGATATGTTCTAAAATTAATAAGTGAACTTGATACTTTCTACACATGGTTTTAGTAGCAGAGCACTGACARGCAAGAAGCCTCATTGCCTCTAATTACTGAAATGTGCCAAAAGCGTGCTCCTTCAATGCAAATAGTTCCCATTATTATTAAGGCAATATTCAAAAACCACAGTCTTTTTTTGTGTAAAACCATCTATTCACTGTGTTATTGGTAGACTCAATCCAGCAATAGTCCAGACGTTTCYTAAGCATAATTTATGGTAATATGGGAGCTGAATRTACAGTGAAGAACATGTATTATTTYGCTCTTTCCATATTAATTTCTGTACCATGGATTCTGCCAATCACCTGTGTGGAAACGTAACTAAAGAGCAGCATTGTTTGGATGCAGATGGGAAAGCAGAACAGCAAGTGGAGTTTTCTGCTGTTCTGGACCTCTTAAGATATCAATGGAATCACTGGTTTTATTTAATGTGGACACTTTCCTCCAGGGAGTGAAGCAACTGTAGCTCTGTTTCTGTAACATTGTTGAAATGTTGCCTTCTTTGGCTACAGTTGGAACCTGAACTGCAATTGTTGAACACACAGCAATTGGGTGTTTATATTATCCTCACTCTKCCATTATTATACTGAAAGTTCATTCCTGTTCTATTGCTRTGAGCACTTTCTTTAGAACTGCACATTGTTTTCTGTAGGAAATGGTTTTGTTTTCTGCATGGGTGTTCTATGCAGAAGATGTAAACTGTTTAATCAACAGTTTAATTTTTATTCATAAAAAAGGCTTCTAAATMATTTCAGTGCCTTTCATTTAGACCTTCAAACATCTCCAAAACTCAGAGTATTTAAACAGAGCATGACTTGCTAGATGGGAATTACATTGGGCTTCCATGCACAGTGCAGGATCAGGTGACCACAGTTTCAGAAACTGATATTCAATTCTGCTAAAGTACAACTTCCCAAAAAGACAAACTGAGGACTAAATGTTTAGTAGGGGGTTGCAGAACGGTGGCACTTTGTTTCCCAAACCAACATGTGTGATTTTTTCTAAGCACTTTTTTGTGTTCTGTTCATTTAAATTGTACTGCTGCTCTCCAGAAACTGTTAGTAAGTCCAGCCCACATGCTGTCCATGAACTTTAAAGGTTAAGCTCTCTACAATTGCTGTTCCCTTGGCTTAATATTTTTGAACCATTATGAAAGTGAATGACACATATGCTTTTTTAAATACAGGTCTAATCCTACAAATAGCAAATGTGGTGAGAGAGCTGGAAGCACACTTGTGTGCATACATTGATTTAATTCTTTGTATACCATCTCCTCCAGAGTTCAGTTCTTTCTTCTGGTTTATTCCTTTCTAGTTGTTCCATTCACTTTCCTGTCACTGTCTGATTTTTACTTTCAAATGAGTTTCCTGCTTGTCCTTTCTCCCTCCATGTCCCTGGCATTTTCTCAGTGGGATCTTGTTACCATCACTGCTCTTGTTTTCCACTGAATCCAGCARTGGYTCCTGCATGCTGCCAGGCCTGATCSAGACATTCTGCCCTTTCTCCTGCTTGCTTTGCCTGCAGTTGTGGAGGCAGGGAAAGTAGTCCAAGTGAACTCTTTGACACATTGGGTAGCTGACATCTATGGGAGGTTAAAAAATAAACAAAAGAAAATAAATGAATAACTTGTCTACTGTTTCTTTGGYGCTGCTGAGGCAGTTACCTCACATGGCACTTAGTGGAGAGCAGGGGGGTAATTCTGTGTCCTGTACATAGAAATAGCTGCTCTTTAGTGGCACTAGCAAGGAAACCTGTAAAGTTTAGCTGCAGACATCTGCTTGCCTTTTCCCTCTTACCTTCCAGAATATTTGGAATATATCCATTATAACTTCAGGAGGACAATTACATTAACTTGTTGGACAACTATATTTGATGTAGATTTTTATTTAGATTATTTGTAAAAAAACCCTGCTAATATACTGGAACAGTGTCCTGTATTTCTTTATATGATAGGGTGAAATGGATTTCCCTTAGAATAAACCATTCCCATATTCTACAGCAGTTGTTGAACAGAGGATTAATACGCAGATCTGTGGAGATCAAAATTTGTGCTCTACAGTCTCACAGGGACTGGAAGTGCTTATCACTTGGCTCTAGGATCTGATATGCTATGGAACAAGATTTGCCRCTTAAACAAGCAATTAGTTAGCAATTAGTTATGTAAACATAGTAGTTATCACCTACACTAAATGCATCCAGGTATGTAATCCCTTCAATTCAAATTGAAATATTAAATTCTGTTTTGAAAAACACAAGCAGCCTCAGGGTTGAGAATTTGACATGCTTGTTACAAGCACAGCTGCCTTTTCTAAACGCTTTAATGTGCCTAAGAAACTGTTCCACTTGAATTTATTTTTTTTTTTCACCCACAGAAAAATGATGAAAATGGGAATTGCTCTGGTGAAGGGATTGAGTTTCCAACAACCAACTTGTATGAGCTGGAGAGCAGAGTTCTGACAGATCACTGGTCCATACCCTACAAGCGGGAGGAGTCTCTAGGCAAGTGCCTAATTGCATCCACCTACCTGGCCAGACTGGGTAAGTTCCCTTTYACAAATACACAGATTATCTGTTCAAAGGGTGTCACAGACAGAATGTTGGGCAGTTGTGTCTTTCGCTTTAATCTTGCCGTTGTTTACTTGCACCCTGAACAATGATCACATCTCTGGGAAAGTGGTTAACAGTGAACTGTTCTACCCAATGCTGTAAAACCAACGTTGATCTCTTTTCTTTCTCTCTGAAGTAATTTATTTACTTAAGTTTTGGAGTTTTTTTTAAGTGTCATACATTTCTTTATGTTCTAATGATGGCAGGAATTACATCTTTTCAGAGCCAAATTACTGACTCTTTTTTTTCCCTTGTGCTGGTTATTTTCCATTCATAAAAACAAGCTGTCATCTGAATCCCTGTTGTCCCATGCTTGTATAAGTGGTTATTTTGCCCTGGTGAAACACTTATATTGCATTAGACCTAAATTTGACTTTTCTGTATTCAGTGCTTTGGCTGGGGTTAAGAGTGTTCTGGAGGCACCACACCCAACAACTGGTGTATAATGAGACTACAAGATAGTTTTTCAGTCATGCTTGCTGGCAGGCAAAAGGAATGTTGTAATCTCTTGGAAGAATAGAAGTTGTTAAATGGTTCTGGTTTGCTTCTAATCTGTGTTAAAAGGCTRTGCTTTAATTTTATTTTGGATGGAGCCTGTGAAGCATCAGTAATGTATGAATTGTAAACTCTGAAAGTTTACAAGTTACTTGTGGTGCTAAAAACCTTGATGAAGTTGTAAAAATTATTGGGAAACTAATTTTTAGTTCTGAAAGTCAGGTTCTCTCAACTCGTGCTTTTTGTAACTTAAAAGCATGCTAATTATGAATGAACAGTAGCACTTTTTATTACTGCTCGTTTGGTTTGGTGTTCCTGAAAACTTATGACAAGGTCCTTGAGGTCATCTTAAAAAGTTACTGATTTAAAATACTGTTAAAAAGCATTCTCCTTTCCATAAAGGTCTTTCTGATTCTGATGAGAATTGCAAGAGATTTATGGACAGATGCATGCCTGAAGCATTTAAAAAGGTAAGTAGGGACAGTAGGCCATTTTGTTGTTTCTTTGCATTGTTCATGCTGGAAATAGTGTTCTGTAATCCAGACTTCACACAGCTACTGAGTGGGTTTTTAGATTAAAATCACACTCAAATTATTTTCCTACRTTAAAATCATAAAGACTTAAATTTAAATCATACAAAGTCCCAGTTCTGTAACTCTGGCCATCTTTAGCACATAGTTTTTTTTTCTTTTTTTCCCCTTAAATGAAGAGCCATGTAGTAATTACCAGAGCCCAAAGAGAGGTTTAGAAATCCTTGGATATGGCCACTGGTGGCAAGTTYGTGATCAGATTTCCATTAACTATTCTTCCTGTTATTTCTTCAGAGGGTTACTAATTTCTTTTCACAATCCATTTAGAATTTTGTCTTTCACCTCAGTGCTTAATGCCCTGTGTTTCTCTGAGCTGTTGTGAATTTTCTCTACAGAGCTCCCCAAACTGACTTCCCACTATTCCATCTGCTTTAGGTACTGCCTAAATTTCCTGCCCAGTTTTTAGACAATATGTATAAAAACACCTACCTACCTTTTAAACAGTTACTTTCTCCTAGTGTTAAAATACTGAGAATATAATTATATTTAAGAAAGGTAGAAATGTAAGGGGAAAGTTMTTTTTCCATGTAGTCATCAGAGTACTAAKCTTCYATACARTAGTTTTATATCACTTGGTATTTTTTGCATATGAAATAAACAATGTAGGTTGTTCCTCCARAAGGATAATCTGTAGAAATCTAAGKTCAGGATGTGCTGAATTACAATTTGCTGAAATATTTGCAGGAAGCTCTATTAATGATACAAGAAGTAATTATATTTAAACTATTAAGTTTTTCTCTACTTMTGTTCAGACACAGCAGAAATTAAGTGAAGTTTGCAGATGGCAGCCAAGTGTCCTTTATAAGCAACCATGAAACCAGATTTAAAGAACATGTTTCAGTAGGTGGAAGCAGCATTAAACACCTCTCTCTTCGTGGTACATGTGCTTTGTTTTCCAATAGAAGCTGCTCAAAAAGTGTGAATTGGTAAATGGTTACCTCAGCTGAATCAGTGCAGCTTTGTGGCTGCCTGTTTCAAGATTTAATAGTTGTGTGCTCAATCTGCAAACAGATTAGTTTCATATCAATTGTTCTTTGCAAAGGTTACAGTCTCTACTAGTGCATGGAAATGGAAAACAGTTTGATAGATTTTAGTTTCTGTCATAAACTGTGATTTAAGGTGTTCTTCCACGAAATTACAAATTGAATTAGCTCTTAAGCCATTAGTGCAGAAAGAACATCTGAAAAACACACCAGACAGTGATGAGTGAACTCCAAGGAAACATTTGCTCTGAAAACAGTCCCAGAAGTTGATAAATTTCTTCTGTTTTATGATTGTGCTCAAACTTTTAAAATTCACTGATTTTTTTTTTAGCTGTTGACATCCAGTGCTGTTCACAAGTGGGGAACTGAAATCCATGAAGGAATCTACAACATGCTCATGCTGCTGGTGGACCTGGTTGCAGAAAGAGTAAAACAAGACCCTATCCCCGTGGGCCTGCTKGGTGTGCTTACAATGGTATTTGCCTCTCTGATGCATTTTCTAATATCTGAGTATTTGGCATTTTTTATTTATGCAGCTGATGCATTTTCCAACTGTGTAAGTTGTAGTTTATTGTCTTAAAATCTGCAGCCTTGCTTGCTGCAGATATTTTACATCCAGWATGCAATTCAAAGGAGTGGGTGCTGTTCAAAATTTCTGAAAACTAGCAGTTAAGAAAAAAACCCACACTTTTGTCACTTTGCTGTTTATTTTTTAAAACTCAGTTTTAAAACTGAGTTCAGTTCCCTGTTTTATGGACCTCTGGCTCACATGGTTATTACATATTGTCTGCACAGAATAAAAGCTTCAAAATGCTTTACATGGTGAGACCTGAGAGGCAGGAGCAGGGGGCTTGTGTTCAACTTTATTTTTCATAGAGCTTTAACTGTCAGCAGGGAGAATGCTCAACTGAAACAGTCATATTTTACCAAGATAAGTTTTGAAAGTGGCTTAAGCCACCCTGTTCATTGCTTCATGGGCTTTTCTTTCAAGGCATTTAATCCCGACAATGAATATCATTTCAAGAATCGAATGAAGGTGTGCCAGAGAAACTGGGCAGAAGTCTTTGGGGAGGGGAACATGCATGCTGTCTCACCCATATCCACTTTTCAGAAGGTAAGCATGGCCATGCCCTAAAAACTAATTTTAGGGTGGATCTCTTTGTTTCAGATAAGATTGTTTGATTAGTAGGTATTTATAACACAGAGTTCAAATATGTCAATTATGTTGAGTATRTGTTGGTCTGTAGACATTAATTTGTGCTCTCAAATCATTCCAATTCTCTGTTAGAGGCTACATTTAGACATGGGTGTACTTTCATGTCTAAAGTAGCACAACAATCTGAGTGTTGCTTTAGACATGAAGCACACAACGGGCGGATCTGTGTATCTAAGGCCTGAATCTGTTTGGTTGTTGAGTGTGAGATGACCAAGRCAATTCCAAGTGTTCAGTTCTAGCAGAGAATTCAGGCTTTTCTGGAAGCCAAGGATACAATATCTTCATCTCAGACACACTGGCAAGGAGGCATTTTTTGAGGTTTGCACTGTCTTGTAGCAGTTGTTCCAGATGAGTGGGTCCAAAACTACATCAGTAGAGTTCATTTCTCCTTCCGGAAACAGGTTTGTGGCCATAGAAAGAAAGTTCTACATCTGCTRTTTTGGGAAAGGTAGGGAAATTTTGGGAAATTTGCTTCAGTAGGGTTCCATGCTGCTCCAGTGCTATAAATACAGTTGCCTGTGAGTCAGAAGCCACAGTGTGAACTGTTGCCACAGCACATGGGCACTGGTGTCAAGCAGAGTCCAAAACGAGATGATGCTCATGACAACCATCCAAAACTCCAGCTACACTTAATAAGGGAGCTGTTACAAACATTGTTATATTTGTGTARTGCTACATCCATTTGAGGCGTGGGTTAGTGGGCTGAATGAGGCTGTCCAAATGTCTGTTTCAGAAAACAAATATTTCTTGTTCTTATTGTTCAAGGAACCTCAYGGGTGGCTGGTGGATCTGGTAAACAGGGTAGGTAAATGTAAACCAGAATTGTTGTTTGTCACTTGAATTCGTTGGTCTTCAGAGATAATTTCTTCTCCCCGTCCCACAACCTGCCTTGACTTGTTTTTTCACTCCTCACTTTTCTGTCAAGCACAAAAAAAAAGTTTAAGATTTTAACCCTGCCTTGTAAAATACGTTGTGTTGAGTTACTGCCTTCTCCTTTGAGCACCTTTACCTTCTAATGTGATGTCTATGACCAGAGGAATTTGAGATCTCACCTGAGGCTGCAATCTAAGGTCCCCCAAACAAAAATGCTGGTCCAGTCAGCTATTGCTGTACATAGTCTGTCTTTCTTCCCTATGTCCATTTTTACTCAAGACAGAGTTTATGGCTTGATGTTTAAACTCTGGTACCATGTATCATTGCATTGCATTCCTAAGTATGCCCCTGAATTCCCATGGAAATATAAAGCTGCTTTTGGATGGGATGTTCCATGGTAAAGGACACTTGTTGGCATCTCAGGAACTGTCTGGMGTATTTTGTATTATTTCTTATTGGAAAGATAAAATACTGTAGGTCACTGTGTAATACTGATTGTTTTRTTTCAGTTTGCAGAGCTGGGTGGATTTTCAGCAATTCAATCCAAGCTCAATTCAGAAGATATTGAACTTGGGGTAAGTCCATCTTCTGTCATGAGACTTCTCCCTTTCCACTACACCCTTCATGTAGAACCAGCAGTGTCCCTTTTGGCAGTGCTTTTACCTTTCTTTGGTACAGAGCAACACTCCCACAGAGCCCTGGAGAARTGCTGTCAGCAAGAGGTCAAATGAGGTTGTACATAAGAATCCTGACTAAAAAGCTATTGAGACTTCACAGAAAGGAGGGAAATTAGTGTACCTTGCTGCTAGCATTCAGCCTTCTGGTTAGACATCAATCAAAGTATTTTCATTGTATGTTCATCAACATGTCCCTGGTTTTCTGTTTACTGCACCCATAGCTGCATTTAGCTGCAAGTGAATTGATTTCTGTCATTTATTACAGAAATCACTGTTTAAGGAAAAAAAAATCCTTAGGAAGACAGACAGTGTTTAATCCTAAASTTTTCCAGAGATGTGTCTGAAAACTGACTGGTTCAACAGAGCTAAACTATTTTTGATAATAAAGTCTAACTTGGTTAGTTTTAGCTTCCTAACCTATATTCAGGAATCTYCCAGTTCTTTCAAGCTTTGGAGAAYGAGGAGGCTAAAGGAAAACAATGTCATTGGAATCTTGTCCCCCAGCATAAAATCAGTCTGCTTTCAGTGACATGCCACTTGGAGAGAATTCAACTTCTTTTCTTGGGATATTGATATTTTCTGCTTTATATAGAGATAGGTTCATGTGTGAGTTTGACAGAAGAATAAGGAAAACCTTGATTTACATCCCAGTCCTGTAATAGAAACTTTGACTTGACTTTGTTTAATGATTAATAACTGCTTGCTTAGGAAAGAAATCTGGGTCAACGTCACTTAATCTAGGCCTTGGATTGCTCTGCTGCACACTCAGTTCCACAATTCTTGATCCAGTGTGAAAAGAAACTGATTTTGGTATAATTTATTGGCAAACAAATACTTTTATACATTCAATTTTTTGACGATAGATACCACCTTAAATTCATGCATTGAAGAGTTCTTGACATGTATATGACACATTTACAAAAGCTTTCTCCCACGTAATGCTTTGGGAAAGAAATTTGCCATATGGCTTTAACCTTAAATTTTGCATTCACACTTCTGATTGCCGTGGAGAGCAAGCAAAATGTGATATGTTCCTTTCCGTCTGTTTATTTCTGTGACTGAAACAGGATCTGTCAGAGAACACTGAACACAGTGATGAGAGGACTGAGATTCGTGAAAACTGGGAAGGCATTTTTTATTGCAGACAAAAATAGAGAACACACGCTGTATGCCATATATAATATATAGCACATACTCTACTGTGTGYCATGGAGTAAATCTTTCTTAAACCATGTGTTGTTGTAAAGGACTTGCACACCAAAAACAGTCGTAGCAAATGACTGGAAATACATGGTGAGATAAATAATACTTGTTCACCTTCATTTGCCTTTTAAGTTATAGATTACTAACTGTGAAAAGATCTCTTAAATGTGCACCTAAATACTTGCTGTCTTTCTTTCAGGCAATCTCTGCATTAGTTCAGCCATTTGGAGTTTGTGCAGAATATCTTAACTCTTCTGTAGTACAGGTAAAATGTCTTTGTTATGACTTACAAGAGGACTGAAAATTAATTTCCAACTGTGTTGGTGTGAAACTGGTGACTAATTTGAAAAGCTTTCAAACCTCACGTTGCATAAAGWACAAGAACCATTTTGAGCATCCTGAGGTGATGAATAAAGGGTTCAGACAATGTTCAGATTCCTTTTCGAAGCAGTGATCTGTAGTCATGTATCTACATCTGCAGCAGTGAGAAGCTTTACCACTGCCATTAGTAACCTTCATCRGTAGAAACCATGTGGGAAAAGAATCCAGCCTGATGGATAGATTTTACATTTAGTTTAACTTTCTGGCTGAGATCAAGCCCATGGCAATGAGAGCTGGCACTGCAAAAATTATGGTACAGGAAAAAAATTCACCAGGATCTCTTTGTATGTGCAAGCTCCAGGCTTCACACCTGCCCTCACCAGCAAAAACTACTGACAAATCACTGACAGACTTTAAATAAAGAGGATGTAGTTTGGAAGCCCCTGGGAGTCAGAGAAGCACATGCACCTATAAACTGCTGTGTTTTTAGAGGGCAGTTGGTCTGTCTCTGTGCCAAACTGCATTACAGGTGTCTGAAATGGTTCTTCTTCTAACTGCTTTTTTTTTTTTTTTCTGGACATAGCTATCAGGATAGTTTTATGTTTGTTGTAGGTGTTGCTTTATGTCTAATGGTGAGCTTTCAGCTAAGTATTTCCTTTTGCTGCAGTCATGTCTTTCGATTAATTTAATTGATTTCAGGAAACATTAAACTGATTGTCATGCCTTTTCTCACATTCTTTAGCCCATGCTGGATCCAGTCATTCATAAAATGATTAAATATGTACAGAATGTAGAAGAGAAGGACTTGAAAGACAAGGTAATGTTTTACATATTAAATATTTAGGAAGAACTTCCTGTGTGTCTTGGAAATGCTGTCAGTGTAAACTAGAACAATAGCTTTCATCTGGCTGGCAAGAATACAGCCTGTTCTGAATTCTCACTAAATGACAGAGGTGAAAATGCATTTACCTAATTCCATTCAATACCTTTTTTCAGTAAATATCTGTTTTATGACCCTTTTAAAAATATTTTGCCACTGTTGCTATCARTTTTTTTCTTTTGTTGGTCCTCTTGTGCAGCATGCTGAATGCTCACTTTTCTGACTCAMCGGTATTTACTGTCTTGCAGTCTGTTGAATACATGTTACTGTTGCATTAGCTGTTTGCTTCTGAGAATTTGGTAGTTGTTGTAAAGTATCTGTGTAACTTGTGGCTACTTCCTGCATTACCCTGAATTTGGTATTCAGTTCTATTAAATTGTGTTGGCTTTTTACTTAGATATAAATTGTTAATTTTAAACAGGAAAGTTTCATAGGTTGTGGAACTAAAGGAGAGCAATTTACTGTGGTAAACCTGAAGCTTTAACTAAAGGTTTCACTGTCTAAAAATTTCTAGTGTACTAGTAATACTTTCAGATGTACCAGGTACTGTGTTTTGCTTAAACAGTTTCTGTTTGGTCACTAAACCTACTCTTTGTGAGTCACCGAAGTCTGTAGCAGAATAGCAAAAATACCAATGCCTCTATTTGTCTTTTTTTGTTGTTGTTTTGTGTTCTACAGAGACTGGTGAGTATCCCTGAGCTCTTGTCTGGGATCAAACTGCTGTGTATGCGCTTCCAACCCGACCTGGTCACGGCGGTCGATGATTTGAGGCTGGACATTCTGCTGCGCATGTTGAAATCRCCCCACTTCAGTGCAAAAATGAATTCCCTCAAAGAAGTAGGTTGGCTTTTTGTCTGTCTGGGTGTGTGCACAAGTGCATGTGTTTAGGTGRGATGGGTTGTTAATAAGCCACTGAAACCACAACCTAAAAAAAAAAGAGATGGCGCAATATTTCCTTGCAAATTATGTTGCCTTAGCAAAAGTTCTGGTCATAAGAAACACCAAAACAAGTTAATATGACAGAAGTTGTTTATAATATTAGTAGCCACTGCAAGGGCTCCCAATTAGACATAGTTTGAGATGTGCACAATTCTAAGTGCAATTTTAGATKGATTTATAAGCAGTGTTCTATGCTATTCGTTGAATATTCACTGTGGGATAATCCTTAGCTTCCTGTGGCATATCCCTTTTTTCTCCTTTCATTGAGAGCAAATAGAAAAAAAACMAAATGGGACTTAAAACTGCATTGCTGTCTCAGTCCACTCATAGCAGGTCATTGCACTAGAGTCCATCTTTTCTGCTTTTTTGCTTCTCTCTTTATGAGAAAATCGAGATGTTAAACCTCATTGCTGTTTGGTTCTTAATCATGAATGCTGTGTATCCGTGGTGAATTTATAAAAGTGCAGCTTTTGAAGATTTTAGCAGAAATGTGCTCTTTCTCCTTAGAGTGAGGTGCTGTATCAGTAAGTATTGGATAAAAAATAGGACACTGATTTGAGTGTAACAAGCAGAAGCCTGAGATAACCTACTTCTGGCATATCTGTAGAAAGATACCTGGCAGCACAGGCCAGCTTTTCTGTGTCAGACTGAGAATAAGATTCTGCTGCATCAGATGATGACATTGTGTTTCTGGTTAGGAATTTGCCTTTGAACAGCTTATTAAAAAAACAAAAACAAATTCGCAAAAAACCTCAACACCCTGMCAAAAACAACTGACCAAAAAAMCCCAAACACTTTCTGTACTCAAWATATTTYAGGATTCACGCTTAAGCTTCACCATAAGCCTTTTTGAGTAGATTTCACTCTGTGTGTGTGTATGATGCAGGTGGGAATTTTTTGTTAGAATCTCACATTTTGCAATTTCTAGGTAACAAAATTAATAGAAGAYAGCACTGTCTCCAAGTCAGTGAAGAATGCAATAGACACAGACCGACTGCTAAATTGGCTCGTGGAGAATTCGGTCCTGTCAATYGCTCTGGAAGGTAAGAACTCTCACAGAGACTTTCAGCACATGCTTTTATGAACTTTAAAATCTAATCTCTCCCTTTCAATMCATTTTAATGAGCACTATTAAYCAAAGAGTTCAAGGCTTTTGTTGTCTCCAAAATAAAGTAAAACCTGCTACTATCATCTAGTCCTCTGTTTGACATCTGTGCAAATGTCTTCTGCTGTACTTGGGGTTTTTTACTTAGTTTGTATAWTGTTAGCCTCTAGAAAAGAGGGATTTTCCCCTCAAGTAGTAACATTCTGTAGATGTGCTATCAGATGTATAAAGCAAAACAAAATAAAAATGGAAAAGCCTTGTTCTTTTTCTTTGTAGTGATAGATTTGTCTGTAACAATAAAGACTTTYCAAATGAAGATAGCTATGTTTTCTCTTTTAAAAKAACTAGTTCTTTTAAATAAATTTACTGAATCTAACACTGTTTGAAATAGATTCATTYAGTTGCCTTTCTTTGTTTCACAGGTAATATAGATCAAGCGCAATACTGTGATCGTATAAAGGGAATTATTGAACTGCTGGGCAGTAAATTATCTTTAGATGAGCTCACTAAAATTTGGAGAATTCAGGTAAGCAAGCAAGACTAGGCAGGTGCTTTTAGACTGTCTTACAACAGCAAACATTCTAATGAAGGGTTTTTTTTATAATCTATGCATCTCTTGCGAAGTGGAGGCGTTGAGATTTTAACAGAGTAATTAATGYGAAGGCTGCCTTCTACTTTTTCCTTTACCATGTAAAATCAAGTCCTGGCAATTTCTTGTATCACAGCTGTTAAATCCTATGATGAAATTCAGTTCTTTTCAACAAGTGTTAAGGATATTTGATTTGGCATAAGAGGTTGTCAAGCTGAAAGAGGTGACAGGAATGTTTGTCTAGACCAAACTAGGATATGAATGTTTGTGGCTAGAGGTATGAATTTAAAGTCAGAGACTGAAAGAGAGTGGTCTTCAGCTGTATGAATTCCCTGTTAGCTTCCTGTACATACATACAATTGACTGACAAGTCAWCTTTTGCCCTTCACTTAAGGATATTCAGCTTATTCATGTGTGGGGAAGGTGGTTTGAGTGTTCATAGAAATGACACGTGGAAACTTTGACCAGAAGCTAATCTTCCACTGCAGGAAATGGTTTTCTTCTCTGTGCAAATGTTGATGTTTTAGACTAAACTCACTGAACRCTGTCAGCTCTGCAGTGTRTATGGCAGGGTAGCAAGTGTTTAATGCTTRGCAGAGTTGAAATGTGATTCTAGCTCCCTCACTTTTGTTCTTTAATAAAAAGCAATATTTCCTCCCACTCTCTGGCTGTTGTTACCATGGTGCTCCCATCTGTGTGGGTGGAGATTTTGTATTGCTCACTTTTGAGTAAAGCCTGGGAGAGTGTCAGAGATTCAACACCCTACACGTGAACCTCACCAAGCAATAGAAAAGGTGATGTTTGTATTGCTGCCACTGCAGCAGCTTGAAGCTGCTTTAATGATGGCAGACTTGTACTTTCCTGCTTTAGAATTACTCCCAAAGACTTCTCAGCCAGGGAAATGAGCACAGACATTTACTCTGAACTTGTGTTTCTAACACGTCAATCGCTGCTATTCTCACTCATTAGCATGAATAGTAGGATAATGCTTACATGAAGGTTTTTCTCTATCTTGTTTGGGTTAAAGATCTACCTTCTTGTGTTTTCCTCCTTTTCAGTCGGGACAATCCTCCACTGTGATTGAAAACATACATACCATTATTGCTGCAGCTGCTGTGAAGTTTAGTTCTGATCAGCTCAATCATTTATTTGTTCTAATCCAAAAGGTAAGTTGTCGCATTAATTTACATTCCTTAGGAAKAGAATTGATGAGGTGTACTTAATGCATCCAGCCCATTGAAAATGCCTTGAATACATTTATATTTTCTATATAAACGTAAAATTTGCTATTAAAAAAAGAACACTTTTCATGCTAATTTTTATGTTAACCCAGAAGCCTAATCTGCTACTGTATTGCTAATTGACTTGGATTTTAAGTACATTAGGTAGCCAGTCCTAAGGGACTTAGCAGTGAGATTTTATTATTATATTTAATCCCTAATAGTATTTGAAAAAGAGCTGAGCAAATTAGTGCTGTAACTCCCAGCAACAGAAACAAATGCATATGGTGGAAATTGCAGTAAAGCAATTGTGGATTATATTTTTGTGTACACCTGAGATGTARCAACCTGACAGTGGTGCTTTAATGTGACTTTTTTGCCTTCCAGAGCTGGGAGACAGAGAGTGACCGAGTGAGGCAGAAGCTGCTGAGCCTCATTGGGCGCATYGGCCGAGAAGCACGAGTGGAAACAACCACTGGCAAGGCAAGTGCATGATTTTCCTTTGGATTTTTGATTTATTAAAGGTAGAGTTGCTAGCCTCTGCAATTCCTAGGTCCTGACTATCCTTGCCCTTCTTCCTTCAGGTTCTGGAGGTACTTTGGGAGCTGGCTCATCTTCCAACATTACCRTGTAGTCTGATCCAGCAGGCTTTGGAGGAGCACCTGACAATCCTCAGTGATGCTTATGCAGTGAAAGAGGCAATCAAAAGGAGCTACATCATCAAATGCATAGAGGATATTAAGAGGGTTGGTTTATTATTTTATCTTTTCCAAAGTGAAATCTTACCTAGCCTCGATGTTGCCCTTTCTTTCAAGATGCACAAATTTGTGTGTCCCATCTGTAAGTTCTTACCTTGGGGAGTCCACGAGAGGGGTAGGCTTTGTGTGAGCCACTTTGTTGATCATGAGACTCATAGTAAGTCTCTTGCCTTTGTTTTAAGCAAATTTTCAGCACAAGGAGTGATCAGTTTATGGGAAACTACCAGGATGGGCCCAAGGTTAGAATTTGCAAATGGAACCACTGTAAAGGTATGTCAGTATTTTAACTGTCCCTTTCATGTGAAAGCCTAGATTAGTTGTTTTTTTTTTGAGTAAAGCATGTGTTCTGGCATGACCGTTAAGTCTCAAAATGCAAATCAATATTTAATTCATAGTGGTTTTTTATTTTAGTAGAATACTTAACTCTTTCCACGTAACATAAAGAAGCCATTCCCACAGCTGCCTGTGTTGTTTCCTGGCAGCAGCAGAGATGTGCATGGCTTAAAAGATTGCATATATTCTCTCCTGCACTGTTCACTTAGCAGGCAGTTTTTCTTGAGGCCTGCAGGAATGCTCCTGTCTTCCTTTTTCAGCCTGAAGTATGCTGTAAATAAAGAAAAAGGCTTGTACTTTTTTGGTTCATTTCTTTCATGATGTATAGTAGGTTTTGTCTGTGTTGCAGCATCTGTAGAGGATTTTATATATTTAGGAGGCATAGTATGTTGGTTCTTGATATTGACCACACTTCTGTGTGTGTATTCATGAATATGGATTTAAAATCTTAGGTTCTCAGTGTCTGTGAAAGTTGTAGTTTTTCTTTTGGATCTTCTCTTATGCTTTCCTAATCTTGTTCCTTTTAATAATATTCTGGCAAGGGTTTTTACAGAGGTGCTGCAGTGGGAAACACTAACAAAAGCTGTAACTGTGAAGGGATTGGGGTAAGAATACAGCAGACTAAAATGCACAGTGTTCTTATTTCCCTTCATTAAGGAAATGAAGATATAAACTGGGAGGGAATGTAATTTCAAGGCAGCATTCTCAAATATGTGAGGGAGTCCTCAGTGTTATGGGCAGGTTCCTTCAACCTCTCTGAGTGTGTAGGTTGTATTTGGGTGTTGTCAGTATTTAAACCAGACATCACTTCTCTGAATAAGCAACCTCAGTACTGGTCTGTGTGGTCAAACTTTACAGAAAATGAAGCCTCCCAGAAAAGTGATGAGCAGTTCTAAAAATGAGGTAGGAGGGTTATTCTTTGCAGGATCTCTTTCAAAATGCAGCTTAAGTATCTTTTGCTTCCTATCAGGGGGCTCCTTGCAGCACCAATCAGAAATTTCTTGTCTCTTAACCATCAGTAGTATCTGAGATTCTTATTTCTGTTACTCTTGCTTTAGCAGCAATATCTTTAGACTGGATTTGCCCTTTTATGCCCTTTTAGACCTGCTTCATCTCCCATAATCGAGGAAGGTGGTGGTGGTTATCATCTCGCCATGGTGCAACTGAGTTCTTTTTGGCTACTTAATTTGCATGTTCTCTAGCAAGGAGCTGGTACTTTTGGGTTTAATACTAGGGATAGCAAAATGGCATTATGTGTATATCCAGGGACCTTTTGTAGAAAGTGAAGAAAAGCACTTTGAGTGTGTTTGAAAATGGGCCAGGAACAAGTCTCTGAAGCCAGCAGAGGTGGTGGCTGTTGTTTTGAAACAGCAGCATTAACAGATATCATTAGGCTTCCAGGAGTCTGAAAGGAAAGTTAATCTGTTCTTGAGCTTGTACCACATGTGTAATTGTTTTTACTTTTCCTGCTACCAGTCGTCCCAGCACAATAATCCTCAGTTTGTGTGGGTGGTACCGGCGTTGCGTCAGCTCCATGAAATCACGCGTTCATTTATTAAGCAAACTTACCAAAAACAAGACAAGGTAAGGCTATATGCTGAGATGATTTCTGAAGCCTTTGTTGTGTCTGTGTAGCTCTGCCAAATGTGGAAGTTTGATTTTAGAAAAAAAAAAAAAAAAAAGCTAATAAATTTAAAAGTAGTTAAGTGATGTAACATAAACTGTTGGAGCAGAGGTGCTGTGCTGTCCCTTTGTGAGTGTGTGTGTGTGTGTTTAAATCTGTTTGCTGTGTCAGGACTAATTTATTTTATTCTCAGCTTTTTGTAGAATAATTAACAGGCACTTGTGTGAAGAAACGAACAATGGCTAATGTTTAGACCAACTGCTTTGTAATTGAATTGACATTGACTCTTGAAAAACAAACTAAACAACCCCCAGTCACATGTGCTGTGGAGTAGCTGAGTGGAGGTGTGGGATTTTGTCTGCAACCTGCAGCATGGGGATTTCAGCACATGCTGAAAACACCAGCATCAGGAGGGCTGGGTGCTTGGAAGGGGGACAGCTGACTGAGGGAGGAACAGCTGAATTTTTTCTGATAAAAATTGTGTGTCTGTAGAAGGGCAAATTGCTGTACGCACATCCCTATTTGTGTATTGTTTTAAAAAACATCTTTTCTCTTTTTTTCTTTTATTGCCAAGAGCATTATTCAAGATTTAAAGAAAAACTTTGAAATAGTGAAGCTGGTGACAGGAAGCTTGATATCCTGTCACCGTTTGGCTGCATCTGTGGCAGGCCCAGGAGGGCTGGTTGGAGCAACACTGGTGGATGGCCGATACACCTATCGAGAGGTACAGACCCTTGAATCTCTTTACCTTGTTGTTGATTTTTGAAWTTCAAAATCCAGTTCAATACAATSAATATAGTTCTAATATTTATCTATKAAGGCATGTTATAGCMTTGTTATTATAYAGAGTAAAAGTGTGCAAACAYYACAGTTCYTYAGCAAAATCTTCACCTGGCAGAGAGCTTTATCTCCCCATCYTAGGATCTGTTATCTCCAAACCTGTTCCAGCTTTTTCACCTGCCCTGGTAGAGGTGATACCCTTGAATGTGCTGTGAAGCTCTTAATACCTGAAACAGATTTGCTAATTAGCACATGGAAGCACACTCAAATAGCTTGCAGCAGTTTGTTGCTAATGCTTTGATAATTATTTTTTCCACGCTAGTTTTTGACTTAGTGTCAAATAATATTGCTACCAGCAAAGTAAGAACAAATCCAAAGGGACTTCAGTGTTTGTTTTTAGTAAGGTAGCCACAAAGTATGTTTAAAATAAAAATAAATCTCACAAACAGTTTCTGTTTCCAGATTTTTTACAGTGTGCTGTTGTTTGGCAGTTAAATTTGCAAAAAAAAAAGAAAAGAAATAAAAAGAATGCTCAGAGTTCATGTTTCAGAAAGAAAAGTCTTAAGCTTGGGTTTTTGTTTCCTCTTTCTCAGTATTTGGAGGCGCATCTAAAATTTTTGGCATTTTTTCTGCAAGAAGCCACCCTTTATTTGGGCTGGAATCGTGCCAGGGAGATCTGGGAATGCCTCGTAACTGGCCAGGATGTTTGTGAGTTGGATCGAGAGGTAAGAAAAACCTGAAAAGTTGGTTTCTGAGGTTGCAGGAGGAATTTTAATGGATCATGAGCAGCATATGTGTTTGTTGAGACATGTGGAGTATGAGTAGCAAACACAAACTTGTAATGTATTTTATGTTTTTTGTAGGCTAGAGCAGCCACTCTTAAGTGTTCACTTATGCCAGAATGCTCTTTTAGCATTAAATTTGACTGGAAAAGGGATATTGATTGGGAGATTAGTTGGAGATGCTGGTTTGGAAAGGTCTGCATGGAGTTTTGTGCAGTCACAAGAGCCATTCAGCATTATTTGGGTGAAAGATGACAATGAAGTACCCTAAAGCTGCAATGCAGCATGTAAGGTTACCCAGAAAKGAGATTTTGAACCTCTTGCTGTAGATAAAACTTTTGCAAGAGGAGTTACTGTGGTATCTGGCGCAGTTTGTTGTATAAAACTAAAATATTTGATGTGACAATGAGGTAAGAATACATCTGCCTTTCATTCACAGATGTGCTTTGAGTGGTTTACAAAAGGGCAGCATGATCTGGAGAGTGATGTACAGCAACAGCTCTTCAAAGAGAAAATTCTTAAACTGGAATCATACGAAATTACTATGAATGGTAAGAAAATGGCTTGGGTGAACAGATTTGGGGTTGGAATATRCACCAGAAATTTTGCTTCCTGAGCCTTCAAATTAAGCATCTAACCAGTTCYATAAATTAGAATAATAATGGAGTTTTTTTCCTATCATTTAGTTCTTTAGTTCTAGAGGGAAAAGTTCATCTCCTGTATTTGATAACTTCATTTTTTAAAAAAAAGCATTGAAATTAAGCCTGACCTCCATAAAAAGCCTGCACTTTTTGTTTTCACTTTCAGGTTTTAGTTTATTTAAGACTTTCTTTGAAAATGTGAACCTGTGTGACCATCGACTGAAGAGACAAGGAACTCAGCTGGTGAGTGTTCTGGCAAGCTCTTCCTGTGTCCTACCAGTGGTGTCTTAGGGATGGAAGGAGGTGAGACAAGGATTGTGGAGCAGCTGTTCCACATGGTCATGTTTGTGTTAATATGCAGATTGTCCTGGTAGCATTAACATTTTTAAATTCTGAAGCTAAAACTTTTGGCARTAAATTTCAACAGTTAAAATTCAGYAGTTGGTAACTGGAAGCTGGTTTGGAGCTTGTAAAACTTTGCAGGAGGAATGACTTCTTTAAATAATCGTGAATTCTTGTGTGCACTTTTTGCTTCTCCCTAGCAGGGCGGTGCTCTTTAAATTATTTTTAATTTTTCTTCTTTGCATGGGAGTTAGGTTTATMATATTTAAATTCTAACCTACAATAATTTTTAACTCTGATCCTTCAGTGGTTTTGTTAAATTAATGGTTATATTTAAGTAGTTTTCCATAGGCATTTTAGATCYTTATCACAGAGAACTTACTTCAAAMKCAGAGTTTTTTGCCAAGTATCACACCAGSTTTTGTGATGGTTTATTGTCTGGTTAGTTACCACATTGACTTTTTTGAAACAAATTCCACTCTAGATTAAATTTCTCCATGCTTTTAAATTTTTTAATTTTTCWGTTGGCTTGACTGAGATTTGTTCTTTGGAACTTGTTTATCCACCAGCAAACAATTTTTTTTTTCTTGTATAAATACACAAATGTGCAGCAGTTGGTTTAACTTTGCACTGTGCCAAAGTTTGGCAGAACGTTGGGGGAAAGAAAAGTTTAATCAAAAGGTGCTTTTCTAGCAGATAGAAGGCAGTTTTATCCCTGTGGTTCAACTCACTGTTATGTAAGAAATCCAGTCATGTTGTACTGTTGTTCTTTCTTGTGTAGAGTGTAGAAAAACTGGAATTAATAGGAATGGATTTCATTTGGAAGATTGCAATGGAGTCACCAGATGAAGAAATTGCCAATGAAGCTATTCAACTGATAATAAATTACAGCTATATTAATCTAACTCCTAGATTGAAAAAGGTAGGCATATATTTGTACATAAATGTGCTTTGACATTCATAAAGTCTTGATGCTCTGCATGTTCAGCTGTGCAATTTGTTGGGTTCTGTCAGTTTCTGAGTAATTCCCATGATTTTAGTTTCAGTTTTAATTGATTTRTACATTTTATCTTTAGGATTCAGTRTCGCTGCACAAGAAATTCATTGCTGATTGCTACACACGGTTAGAGGTAAAGGACAAATTTTAGTTATCGTACCTCCATCCTTTTGGGTTTTTATCTTAAAATATTTGTCTGTGATAATTCCATTTAAAGAAAAAAACTCATTCCATAAATATTTTTTGTCCTCTGAGCTTTCCAGGACATCCTGAGTGTCCCTGTRAAGCAGCTCTTGCTCTGCTCTGTGTTGCAGGCAGCCAGCTCTGCCCTYGGTGGTCCAACATTAACACACGCTGTTACAAGAGCTACAAAAATGCTTACAGCAACTGCTATGCCTACAGTGGCAACATCAGTTCAGTCTCCTTACAGGTAGGCCAGCCTCTCAAGGAAGAAATATCACAGCAGACATTTAYTCCCAGCTGCTTCCCATAAGATTTTGAGTGCTAATTAGAATTCTCAGTAATTGGTGGTTGTATATTCTGGTGGTTTCTTAATTGAATGTTCCAATTGCAATGTGGTAGGAGTTCCAGAGATTTGGGAAAACCTGTGTTTTTAAAAAACAACAGGGAAACAAAGAAAATGAAAGCCAAATAAACATAAAAAATACATTTTTAAAAAATATTTTAAAAAACCTAAAAAAAACACACCAAAATAACCAACCAACCAAAAAAATCACCCTGACTCCAACCCCCCCACAAACCAAAATCAACCAATCAAAAAAAAAAAACAAAACCAAAACAGAACAATAATCTCACAGGTTATTACCAGCCTATTAATCACATAATAATTTCTGGGACAATGGGGCTTGGTTTTGGTTTTTCTTAAACTAGAAGAGAAAATTATATTAYTTCAACTTCTAGCTTAACTGAGGCATACCTGAATATGTGTAACTTAAATATGGGAGCATAGGGTGGGACCTTTAGAAACATGAAGTTTCTTGTGAAGCTGGCAACATCTCAAGYAGTGCAACACAAGCCTCTTGGCCTGTTTTCCTGATTCATTTCTGCTGAATTAACTCCAAGTTGAAGGATTTACATTCAAAACCAGACAATTCATGGTAGTTACCCGTGGGCGTTGGAAATTAATCTCCAAGACAAGTTACTCTTGTTTTCAATGTTTATCTTCAGGTCAACTAAACTTGTAATAATCGAGAGACTGCTGCTGTTGGCAGAGCGTTACGTGATAACAATAGAGGTGAGATGTGTGATTTCCTACTAGGCAAGGCTAAAAACACAACTTTCAATATTATTAAAAACAGTAAAAGTTATTTAAATATGCAACCCTAGTTACCCACCATGACAGAAGTGTCTTTGTTTTCAAGGGTGATATTTACTGTCATCCTTCTCTTCCTGTAGGACCTTTACTCTGTTCCYCGAACTATTCTACCTCATGGTGCCTCTTTCCATGGACATATTTTAACCCTTAATGTTACATATGAGTCTACCAAAGATACCTTCACCATAGAGGTAGGTGTGCACAGCTTGTGTGTGCTGTGGGCTGTTGGTTGTGTAGCCATTCTTTGTGGGTTTTATGCCTGGACTCAGCAGAGTAAGATGGTTATAAAGACTCCAGTCAATTTGAAAACTCTCAYTGGAAATGTTAAAAATGTGTATGTGGAAGCTTCTGTGGACCAAATGTATTTTGATCATTCCAGGGTGGGAAAAGGAAGTTGTTTATTTACTGTGGGTGTTGGAGCATTTCTCTGCTGTCCWACCCTGTCACTCTCTTATGGACAATGCCTTTACCATCCTATGCAGAGGAGTAGGAAGACATTTTTGGAAGGTTTTTGTTTTTTTCTCTTGGCATGTACTGCTTGAGCAGTCTTACTGAACCAATGTTGTTTAATTTCACAGGCTCATAGCAATGAAACTGTAGGAAGTGTCAGGTGGAAGATWGCAAAGATGTTGAATTCACCTGTGGAGAATATACAGATATTTGCCAATGACAGCCTGGTATGTTCACTACAAAGAATGTCCATTCTATATAAAACTGAGTCTTTTCCAGAACTAAACAATAAATATTTTCTTACAGCTAACAGTAAACAAAGATCAGAAACTACTCCACCAGCTGGGCTTCTCTGATGAACAAATCCTTACAGTAAAAACATCAGGAAGTGGGACTCCATCAGGGAGCTCTGCAGATTCCTCAACCAGTTCCAGCAACAGCAGCAGTGTATTTAGCTCATCCTATGCAATGGAACAGGTACAGCACAACATGGCCTGAAGCCTTCCCTCAGATTTTTCCTGAAGGGGGGATCATTGAGGGAGAGAGTAAGAGCTCCAGTGAGATTATCCAGTCTTTAGTTAATCTGGTTTTGCTTTCAAACTGCAATTGAAACAAATCATCTGCATACACAATTGCCTTGAGCATACAAATTGGACTTTACAATCTGTACTCACCTATGGTAGCCTGCTTGGTGTGTATTCATCTCTACAGGGTCTTTTATACAAACAGGACCCATGTGGTTTAATTTTGAGACTGTGTATTTGTTGAGGGTAGAGATTTCCAGATTTTCACTATTAAAGCCACAGTATAAAGATAAACTAAGAAGCATCARCTGGCATGTTCAGATCACTCCTGGTCTGCTTTGTGTTTTGTTTGTCGTAACAGCTGACTCCAGAAACTGACTGTTAAAAGAGAAATGGAACAATGTAAAAATTCAAATGTTGTCTCAGCCTAGAAAGTAGCTGGAATTTCTGTGGGTCAGGTTGGCATCTGGGTGGTTTGCTTCAGTGAAGAGCTCTGTTAAATTAACATGTAATGGAGAAGGGAGAAACAGACCTTTGTATTTCTGCTTAATTCCCAGGAGAAATCTCTCCCTGGAGTAGTCATGGCTCTCGTGTGTAACGTGTTTGATATGCTTTACCAGCTTGCCAACCTGGAGGAGCCAAGGTAAGCAAATTAAATGGTTGCTAAATATTAAAGAATTGCTCACCGTGCCCTGTTTGAGTAACCACTCTCTCCAGGCCACTGAGGCTGAGCCCACTTTGTGCAAGTTACTTCTGATTTCTTTTCAGGATAACACTGAGAGTGAGGAAACTTCTGCTCCTGATTCCCACTGACCCAGCTATTCAGGAGGCTCTTGATCAGCTTGACTCTCTGGGAAGGAAGGTATGGMTTAAACAGTGACTGATCTTGGTGAGCTTAACAGGAAGGAATTTATTACCAGGTTTCTTAAATTCCCTGTCAGATTATAATACACACTATGGCAAAATAGTGTTCATGCTAAGTCCATGGTCATTATTGACTTATTTCCAAGCAGCCAGATGTGAGAGGGTTATTAGAGGGATTATAAGAAATGCATTGCCAATTACAGCAAAACACAGGAGTCTCAAAATGTTTCTTCTGTGGCTTTTTCTTCCTAGAAAACACTGCTTTCAGAATCCAGTTCTCAGTCCTCAAAATCACCATCCTTGTCTTCAAAACACCAACATCAGCCCAGTGCCAGTTCAATACTAGAAAGTCTTTTCAGATCTTTTGCTCCAGGCATGTCCACCTTCAGAGTGCTCTACAATTTAGAGGTAAGAAAAACAAATTTGCTTCTGTTTGTKTTTCTAAGCACCAAGATTTAAGTATTTCTAAGTTTTTTGGACTGGAGTCTGYTGTGATGGGATCATTATGCAAATGTCATTACAGAATCTGCTTTTTATATATGTGATTAATTCTACACAGAATTCAAGGGATAAAAAATTCTCCTCAGAGACTTTACTGAAAACCCAGGCCTCTCTCTGTGTGATTTGCAAGGTAGAAAGAGTGTTCTGAAGTAAGTGGAGAGGAGCAAAGAAATGTCAGTCTTAATATTTAAGTAAAATTCCTGCTTGAATCTCCATAACTCTGAATATGCGATTTTCAATGTATGTGTATATTAAAAATTTATATTAAAACAAAAAAGTTGGCCCTAAAAATTAATGGGAGCAGTTATTTGAAGTTGGATTTGCTTTGCTTGATTAAATTTGTCAGCAGCTCCTGTATAAGTCTCCCATTTTCTGTCTATGAAGAAGTATTTTTACAAATTATTCAACTGGGAAGAATTTTCACTATCCAGACATGCAGGGCTTTTACTTAGAGGCCTCTTGACTGTTTTAGCTGCATATATAGAGTGGAATATGTAAAATTTTTTTACCCCTAAGCATCTCTTAAATTCTTTATCCAAAATAGTGGATTAGACCCTGTAAAGATTCTTTCCTAGAGTTCAGTGCATGGTGTGTGCCAAGATGACTGCAGGAATTATTTTACAGTTGCTTCCCTTTAGGTTTCCACAGTCTAATTGTAGCTTTTCATCTTCCTACACTGTCATCACACTCCTGCCTTAGGATTCCCCCTTTTCTGTACAGCTGGAGTGAAACATGTTTGATTATGTCTTTGAAACATGCTGACAAGTTCTACAACTCCAAAGCAAATGGTTTAGGGTGTCTTGTTGAACTGACAGGTTGTATTGCAGTAGGATGGGACAGTTATCTGCTGCTTCTGTGCCAGAGAAAATAGTAAAAGCAAGTAAGAAATTGCTTGCTTTTCTGGCAAGGGATTAGAGTGATAAATTGGATTAGATGTGTAGATTGTATGAGTGGACTTRTTCCTCAACTCCAGTCAAGCCACTTGGAAGATGGTTTCTGTCAGGAAAAGGATAATGTGCTTTTTTATCCCCCCTTTCTATCTGTTGGAAATATGGGAACCAGTCTGAACTGCTTTCTGAAAAAAAAACGTGCACAGGAAATTTGCAGAACATATGAAAGAGATGAAAATTGAATGTTGCAGATGTCCAGGGCTGATAAGATTCCATGCCTGGAACTCTGTAAAACATTCTTCTGMCCTGTGAACCTGGAAGAGATGTATTTTGTTTGCAGCATTGTTGGCTGTACATGCCAAGGAGGCTTTTCAAGAARTTAAATAATATCTTGGGAGTTTTCTGGGGTTTTGGAAGGTTCTGGGGTTTTTTTTTTGGTTGATGGTTTTGGTGGTTTTTGTGGGTTTTTTTTGGTTGATTTCTTTGTTTGGGTTTTGGGGTTTTTTTTGTGAAGTGAAATGGWTTGTAAACATAATTGAGAATTGACTCACAGAGACCACAGGTTTCCTTCTGGACATGTTTCTGAGTGTATTTGCACTCTGAAGTTTAGTGCTGATTTAAAACAGGARGGATGACAGAGTTGTGATATTCCTAATGCCTGTAGAATTACCTGAGCCATCTTTTACAAAGAAACACCAGAATAATAGCAATACAATTATATTTCAGAAGGTGAGAATCAATAAGTAAGCCATGTGTAGGGTGTTTTGTAGGATACTGTGAATTGAAAATCCAGAACCAAGAAGAATTTGTGTTCCTAAGAAGCACCAAATGAACCAAAAGATGACATTCCATGTCCTTCATCTTTTCYCTTAACATGTTTACTGCAATGAGAAAAAAATGCCCTTTGGTTCAGAATAAACATCTGTAACAGCCATAGTTGTCCTGAATATTTTCCATGAGATTTCTCTTTGCTGACTACTGCTTTGTGTTAGTGTATTAATTGTTTCATTTTTAATGGATTTTTTATACACTTTCAATGTTACACTTTCAAACTTTAACACGTAAAGAACACTAAGAGTGGTAGTGGTTTACATCTGCTTATTTATTCATTTATTGTAGGTGCTGAGCTCCAAGCTGATGCCAACTGCAGATGATGAAATGGCAAGAAACTGTGCCAAGTCTTTCTGTGAAAAYTTCCTCAGAGCAGGAGGTTTGAGGTTAGTTTTCAAAACCCTTGAATCAATTTATAACACTTCATTTAGTTAGCAGTTGTGTGTGGTTATTAGTGCARCAGACTAATACTTCTACCAGCTTATTTTTCAGAGAAAAAAAATCTACCCATGGCTGTTTTATCACTGTCCAGTAGCTATCATATGTAGCAGAGTATATGTTAAACCTCAAAATCAAGTTGGGCACAAATAAGCTTGTGAAGTGTAGCTTGTACTAAAGTAGGTGATACTTGGATAGTTTAGTGACATTTAAGTGTTTCAATTCAAGTGTGTATATTGCACTCTTCCGTGTAGACACCAGTGGGCATTTTAAGCAAAGTATAGATCATGCAGTGRGAACCAAATTAAATTTGTAATTACAGCCTTGAAAATCCAGACCCTTCAGATAGAAGTTGAGGCACAGTGTGAGTGGTATGAGAGACCTGACAATACTGATGGTGTGAGATTTATCAAGTACATTTTGCTCTTAATAATTCTATCCATGACACTCCTCTGCCCAGAAGATCCTGGARTGTTTTCCAGCAGGAGCAGAAAGCTTCCATCTGTAGATATAGAAGGGGAAAATGAAGTTGTTGGCCTCCAAAGAAGTCTGGAACTGAGACTTAGCTGAGTGAATAGGAGGAAGGAAGGATAGAGATAAATAAATTAATTGAAGCTCTCCTAATGTGAAACAGTTCCAAATGAGTCTGTCTTATTGATTTGTTTTTAAGTTTGGTGGTGAATGTGATGCAGAGAGATTCCATCCCRTCAGAGGTAGACTATGAAACAAGACAAGGAGTCTATTCCATCTGCCTGCAGCTTGCAAGGTTTGTAATTGCTTCTCATTAGAGTAAGTGCTGCTTTCTTGGCTTTTAGCATGCAGCTTTTAATATTTTAAGATTAATTGTACAGAATTGTGTTTCATTCACTCTGTGACCATTCAGATGCAAGCCTGATGCTTTTGCTGTGTGAATRCAGGTTCTTGCTGGTTGGCCAGACAATGCCCACCCTGCTGGATGAGGATTTCATCAAGGATGGGGTGGAAGCTCTGTCCTCCCGGCCCTTCCGCAATGTCAGCCGCCAGGCCAGCAGGCAGATGTCCATCTGTGGCACCCCTGAGAAATCCTCCTACCGCCAGCTCTCTGTGTCTGACAGATCCTCCATCAGGGTGGAAGAAATCATCCCAGCAGCAAGAGTTGCCATACAAGTAAGGAAGTGTTTGATGGTTCTGATGCAGCAGTATCATCTCCAGGGACAGCTGGATACCAATCTGTCTTTTGTGTACAGGTTTCTGTCCTGGCTCCATTCTGAAAATAATAACCATCAGTCTCTTTTCTAGTCTTGATCTGAATTTTGATATGTTCTCATATATTATTTTGGCACTACAAAGGGAAGGAGTACCCCAAAAGTGCTTACGAGAAATAGATGTACACAAAAATCTTACCTCTGATTTATCTCCAGTCACACTTAATTCTTAAGATCTTATTGGTAATTTTCTGTGAATTGAAAAAAGGTTTCTGCTTCAATTTGTGGCTTTATAATCCATAATGCTCTGAAATAGAAATACTTGGACAAGGTTTTTTTTTGGTGGGTTTTTTTTTTTGGTTTTTGTTTTTTTTGGGTTTTTTTTGTTTTTTTGTTTTTTTTTTTGCAAATAGCTCATTGAAAATTAAATTTGCTTAATGGTACTGTGGAAAAAAAGGAAATTTTTATTTTCAATACCTTTAGAACATGTTATTTGAAAATCCCTTTGAAAGCTGAGTCGAGTTGAAAGGAACTTCTTAGTTAATGTGACAAGTATTCTGTGTTGGGTTATTGGACTGGTTCCCAAATGGATTGAACGATTGAAATCAGCATGCCTGACTCCAGATAGGTGAAAAGGGTGTCTACCCTCGTGGAGAATTAAAAAATYAATTACTTCTGCTAAGGCAGCAATAATAATCTCTCACTGGGACCAAAAAGACTCWTGTGTCCTTGAACCTGTGTAGAGTAGAGAGAGGAAAACAAATGTAAATACCAATTTGACATGATCCAGAAAATACATTCCTTTTATCACTGTGATTAACAAGGTTGTTAAATATCCCAGAAGTGACTGCTGTTTCTTGTTCCCCCAGACTATGGAAGTGAATGATTTCACCTCCACAGTGGCTTGTTTCATGCGCCTCTCGTGGGCTGCTGCTGCAGGACGCCTGGACCTCGTGGGGAGTAGTCAGCCCATCAAAGAGAGCAACACTCTCTTTCCTGCTGGGATTAGAAACAGACTTAGCAGCTCAGGTGGGTTAACTGTGTCCCTAAACCAATCTAAAAGCGTTTGGTTTAATCTTAATTGAACACTTTCGGAGTTTGAAGCTGAACTCATTGGATATTCATCCTCTTGGGTCACTTCCAGCTTGAGACTTTATACAAAAAATCTGAGCAAATTTATGTACATTCTTCTGACAGATAAGTTTTTTAAATTGCAGAGAACTGACCAAAAGCTGAAAACATCTGAAAAACAATGTAATGAATTAAAGCACTTGTTCATTTTTTTCATGCAGGGAGTAACTGCAGTTCGGGAAGCGAAGGGGAGCCCACGGCTCTGCACGCTGGGATCTGTGTGAGACAGCAGTCTGTGTCCACCAAAGATGCTCTCATTGCTGGGGAAGCYTTGTCTCTCTTGGTAACCTGCCTTCAGCTACGTAGTCAGCAGCTAGGTATGGAAAAAAAAATTAATTATTCACTATTTAGAGTATAAGCCAGATGGGGAAGGCTTTTGGAGACAGTCAAGTAAAAACARAATTATGATAAACTTACAGCTTTGTTAGCTAAGATACTTCAAGTTGAAAACACAAAGTTTCATTAAAAATTRCAGGGAATTTTTTTCAGGACTGAAACAAGGCTTGTAGTGCTGTGCCCTAGTAAAATGTTTTGGGAAAGCTGACTTACTGCCAGAATATAAATATTTGCACTTGAAAGTGTGTAATTCTGTAAGTGCTGCTGTTTACATAGCTGGTGTTTAGTACTTGAGTCTTTGTGTACAGGAAGTGTAAACACTGATGGTGCAGGAAGGAGACAAAAATGCTGTTATATCATGGTGGCAGCSTCTGGTGAGGGAAGGAGATCAGGAAATAGGAAAATAGCCTTTACTGCTTTTCTTTGTTGGTGTGGGGATCTCCTCTAAGTCATGTGATATTTTAATGCAAGACTGTAACTGATTTTTTTTTYAAGTATTATTTTTAATAAGATAGCCTGGTACCTTTCTGTTCCAGGATCTTTTTACAATTTGCCTTGTGTTGCTGATTTCATCATTGATATTCTGCTTGGATCACCAAGTGCTGAGGTGAGGGTCTTTCTCAAAAAACTTTCTAAATGTTCCTTCTAAATTATGTATGTTTTGATAATTTCATGTGGGCTGAACAAAGAATTTTTTATTGCCAGTGTTCCCACAGTTRCATATTTGAGTTAATAACCTTAATATAATTATTGTAATTCCAGTGTCTAGTGATGGGTTGATAGAAAATGCTGTAGTATTWGATTTTCCAGGCTTGTTTCATCCATGGGGTGCATAGGACTGTGCTGTCACTGGTCTAAAGAAAATACTCTCATTTTGGTGACACAAATTCTGTAAAACTAATACATTAGGGAAAGCTKCAAGTAACATTCATCTCAAAAGATTTGAGTAAGATCTAATGGACTCTTCTAAACTTTAGAAATTTTATTTCAAGTGTTGGAACCCTCCTAAAATTAATTCTTTCTCATTTTAGATAGTCCTGGATTTTCTAAAATCTAGAGATTTTTATGCTTACTTCATTTCATTATGTCACCTATTCTACATGAAGTTATTGCATCTTTCCCCTCTGTCTGAATTTATAATTTGTGTTTAACAGAGGTTTTCACTCAGGGATGAGCAGGTTTGTTAAATTTCTAGAAAMCCTGGCTGGTGAGTGCAGAGCTCATAGCCTGGCTTACATCATTTCAATGTCCATTTTTTCTGTTTGATTTCTAACATAACAGAAATGGGGGAATTTTTACAACCTCTGAGTAACTGCARGTGTTTGACACTGATGCTGTTTCAGATTCGTCGCGTTGCCTGCGACCAATTGTACACCCTTAGCCAGACAGACACATCAGCTCACCCAGATGTYCAAAAGCCAAACCAGTTCCTCCTGAGTGTTGTTCTTGGTGCCCAGCTGCCTCTTTGGTCACCAACCAGCATCATGAGAGGAATCAACCAGAGGTAAGCCATTTGTGTGTTTTTTGAGGAAGCAAATCTGACACATTTTGAAATGAGCAGCACTGTGGAAGCTCTGAGGCACARGGGATTAGYAYTTTCCAWRTGTTGGAAGYAGAYATTCCTGCAATTTCTAGAGAAATARCTGAGAAGTTAAATCATGTTGTTTTATTGTTGTCTGATAACTAACTAGAATTGCTATGARGCGTGGAAAGAAATCAGAATTAAACGTTAATACTCAGAAGTAGCTGTTGGGAAGGGATTTTTTTAAATCTGCAGCATGCAGAAGCACACCTAGATAGTTATGCCGCTTTGGGTTAGATGGACAGAGCACACAGGCCTTAAAATCAACTGCTTAGAGAAAAAAAAACATGATTTTAAATAAGCCTTTCTTCTATTTATGCCTGTTTCAGGCTTCTGTCACAGTGTACGGAATATTTTGACCTGAGATGTCAGTTACTGGATGACCTGACATGTAAGTATGTACAAATACCTGATTCAGGCATTCTGATTGCAGCTTTCAAGCATGTTTTCCTTCTGTAGAAAAGATGTAGAATTGGCTTCACAGAGGGGTTTCTACACCTTGATCTCAGAGTGACCTGCCAGTGTGGCTGTTCTGGAAAGTGAACTGAGTTCCTTGGTGGAAGTTTACTTGGTACTTATTGGGGGCAAAACTAAACCAACTGTTTGCAATCTTTGTATTTATATTCTACATTTCCAAAGCTGCTCATTTTTTCTGAGTTCTTTTTTTTTTCTTTTGCAGCATCAGAAATGGAGCAGCTGAAGATCAGCCCTGCTGCCATGTTAGAAGATGARATCACCTGGCTCGACAATTTTGAGCCCAACCGCACGGCCGAGTGCGAGACCAGCGAGGCTGATAACATCCTGTTAGCAGGACACTTGAGGCTCATCAAAACTCTCCTTTCACTTTGTGGGGCAGAGAAGGAAATGGTTGGTAGGTATTTCCCTTTAAATTGATTAGACTGCTGTGAGTTCTRCTTTTATACATGACCAGACAGCACATGTGAAGGCATCAGTAGAAGTGATACAGAGTTAAAAGGAGTAATTTCAGTAGTACCTTTGACATTTGATMAAATATTTGTTGATGTGGTGCTATGAAGTGATTTTGCTGTTATGGAACACCTTTTGGCGTTTTGCAGTGACAGTGTAAGTATTTAACAATAGATGTGGATTRCTGTGTTTCAGGTTCATCTTTGATTAAGCCATTGTTGGATGATTTCCTCTTCCGAGCATCCAGGATTATTCTGAACAGCCATTCCCCAGCAGGCAGTGCTGCAATCAGTCAGCAAGAYTTCCATCCAAAGTAAAAATTTCTCTTTTTTAATGTTGAGTTTTGTCTTGGATCTCATGAATGCAAATGTCAGTGTTAAATCCTACAGATTTAATACCAATCATGGAGCATTTGTCCAGTTTTCTACACTTCCTACATAAATGCCCAAATATAATTTTATAAGCTTTTTTGTGACCCAATATCCTTGACAAGGTTGCTGTACTTCCAAAGTCTGTGCTCTGTTAGATCAATTATGAGCTTCAGGCACAACTGATTCCTGATTTCGCAAGTCCAAAGAATATTCCTTTAACTTGTTACTGCTTGGGAAGTTAGCTAAATTGGAGCATGAGCAGGAAATTAACTTCCCAAGCTCCTTGTAAATGGGAATTTCAAACGTTCCACCACTTTCTTCTTCCCTTGTCCCTACTCCTTTTGTGCAAAAACTAACACCAAGCAAGTCTCRTTGCACCTGAGAAAGCTGACATAGCCCAGAGCAGATCAACTGGAGAAAAAGGAGTGGGCTTTCTTSTTCCTGTCACAGCTGTTATGGCTATGCAGTATGTAATGGGGTGGGTGTAAATTAGCTCATGTGGAGTTCTGAGCTGCTGCAGCTGGATGGTGTGTGTAGTTGGTGTTAGAGTTGGATCAGGCATATCCTCACTACCCTTCCACAAACCCAAGAGGAGGTTCCAGGGGAGCATTTAAAACCCCTGAAATGATTGGGACTTGATACACCTTAGTGTTTTGCTCCGGTTCTGCTTCACTGCAGTTCATCTCAAGCACACTCTTTTGTTTGTGTACAGTAAATAAAGCCTTGTCTTTGGCCTTCAGGAGAACAGGCTGCTGTGTTGAATGATCACTGAAAAGAGCTGAGTTTGGGAGTGTTTTGTACTGGTCTAGCTCAGGCCTAAGCTYATCTCTTGAAGCAAGGACTTTCTCTGGTCTAGCTCTTCCCAAGCTTCCCTATAAATAAGTCATTATGTCTSCATCAGTGTTACATGATGGAGTGTCTGTCTGTCTGTCTGATCTCAGATGTGCAACCACTTCTGTGTCTTCTTTGAGAGCACCTCCTTTCCCTTGCTGCTGAATGTTAACAAGTGTGTCCATACCAGTAAAGGAGGCTTTAAAGGAATATTCCTCTTGCCACTCTTCCCATTGGATTCTTCTCCATTCTCCTAACCCAAGAAAGAAAAAAAGAAATAGCACTCTGCAGTCCCTCAGGAGTGTTTTATCACTTCAAGTGTTCTTTAGAACATTAATTGTTGCTCGTTCTGAGTAATACAGCTTTCTGGAATTAGCAATAATTGAGTCATCTGGCCAGTAGATCTCAGATGTGGTTTTCTTTGCAGGTGCAGTACAGCAGACAGCAGATTAGCTGCTTATGAAGTGCTGGTGATGCTGGCTGATAGCTCACCCTCCAATCTCCAGCTTATTACAAAGGAGCTGCTTTCTATGCACCACCAGTGTGACCCTGCACTCACCAAGGAGTTTGATGTAAGCAAGAAGCCTYTTTTAATTTGTGTTAGCATGCTTTGAAGTGCTGTGCATGTTTTACTTTACTGCTTCATTCATGAAATTTCTGTGGTCTTCAGTTTAAAATGATTAAAAGTAGATAGGGGTAAATGCAGATCCATTTGATCTTCCTCAGAAGCAGATACTACTCCAGTGTGTCTTTGTTATTATTTGAGTAAGAAAGAAGTATTTCCTAAATATCACAAATGTTATTTATTATTTAATTTTCACCAGCGTTGTTCAATGTGTTAAATATTTAAATGACCTCACACAGTGCTCTTCCAGTTTTTCAGAATTTGTGTTCTGGTGTGTTCCATTTAATTTTTCTTAACAGCTCATATACAAGGRGAAATGGTTTTAAACTGAGAGTAGGTTTAGGTCATAAATTAGGAATAAGCTSTTCYCTGTGAGGGTGGGAGGCTCTGGCACAGGYTGCCCAGAGAAGCTGCCCATCCYTGGAAGTGTCCAAGGTCAGRTTGGATGGGGCTTGGAGCACCCTGGGATAGTGGAAGAGGGGTGGGAGTGGATTAAGCTCCCTTCCAACCCAAACCATTCTGTRATTCTATGATAYAAAGGTGGTTATAAAASCTGTGGAATGATGTTGKAGTCTCACTTTTTTCTAAGTTATTTGGACAAAAARTATATTTGTCATTCTAGTATCTTCCACCAGTGGACAGTCGCTCCATTTCAGGATTTGTGGGGCTGAAGAATGGTGGTGCCACTTGCTACATGAATGCTGTTTTCCAGCAGCTGTATATGCAGCCTGGTCTCCCAGAGGTAATTAGTTCAGCATCCAAAAAAGTCCTCTTTTTTGGAATTACTTTCCTTTGAACTACTTCATCTTAGCACCATTTGTAAATAAATTGTTGGAAAAGTCAACTGTGTGTGTATAAATATGTACAATAAATGTATAAATTTTAAGTTGTGTTGCTGTGTGCCATGACAGCTTACAGTAATAATTTTACCAAAAACCAGAACATTAAGGTTATTTCTTTCCTTCCAGGCCTTGCTTTCCATTGATGATGATACAGACAATCCTGATGACAATGTGTTCTATCAAGTTCAATCTCTTTTTGGTCATTTGATGGAAAGCAAGCTACAGTATTATGTACCTGAGAACTTTTGGAAGGTATTGCATCGTTTTGTTTAGAATATATGGCTTTTTTACTTATAAAGTAATCATTTATTCAGCTTTTCTCATTCCCAAATTGATACGGATAAAGTTCTAATTAAAAAAACAAAAATATGTTAAAATAACAAATCTGTTTTTAAAGAAATACTTTTCTTAGTGATATATATGTGTGAAACAACCACCTTTTAACATATATTTGTATTTTATATAGATTTTCAAGATGTGGAATAAGGAACTTTATGTTAGAGAGCAACAGGATGCTTATGAGTTCTTCACCAGTCTTATAGATCAAATGGATGAATACCTCAAGGTAAAAAGTTCAACAACTTCTTTCCTGTTTTATATGCATATCCTCAGTGCTTTTTTTCTCTTATTTTCTGAAGATCAAAGCAAAAAGGCAGAGAGCCATTTGGCTTATTTTATAATCTTCATAGTATTCAGAAGTTTAAAATTCCTACTGATTTCTTCTCTTCCACTCTGCAATATATCCAACTGATGTCTATCATTACCTCTCCAACAGAAAATAGGAAGAGACCAAATATTTAAGAATACTTTTCAAGGAATCTTCTCTGATCAGAAGATTTGCAAGGACTGTCCTCACAGGTAATATTACATTTAGTGCCTCAGTTACCAAGTTATGTGCTCGCAGAACTATTAATATGTAGGTCAAAGCAGCCCTGGAAAGTAGAAAAATGCCTTCTGAGCATCACATCTGTGATTGCTGTGGGGCAAATGCAATATTCTTTCCTAAGCATGTGTCTTGTCCCTGCAAGCTGAGTAAMTTCTGCTCTGTTTTCCTTCTTGGATTTAGGTATGAACGTGAGGAAGCYTTCATGGCCCTCAACCTTGGTGTGACTTCATGTCAAAGCCTGGAAATTTCACTGGATCAGTTTGTTAGAGGAGAAGTTCTGGAAGGAAGCAATGCATACTACTGTGAAAAGTGCAAAGAAAAGGTATTGATTCTTAATTTTTGTGACAGAAGGTTAACAYGCAGTTTGATGTTTTCCAAGCATTACATGGTCATGGAAACCATGCCCAGATGCTGCTCAGTCTTGCTACATTGAAGACAAAAGATTCAGTGCCTGCAACTCACRTTGTAAACTGAAAATTTAGAGGAATGGCAGTATGGTTAATTATTGTCTAATATACTGAGATATATCCCAGTCATCCTATGGACATCCTGCTTCCCGTGGCTGTATTTTCATTGTGAATCTCTGTAAGGATGCTGCAGGATGCTTGAGGTGTCAGATAGAGGTGATATTCTCATTTCTTTTTAAGAGAACGACAGTGAAGCGCACCTGCATTAAGGTCTTACCGAGCCTGCTGGTGATTCACCTGATGAGATTTGGCTTTGACTGGGAGAGCGGCCGTTCCATTAAATATGATGAACAAATAAGGGTAAGAAAACTCTTCTTTATGGTGTCTTCCTCAGCTTCATGTAGTGGATTCTTAATCCTCCAATTCATTTTTCCTTCTTTTCCTCACATTTTGATGCGGAGATTTTGAGTATGTGCTACACTTACAGAAAACAAGACAAACCCCTACAGAAAATAAGTGGTTTTCCTTAGAGCTTTCCTTATTTGCAACATTCTCAGGATTCTTTTAGAAGGCAAGGCAAAAAACCTCCTTAAAGAGATTTTATTATTTAACTTCTGTGTAATAAGCCTAAGAAGTTGAAGTTCCATATTTTCTTTGCTGTTCCCAATGTGGGAAGTATTAATACAAGCACACAAAGCGTGTACACACTGTAATGTCTTGATTAATCTGAAATRTCTCTTCAAACAGTTTCCCTGGATGCTGAACATGGAACCTTACACTGTGTCAGGGATGGCTCGACAGGACTCATCCTCAGAAGTGGGGGAAAATGGCAGGAACACAGACCAGGGAGGAGGAGGAGGCTCCCCGAGGAAGAAAGTTGCCCCTACAGAAAACTACGAGCTCGTGGGKGTGATTGTCCACAGTGGCCAGGCTCATGCAGGGCACTACTACTCCTTCATCAAGGACAGGAGGTAACAGAAAGATCCATGGGGGAGGTGTGAGAGCTGTCTGGGAAGGTGTAGGAGCCATCCAGAACTCTATAGAACCATTCTTCCCTTTCTCAACACCTGTCTTGAGGCAATGACACAAAAATATGGGATGTGGGAATATAAAATTCTCATTAATTGTTATGTACCTTATAATGCAGTTTGAGGGCTTCCTTTGACACTTAGGGCTTCTGATAGTTTTAATCAAGGTTATTTTTTTTTAAATGCATTTTTGGCATTGACTGAACTAAGCTTTCTTTTTGCTGTGAAAACAAATGTGAGTTCAGGCTTGTCACTTCTGGAGTATTCAGAGTGATTTGGTTTTTTTTACTAAGACAATCAAATAACTTTCTTTCTGTTGTGTTTCTGTTCTGTTTTGATCACAGAGGATGTGGAAAAGGAAAGTGGTATAAATTTAATGACACCGTTGTGGAAGAATTTGATTTGACTGATGAAACCTTGGAATATGAATGTTTTGGTGGAGAGTACAGACCTAAAGTCTACGATCAGTGTAAGCAGAAATACAGACTGATTTACAGTAGCTTCATATTTATACTGATTTCAGTTGCAGTAGAGCTTAGTCCATTATGTATTTTGAGTTACTTGGTCTCATAATCCTTCTGAAGCATTTTTCCCTAAAACTTTCCCTTTACTGAGGGACTTAACAGCTTCTGTATGGCCTAATAGGAATTGAACCATATTCACTGTTGTCCAGCACTTAGTACACTAAAGAGCAAAGATTAAAAAGCAAAATACCATCTGATCAAAATAGTTTAAAAATAGTTAAAAGGAACCAAACCAAAYACAAAACAGTCAGCGTTTTAGGCTAGTGAGAATTCATAGAACACAATGTGGCACCATGTCATTGAACTTTTCAATGCTTTAAGGAATTTATTCCAAGTACATTTCAAATATTGGCCTATTTCATAATTCAGATAGTTTTAATCACTGACACTGACATTTTTGATGTGACAAATTTCATACTGCTGCAGTTTATATTACTTTGTACCCCCAGTTTATAGGAATGGGAAAGGTACTAAACCTTCCAGGGCATTCATGAGCTGCCTTTTCTCCTGCAGCAAACCCCTACCCCGACGTGCGCCGGCGCTACTGGAATGCCTACATGCTGTTCTACCAGAGAGTSTCTGAGCAGAACTCTCCTGTCTTACCAAAGAAAAGCAGAGTCAGTGTCGTGCGTCAGGAAGCTGAGGACCTCTCCTTGTAAGTTCCTCTTGCATYTATAAAGGTTTYTCTCATGTTGATATCTAGACCTCTCTCCAGAGCTAAGAATTGWGCATTWCCTGTCCAGCAAAGCAATGTGTTGATCATTCTGTTGTTTTGGGTTGGTTTTTAAGCTKCTTGTTTACTGCTGTCACTATTGCAGTAAGAAGRTCRAGCTGACTGGCAGCTCAAGAAATATTCAGACTTGTCATCAAATTTGTCTTAAGATCACTCTGGCTGTACTGAGTGGTATTTTATACCAAAGGTTTCATTCTTCACCTTCAGCTTGTTTCTATTTCAGATCTGCTCCCTCTTCACCAGAAATTTCCCCCCAGTCATCACCTCGACCYCACAGGCCCAACAGTGACCGTCTCTCCATCTTGACTAAGCTGGTTCGAAAAGGAGAAAAAAAGGGACTTTTTGTAGAGAAAATGCCTGTGCGGATATATCAGGTAGGGCACCCTCAAASTGGCAACCAAATCCTACCCCAGTGAAATTTAAGCACAACAGTGAGAAAAACAGTAATTTTTAAAGGTACCTTGAAGTAATTCCCTTGTAGCAAAGCTAGAAGGTAATTCTGTTTGCTGACATGAAGTTGCTAACAAGCTATTTAGTGCGTCATTATTGTAAGTTTTGCTGTACCTTCTCACAAAATTGGCCCGACAGTTTTTGCTTTGAAGAAACTGGCAGCAGATGAATCAAACATGAGAGCTGGCAGCAGTCAGCRTGCAGGCAGGGAGAGACAACAGCACAGAAGGTGCTTCATTTGAAGTACACTTGAGGAGTAATGGAGATGATGGCAAATTACAGTCATCCTCAGGTTCTTGAGTTCACAGGAATGCAGAAAGAGGAGCTGTGAAGAGAGAGCCTGCTTCASATGCACAGGAGAATCAACTCTGCAGGCTGTGTCTGGCCCTCCATATAGGCTGTTTCAGGGCATTAACACTCACTTTGGGCATTATTGTATTATTACAATGAACAGAACTTGACTCAAATTTACTGAAAGTCTTTCAGCAAAATCTCATTTGAAAAAAGAAGGGTTTGGCATTTAAATACCTTCTGGTGGCTGCAGCATGTAATTACACCAGGGCTTCTTGCTCTGTACATCTGCATTTGCTAGGCAAGCCTGCTGGTTTTGAGGATGTTCTCTTGGCTTTTTTATTAAAAGCAAGCAAAAAACAGAACTTAACTGCAACTTCTTCCTTTTTTATTTTCCATGAATGGCCAAATGAAAAGTCATTCATCTGCTGTTTTGTAATATCTTTGGAAGAAAATCACTGGTTTTGTACCAAATTTTCTCAGTCTCCTGTATGTATTTTCCCTTTGCTGAAGTAGTGATTCAGAAGGAAACAGAATAAGTTTGTCGCTGATTTTTAAACCCCATGCATTTACATAAAAGATTAAGTTTTGGTTAGAGAAGTGTATTTTGACAACATTTTTAATTTTTTTGCCTTCTTCAACTTTTACAGATGGTGAGAGATGAAAACTTGAAATTTATGAAGAACAGAGACGTATACAGTAGTGACTACTTCAGTTTTGTTCTGTCATTAGCTTCCCTGAATGCTGTAAGTACCTGGATTTTAATCTTAAGAGTATTTGGAGTTTGTTGGGTGAAAGGGGCATAGAAGCTATTTGGGTCACAGCCAGGAAAAGTGGAAGAGAAGGGTTGACATGATTTTGCTTTTCCAGATGACCAATTCCTTGTCTCCAGTAATTTTTGATGCTKATGATAATATCTGTCTCAAAGCAAATTGCAATTGCCTCTTCTAGTACTGGGGGAAACATCATTTTGCCACAGTAAAATTTATTTAATAAACCATACCTTTTATAATGGGACAAATGGAGCTCTAGAGGGACAGTAATCCCTCTCTGTATGGAAGGTCCAAAAGTTGGTGTTAATTACCTCAAAGTTGATAGAGTTTAAATGGAAATAGTKTCTTAGTTAAGTTTTTCTAAATTGGGTCATAAACAGCATTTATTAAATCTTTGAAATCCACAGATCTTGTTGGCTTTACAGTAATTTTGCTCCTGCTTTTAGCATATTTATTAARTAGCACAGTCAGCACTGGAGACTGGCTTAGCACAGAAAAATACTATGGGTTATTTTTTCCAAGTGAAGCAAATAACTTGAATAGAACATATTGTGTTTGAGAGACAGCATCTGTGCTGCAGGCACACACTTCTGCCCTGAAATAAATTTGATATTTCTTTCAGACTAAGGTAAAGCATCCCTATTATCCCTGCATGGCAAAGGTGAGCTTACAGCTGGCAGTCCAATTCCTCTTCCAAACCTATCTCCGAACCAAGAAGAAACTCAGGTAAGGCAAACAAGAAACATGGTTTAGTTTTTGGAGGTGTTTTCTTCTCCTGGACCACTGACAGTTGTCTCTGTTTTGTTGAAGGGCTGATACAGAAGAATGGATTGCCACCATAGATGCACTGCTCTCCAAAAGCATTGATGCTTGTCAGTGGTTGGTTGAGTATTTCGTTGGGCCGGAGGGCCGGGAGCTTGTGAAGTAAGTTCTGGGAATTGTGTCTGAGGTGTTTTGTGTCCCCTGTATGGATAGAGCTTCCTAATGAGCTGTATTCCCAAAGAGCTGACTGTGCACATTCTTTAAATAGACACTTCAGACTTTTATTTCTAGCATTTTTTCAATGCAGCTTTCTGAGGATTCTGAAAATCAGATTAGTGCAGTGTATGTGTAGGAGGATGCAGGTTTGAGTTCAGTGGAATAACTTGGAATATGTTTAAGTTTGTGTAGTCAATCCTGCAATGSAGGGAAAAGAGAACATGGTGCAAGTGTTTGGGGTAAGTTAAATACTTACCTGACAAAGATCACAGATAAAGATTTTTTTCCTTGCCAAGCTGAGGATCAGCTAATAGGTGTTTTGAAAACAAATTGTTGGAGATCTGACATGCTGAAAGAAGTGTGTCAGTATAAAGAAAATGTTTTCTTTTAATTTGCATTGAAAAAATAGGATCCTATGAGAGCTTTTAGTGGTTTTTTGTTCCTTGAATGAATAAATATATAAATAGGGATATTATAGGCCTTACTAGTGTCAAACAAGAGCGTGTGAATATAAATTAAAGCTTACCCACAAAAGTACAATACAAAATGKATCTGGACTGTTAAAATAATAAATGCTAAACACTACATTTAATCACAGCAGCTGTGTGTACACATCCATTCCAGTTCTTTTTGCAGCTTCACCTTTTATCTTGCAGGACTTTCCTCCTGGAATGCAGCGTGAGGGAGGTGCGAGTTGCTGTGGCCACTATCCTTGAAAAAACCCTCGACAGTGCCTTGCTTTATCAGGAGAAGGTCAGTGAGTGTCACCTCCTCTCCAAAGATCCTCTTGCTTGGCTCTCCCTGGTGGCTYTTGCTCTGTTTGCAGGCAGAGATCTGTGAGCTGATCCTGGCAGTAGCTCTTTGTTTCTGCCCAGCTCATCTCTTCCTGCCCAGGAGGTATTGAAACACTTTGGGTTTTTAAGCAGTARACAACTATTTACATTCAAAATCTTTTTTTTTTTTTTCACAGTTAAAAACCTTACATCAATTATTGGAGGTGCTACTTGCTCTACTGGATAAAGATGTACCTGAAAACTGTAAAAACTGTGCTCAGTACTTTTTGCTATTCAATAACTTTGTACAGAAGGTAAGAAATCATTGTTTTCTCATGGCTATTAAATTTGAAAGGACAATAATAAAGCAGATAGTGATCCTTATTTGTAGAAGGGTTAGCAGTGAAACCCTTTCAGAACTTTTGAGAGTAATCAGAGTATTTTTTAAGAAAATGGCTTTGAATACTGGATTAAGATAAAACCACACAAAAATATACCAGCAAAATATACCAATGGAGGATGACATTTCCAGAATCTGAATTTTGTGTTTCTGATTTGAGAGGGCTGATGGGGCTGTTATTTAAAAAAAAAAAAAAAGTATATATATATTTAAAAAATGTAGCATTCAGGATTTTTGTCCCATAAGGAGCAGAATAACTGACTGTTCACTCCAGTATGGTGGTTTCTATTTCTCTGTCCTTTTTCCTTTGTTTTTTCTTCAAAGACATTTATTGTGCTGATTAATCTGCTGATTCTGGTCTGGTTTATCTAATGTGCTCTGTAGAATAAGACAGCTCTTTAGCAGTTTACCTTATTAATCCATATTGGGATATTATGGTTTTTTTTAGAGTGGAAAATGCAGGTTTTTTGTTCTCTTAGCACAAACTCTTCACCTGCACTGGAAGGTAACCTGTTGTTGTTGTTGTCTCCACAGCAGGGAATAAGGGCTAGCAGTCTTCTCCTCAGACACTCTGCCCTGAGGCACATGGTCAACTTTCTCCTSGGCCCCAACAGGCAGAGCAATCAGGTAAAGTCGTGTTGTGCTGTGCTTTTGTCCATCCCCACATTTTTCATGATTTTTAAATTATGAATAAATGCTTTCCATGTKGTAGGATAGCCAAATCCTTGGATTATTCTGTATGATCCTCATGCCAGTGTGAGCCCATCTATGTGTAGTTAAGCATGGAAACTTTTGACAGAAGTGAGAATGGAGTGGGCAAAATTTTTRTTCTTATCAAAACCATTAGACCATGGAGGTGGACTGTAAGGACATTATTTTGGCTTTTTGACAAAGTTGACTGAATCAAGCAAAGTTAATGAAATCTGTCTTTGGCTCAAGCAGAACCGCAGGTGGAGTTCAGCACAGGCACGTGAGTTTGGATATCTTCACAACACTGTAGCACTACTTGTCTTGCACTCTGACGTCTCCTCACAAAGAAATGTTGGTAAGAATCGTGGTTTTGTCTTTTGGTGTCTTGGCATTTCAGTTACATTGACTAGGAAAAACTTAATATCAGTGAGGGAAATACAGTAATTTTGAATTTAAGGCAGAGGTGGTTAATACATGTTTGATAACTTCTGATTTTGTGTAAATGTGCTGAGAGGCTGTGGCAAACAGTATTTTGGGGGGTTGGAAATCTTGATACTAACAGTTTTGTGCCTTCTTCCCTTCCCTGTGTGCCTACAAGGTCTTTCCTCATGTGAGTGAATCAGGCTGTGTTGTTGGCTGAACAGACTCACGGCCTCTATTTTGTTTACCAAAGGGGAGTATTTTAGACTAAGATACTGAATTACAAACAATTAAACACTCTCCTAGTTCCTTCTTCCAAGAGGCAAAAATATCCAAATAAAGATAATAAAGGAATAAGTTAAGATCATTAGTTTCCCAATGGAGGAATTTGAAGTTGTCTTTTAAAGGAATAACTTAATTTCTGTCTAGGGTTGAAAGCAGCCAAAAATCAGAAGGTAACAGGAGAATTATAAGCATTCTGGMTATGATGAATGTCCAACAGTGATTGGGAGTAAAACTAAAGCTCAAAGTAATTGCAATCTGTAAACATTTTGCTTTGAGCTTCCTCCAGTTCTTATTTTTGTTGTCACTAAAGTAAGTGACACTTCAGGATGCAGGAGATTGGTTACTTGGAGTGGCAGCCCACAAGCTATAAACTAGTGGAGATGAGTGTCAGGAGGGGTTTCATGGTGCCAAATGAGCAGCAGTGTCTTCAAGRTGTGTTAGAACAAACTAATCTATGAGTGGATTGTTTTTGTATTTGCTATTATAGCTCCTGGTCTCTTTAAGCAGCGTCCACCTCTCAGCATCACCGCTTCAGGGCCACTTCTGGCACTCCATGAGGAAGTGGAAGCCTTGTTATTCCTGTCTGAGGGAAAGCCCTACTTAATGGAGGTATCTGTYCTAAATTCTGCCCTGTTTGAACCTCAGAGCTGGTCTGATATATTAATTTGACATATCCTTACATGAAATACACCATATACTCCCTAGCTGCCTGCTTTTGAATATATGGTTATTATCTTGGGCTCAAACAAGAAGGCACCTTTGGTTTCTTAACCTCTTCTTATTCTAGTGTATCCCTAAGCTTTGGGGTCTGCTTTTATGCACAGTCTGGTTTTATGCTCAGCTTGCAAGGGCCTGTGCAGCTTTTTACTGTGTCACATGCGGGTGCTAACTTGAGTTAATGGATGATGCTTGACCACCTTATTGGAGACGGGCAGCAGGAGCTGAAGGAGTTCAGCCTCCTGGGCCATGCAGGCACTGGGGAAAAAGCTGCACCCTCCCTGGGAAGGAGTAGCATTGTATTGACTGTATTTAGAGATGTTTTTGCTGCGAGACAGGCGTGTGCAGTGTGTGAGGGTGTGCTCTGCCCGCAGGTGATGCACGCGCTGCGGGAGCTGACGGGCTCGCTGTCGGTGCTCATCGAGATGGTGGTGTACTGCTGCTTCTGCAACGAGCACTTCTCCTTCACTGTGCTGCACTTCATCAAGGTACACACACAGCCAGGACASCCCTGGTCCATTAGTGCTGCTTGCAGCTTTGGTCATCCTGTGTCTTGTGGGTTGTAACAGCACCGTGGAACACCCAGTGCCATTTGCTGGATTTGTGGGGTGTTGGGATTTAGATTTTCTTAAACTTTTAGTAAGTCAACAAATTTTCTAAAATCTGTAAAGCTGTCTTGAAATTATTTGCTTCATCAGCATCTTTTACTCTCTAAGTAACTTTGTATTTCTTACATGCAGACACAACTGGAAACTGCTCCACCTCATGAACTGAAAAACATATTCCAGTTACTCCATGAGATCCTGGTAGGTGAAGGGTAAAGGCTTGTACAGGATAGATTTTGTATTGATGTGTAACAAGAAAAGTCAGCACTGCATTGGTAATTTCAACATCCATACAAATTTCAATCCTTCAGTTTCAAGTTTTATTATTTCCTAAGTTTCTGTCTTGCTAATCCAGTGACACATACAAAACAACACTGTGAAGTTTTATGTTGGGGTTATGGTTAAAACCATTCCATAGAATAGACAGAGTATCACACACAACTTACCTAAGTTGATATTTTTCTTTTCTAACAGGTTATTGAAGACCCATTACAAGTAGAGCGCATCAAATTTGCCTTTGAAACTGAAAATGGATTAATAGGCAAGTAAGGCAGTGGGTGAACACTCCTGTCTCCTGCTGACCCTGCTGGTGGTGGTGGTTCTCACCATCTCCTGGTTCCTAATCCTCCTAAAATGTTCTACTTCTCATGGAAACAACACATTTAATAATTTAGCAACTGCCACTCCAAGAAATGCCCTAAGAAAATCCAAAATAAGCACTGGAATATTGTAGTGACAGCAAACTGGAAAGGAGTTGAACTCAGAAAGAGAGAGAACTTGTTTAAATAAGGGGCAGATCAGGGCTTATGTGCAATGAGGGAGGAAGAAAAGTGTCTTTGATTACCATAGTAGAGGAATTGTATGAATCCTGTGACCTTAAAATTAATTTTTGTTCCCTACATATCACAAGAAATTGCCAATCTTGTTATTTTGTCAGCATCCTAATTATCTATAAAGCCGGTTCAGCACAGTAGGGTGCTTGTCCTGCTAACTGCAGTAGAGCCTCACAGGGCTCCCACCTGTTGCTGCTCAAAGTGTTGTCTCTCCATTTGATACAGAAACTTTACTGAAGCTTTCAAAAACAACAGAAAAGTCCCAGAAGCAATGAGAGCTTATTTCATGTGCATCAGGAGAGAGGCTTTTGTSTGTAAATGAAATGTGGGATAACACAGAGAGCACCTCTGATGGGGGTGCTGCAGCTTGAGCAGCTCTTTCATAGCTGTTTGGGTGAGGAGCTGCTTCAGGTGGTGGCTYTCACCTTCAGTTATCTTGGATTCTGTTTTAGTAACAAGGAATATTTAGCTTTGTTCTTAATTTCTCTTGTCAGTGCTCTTTTGTTTAGTAGTTTCCATGCATGGCTGATGGAAGAGAAGGAAATATGCAGCAGTGTAAGAGAATAGCTAAGTGGTTATTTTAATTTCTGGATAACTTGGTCCCAGTTGGACCAATTCTGTCCTGTAACTTGGGCAATRCATGACCTTTTTTCCTCTGCAGAGGAGAGGTGCAAGTATTCAATTGGATTTTTGTGTTGAAGGCTTTGAGAACTGCCTTGAGGTTTGGGAATGAAAGCTGTAGTTTTACCTTAAAGTTTCCTGTCAGCAGCACTGAACAGCATCCCTCACATTGACTGGTTTTAGTCCAGGAAAATGAAATCAGCAAATAATAGGTTTTGGTGGTCTTTAATGGGATGTTTGTGCATAATTTGCAGTATAGCAGTGCTTTAATTTTAATCATCTGCTCTGCTTCAACAGTATTAAAACAGGCAATTTGCAGCTCTCCAGCAATTTTTGCCAGCTTTGGAGGTTTCAGTTCAGTATTCTTTGCTGACTGCTATGGACAGAGCAACTTTTGAGTAGCAAATCTGATTGTGGCAGCTCCGTGGAAATCTCTGTGCTTCTSCTCAGTCAAAGAATTTTGTTAAAAGAGGTGGGAATTCATGATACAGAAAACTTCCTGGTGGGAATGGCCTGGGGTTTTGCCCAAGTCTCCCACAGAATAGTTTCATGGCTGTTGAATTCTGCTATGCCTGTTTATCTGAAGAAGCTTTAAATGTTCCTCTGGCTTTGCAAACTTTGATCCAGGTGGAAGCTGGTGATCTGGTTCATTTATGGGGTTTCAGACAATTTTTTTTTTTACTTCAGACAAATGTAACCATAGTGATTATCAAACATAGAATGGATTATAGAGGAAGAATAACTGCATTAGGGCTGTTTAAAATTCAGGTAGTGCATTTGAAAGATCAAAGTGAAAATGCAGCAGTTCTATTTTTAATCCAATGGAGTTATGGAAATACTCAAGGCTGCCAGCACTACAGCAGTGTGTTTAACACAAATCCTCATGCTAACATCTGTAGAAACAAATTATATTCCCTAACTTCAAATTTGAACTTCATCTTAATGTTTTCAGACTGGCTGGTACGCAGAAATCTGGGTTGTGGTTTTTGATCCATGTGTTTCTCCCCACAGCCTTGATGCACCACAGCAACCATGTGGACAGCAGYCGTTGCTACCAGTGTGTCAAGTTCCTTGTAACTTTGGCTCAGAAGTGAGTAATGCAGTTTCAGAGTTTACCCTCATCCCTGCAGGTTTAATTTAACCTCATCCCACCCTTAGGCCCCTCTGTGACTTTTATAAAGCCTACTACTACTCCTATTTTTGATCAGTTTTATCCTTTGTTGCTGGTGCTCAAAGGTGTTGGTAGCGCACTGTGCCAGTGTGAAGTGAAATCTTTACTGGTTGGCACCTGAAGGGATTTCTCAGATGACAAATGATAATATCTGTTTAGAAAGGAACAGGTCATTCTGCAGAGCAGGAGCCTGACATTAACACCAGATAAACACGGGGAAACCATCCCAGATTTTTGCAATGTTATGATCCCTAAATTCTCTTTGTTTAGAACTTGGCATATGTCCAATTAAAGCAAAATTCTGAAATATGTGAACCTGTGGGGTAGACTGCTTTAGGTAAATTTTCCTAGTCATTATTTGCTAATTCAGTTAACAAGAGTTTAAGTCAGTTTGCAGTGCTAACAGTGCACACAGAGGGTAGCAGTGCAAAGAGAGAGGAGTCTTGGGTTCTTTTTGTGTTAGCCAGAATGCCTTGTTCCTGACTAATGAATGTAATTTCAATTCCCAAGGTGCYCTACTGCAAAAGATTACTTCAAGGAGAATTCCCACCACTGGAGTTGGGCTGTGCAGTGGCTACAGAAAAAGGTAATTTGGTTTGTAATAGAGAAGTTGTCATTTGTTTGCAACAATAATCATGGATGAAYAATCTCCATCCTCTGCATGGCTATAAAGGCAAAATGCAAACTACTTCATTTTTTACAAGGACAACTTGGATGCAGCTAAATCTGATGCAATTCCAGAACTTCAGTAGCCCCCCACATGTTTCAGGCATAAATGCATTTACAGTGAATAAAACCAAGTGTGAATGGTTGCAGTGATTATTCTTTGCCATGTGGGAAGTTTTCAGCAYCACTGTAGTCATGTAGAAGGCTTCATTTTTTTTTTTTTTTTTAACAGTTTTCCACTGCCTGTGTGTTGATGCAGGAGAAYGTTTAAATAATTGGATTCCTCACAGAATCATCACAGCTTTGCACAAAGCACAGCTGTTGACAGATACAGTTTTTCCTCCCACACATGTAGTTTTTGTTCTTCCCTCTAAACTCAACACAGTTTGGCCAACATATCTTTCATAAATATCCAAAGGCAGTTTGGAAACTTAGAGCTCAGCAGAAGCTGGTTGCTGGTTTTCAGCTGAGGAGCAATAACCTTTCTGGCTGTGTTTTAAAGTGTCTGTGCCCCAGATCTCCAGCTTGTTACCAGAGGATTCAGGAAGCTTGTTCCAGTCTGTGTTCACCCACTATCACRAGTGGTTGAGCCTTTACACAAATTAAAATCAAATGGTAATTTTATGACTTTCTTGGCTTTTCATGCAGATGTCTGAGCATTACTGGGCTCCCCAGAGTAACGTGTCTAATGAAACATCCACTGCAAAAACCTTCCAGCGTACTATTTCAGCACAGGTATGTGTCAGTCCTGGCAGGTGATGTTAAACTTGCTCGCTTCTTTTCTTGGAAGCATCTTTGGGTTTGGCAGCTTTAGTCACCATCCCTGGAAGTGTTCAAAAAAGTGTGTGGATACAGCACTTGAGGCCATGATTTAGTGGTGAACGTGGTGGTGGTGCTGGGTTGGCAGCTGGGCTTGATGATCTTTTCCAGGTCTTTTCCATTCTGTGATATTTCCATTTCTGTGATATTTCCATTTCTGTGATATTTCCATTTCTGTGATATTTCCATTTTTGTGATAGGCACTTTGGGCTGTTTTTCCTTTAGAAGCTCACACCCTGTGGTTGTTTCTGAAAAAACTACCCTGAGTGATATTAGTCAGTACTCACCTGTGGTGACTCAGCTGTCTCACTGCAGCAGCTATTGTTGTTTTAAAATAATAATAATAAAATAACAACAATTTTTCAAAGTAATAATTGTGAAATTAATGGATCACCATGGTCTCTGACACTCTCTTGGGCTGTTTCCAACTCAGGACACTCTGGCCTATGCCACAGCCCTGCTGAAYGAGAAGGATCAGTCTGGAAGCAGCAATGGGTCAGAAAGCAGCCCCGCCAACGAGAATGGAGAGAGGCACCTGCAGCAGGTAAAATAAAATAAAATCAGATTTACCCTCTGCTCTGTGGGGCAGCTGCTCCCTGCAGCTTGGGTCAGARCCATCACTGACCACAACCATTGTGCATCTTGCAAAAGTAACTGTGTCCTTCTCTCCCTGTCCTTTGTGTGTGTTCAAAGGGCTCAGAGTCTCCTATGATGATTGGGGAGCCTAAAAGTGACCTTGATGATGTTGACCCTTAGAGGAGACCCCTGTGAACACAAGAACCAACTCAAACGTTCAATGCCTGGTACCTACTGGAACTGGAGTCGTGTTGCTTATGCTGTTGGAAATCTGGGAGAAGAGCAGTGGCTTTACAGGACCAGAGGAGATGCTGGAGGAGGTTAATTCCCTGAAAGATGAAAGCATTTTTTAGCCATGAAGGCTTCAGATCAACAGATGCTCTAGAAAACTGCATCTTCACCTGCAGTAGTTTGTGACAGTCCARAACACCGAAACAGAGTTTGTCAAGAAGATTTTATCAAATACACAAACGCTAGTGGTTGAATTTTTATGTGAACATTAAATGAGTGAATGTAAAACTGTTGCTTTTCTGTGATGCTGCAAAAAAAATTCTTTTGGTTTTTATACAGGAAAACAAAAAAAAGAAACAGACTGCCCTTATGTATGGAGGGCAAATTTTTAATCTTTCTGATAATATTGAATAGGAATATTCAAATTTCTGTAAAGATGTGTGATGACTTACATTTCATTGTAAAATATTAGTTAAAGAATGGGTTTACATAAGGACTTCTGTATTTAATATGTCTCCCTGCTAATTTGTAAAGCTCTTGATGAGAGAGATCAGTAGGATTGCTCTGTAAGAAGAGTGATTCCTTACGGAATGATTTGGTCAAGGAGCTCTGGAGTCATCTTTCCCAGTACCCTTCCAAAAACTCTTTAGACAACTGGGAAGGGCAGTAAAAGAAAAGCTTTGTTCTCTAAGGTATGCAAGCATTTATTATTCAAGGATGTYGGTGAATTAAAAAAAAAAAAAGTTAATGAGCAGTTTGAAAGAAAAAAGCACTTTAAGAAGGAATTCTGTTGCAGTTTTACTCATTAAATTTTTTTAACCTTTGGAGACATATTGAATAAAATGTAGTCTCAGTCATGGATCTGCAATCACTTGCTTATGCTTTGAAATTACTGAGAAAGTTGGTATTGGTTGTATATGATGAATAATTCCTTGAGTGAGCTGGGAACACTGTTGTGCAGATTTTATAGCGGTTTTAACACGGGGAAAGAAAGAATTGGCTTTGTTTGTATTTTCACTTGACCAAGCAACATTTAAAATATCACAGCTCTTTTAATTTGCTCACAAAGAACTGGAAACCAGTTGGGATGATTTGAGCACAGTTTTGTTTTCTRTGTCAAGTGCAGTTCAGTGATTTCTGGCTCTGGATTCAAGCTTCTTTTGTGCCAACTAACTTCATCTTTTGTACATTTTGYGTTTGTCACATTTTCTGCACTGCTTTTTGCCTTTATTTATGGATTCTGCCTTACTTTAAAAAAAAATTATATAAACAAACATGCACAGAAACGGGGGACATCTTAAGGAGTGCCTGGGTACCTCCAGAATAGACAAATTTGCCAAGTTAAAGGCACAACCAGCCAAAAAGTGCCTTTTTTTTTTTTTTGTTTCTTTTCACACGCTGCCGCCGAAACACGGAGCAGCAGACAGCTTTTCACTGTTGTGCACTAATATTGCAAGTAACCAGTCATTTCACTGTCAGAAGTAACCACGGGATGTGATGTCAGCTGTACAGCTTTATAACTTATTGTGGGGTAGGAGAGCCGGCGTCACGGATTGCAGGGGCAGGGGGGGCACCSTAGTGAATCTCTGGCTTTTCTTTTTTTCCAAGCGACGTCTGCGTAGACACACCGGCAGAGTTAGCATTTTATAAATGTTTCTGATGATGTGCTGGGACATTTTAAATGTGACGTTTTAAATTAATTTTGAATAAATCATTTCTTACGGACGCCCCCTCCTTCCTTCCCCCCCCCCAATACCCCCAAATACTTTGGTAATGGGTCACGAACCTTCCCGAGAAGTCAGTACAGAGCAGTGGTGGTGTTGGGAGAAGCTGGTCATGTTCCTGTGGGTTGGCACCACTTTGTCACTTSAGGTTCCTGTTATTTCCTATGGAAATAGGCCCAGGGAAGCATTGGTGGGAATTGCAGCAGGATGGCTCATCACCACTGTATACTTGAAACCAATACAAACTTTTTCACGGTTCTGCTCACGCTTGTACAAAATCAGTGGTTATAATTTGCAATAAGATGATACTTGGTCTATTATTTTTGTTTCCAGCTGCTGTCATTTGAACCTGCTGAAGATTATTTTTTGGAAAATAGAGTTCGACAAAAAAAAAAAACAAACAAAAAACAAACTAGTTTTTGTGTAAATTGTGATGCATTTATATGTTGTAATTTTTACTGCCAATCTTTTTGGATGAAAATGTTTTTATACAGCTTACAAAATGTTCAGTGAGGAGCAGCCACAGCCTGCCTGTGAGCACTCTGGGAGATATTGTCCAATTAATGCATAGACATTTGGCACTGGAAAAATGGGCAGTCTTGATGAACAGTCTTGGGATTCCTGGTCAATGGAATAAAGTTATTCCTTTCACAGAAAATTAGTGTAATCTTTAGACTGTGCACACACTGCTCTGCCCTTGTCTCGCTGATCCTCTTATCCTGAACCTCCTTGGCCAGCCCTGCAGCTCCTCGAGGGTGCCCTGATTGCCATTTTGGCTCCTCTCCAGAGTCACTGGAAGCAGCTGAGCAGCTCTGGAGCTGCCCTGCTGTAAATCCTGCCATGGTGTGTGTGGGGCACTGTCACATCTGCACCTCTGCAGCTTCTGCCCTCAGCAGAGCGATTCACCCTGGCCACACTCACAGGGTGGATGGGAGCAGCTTTGGTGTGTCAGATCCGAGATTTGTGGGTGATCTGGGTGTGAATTCACCATCTCTGAGTGCAGAGGGGAGCAGAGAGGAGCAAATGGAGCTGGTGTTCCCCTCATTTGGGAGCCAGGAGCTCCAGCCAGGGCTGCCATCCCCACTCTCGTGTGCTGCTCCTTTCTCCCCTGCTCTAAGGACAACAACTTCCACTTTTCCTGACCCATCCTCTGCTCTCCACTGGTGCTCCTGGGAGCATGGACTGGGCTCTGCAAAAAGGACTGGGATCAAGATCAGCGCTGCTCTCCTGAACTCGAGAGGCTTTTCCACCCACCCATGTACGAGGCACAAAGCAAGGGCTGTTCTTTTAATACTTTTTTCCTTCCACCAGGCTCATGAAGGCTTGAACTGAGCAGGGGAAGCTCTCTGTGGCTTATCAGGCATGGAACCTGCTCACACCTTGAGCTGGATCCTCCCCTCTCGCAGGGGAGGCAGCAGAGCTGAGATCCTGATGTGTGTTTTGAGAGGTGACAGCCTCAGAAGTCTGCTGAAAAATCACCCTCGCTGTCAGAGCCGTCCAGGAGCTCTCAGGCTGACAATCCCTTTTYCTTTTCTGCCTCTTTGTGCAAAATTCAGGTTCCAGCTGATTAAATTGTGGGCTGTAATTATGTCCATGTTATATAATTACATGTTTAGATTAGGGTTGGGCTCTTGCCAGCTTTAGTTAACAAGTTAGAATTAGTTTCAACCTTTCAAAGTGCTGCTTTGTGCCGGGTTTGTCTTCTCTTGCCAATTAAAGCTGGAGTAACAGAGCTGCAGGGGGCTTTTGGGTGGGGAAAAACACCCAACCCAGCCACGTTTGACAGGTTAACCAGGTGCTTGTGCTATCAAGCTGTATTTTATTTTCATCTGTCCTCAGATAACACCAAAAAAAAATTACACATTGTGCTACCAGGAGGCTGCTAAACGCTGAGAGAAAAGTGAGACACAGCTTTGGTGGCTCCTGGTGCTTCTCAGCCTTTCCTTCGGCCAAGCTTTGTCTCCTTCCTGGGGCTCCAACCCTTCCCAAGTGAAGCAACTCAAGTTCAAGGGCACATTCCCCGAAGCTGGGTGATGTTTGTTTCCATAACTGGGAGCTYCTGCACTGCACCAGTGTTGTTAAAACAAACTTTTGGTCTCTTCTGTGTGTGGGACAACACAGTCCCCGAGCTCAGCCCTGCTCCGGGTGAGGTGAGGGTTTCCCTGCTCTCTGTGCTCACCTCCAAGGTCACCAGTGGTCATCCAGAGACACCCTGGACCCCAGGCAGGGATCAGATCTGAGGWGGGGGCTCATAGCTTGCTCATTAACAAAGCAGAGTATTTTTTTGGGGGGAGCAGAATCCCTGCTGGATGGGTTCCCCTTCCCTCTTCCAGACCCATTCCCCAGTGGGATGTCCATGAGACCACACACCACACGAGCATCGGGCTATGAATTTTATTTTAAAAAGACATTTATAAAATGCTTATTTATAAAATCCCAAATAAATATTTAAAGTACAAATGTAAAAACTAAGGTGCCAGGAAAGCTTTTTCTTCGTTCTATTTTAAAGGAATTACAGCCTCCTACAGTTCTATGTGTCTTGGGAAGACCTGAAACTGTTAACACATAACACCAGCAGATCATTAACTTTGACTTAACAACAAAAAAAGCACTAACGAAGCAGTAGCTGACTGTAGCAATGCAGATAAAAATCTAATTAACCAAGCAGACTGTTTAAACTACAGCCCTCACACTTGACTCCAAAGTAAAGAAGTCTCCTAGGAATACGAGCAGGCAATTATAAAACTGCCCAAAAACGGCTAAACTAGGATTTTCCAGGTGCTAAGCAGCATTAGCTGACAACTAATGAGCAACTAACCAGGAAAGGAAGGAGCAATCCTCACAGTATTTTTTTTCTTTAAAAGGTGATGGGTTTGTCATAGGTTGGGTGAGTCCACCACGGTTTGCACAGTCGAGGTGTGTGTAGGAAGATCGAGTGCACGGCAGGGAAAGGATTMTGGGATGACTCCAGTGATGGAGCAGGGCTCCATGGAGAGCTCCATGGGGGCTGCTTGGAGAGCTTTTGAAGAGAGCTTTGTGCGAGGGGGAGCAGAGTTTATCCCCCACCAGCACAGCCTGGAGGTCACAGCAGCCACGTGTGGGGGCGTGGATCGTGCTGGAATCCCTGGATCGTGCTGGAATCCCTGGATCGTGCTGGAATCCCTGGAAAGGCCCTGGTTCAGGGACACGAGGATCCAGCAAAGCCTCCATCCCTGCTGTGCCACAGGAGTCACTTCATCCCGCGCCTACGGCCGGCTCCGGCAGCAAATGGCGATGGCCACGGCCGAGCTGCCMGGGACAGCGGCTGCCACGCAGGAATTGTCCACGGTGTAGGCTCCCATGGAGCTGGGGCTCTGGGAAAGGGCGTTACAGCCCGTCAGTGTCCAGCCATSGTCACAGGACACCGTCACCTAACGGGGAGAGAGGTTCAGGGGTCAGCAAAGCGCCGGGGGCCTGCCCGTCCCTCTTGTCCCCAGAGTTCAGGGTGATGTGACCGATGTCACCCAGCTGGGTGGGTGAACCATTGCACTGGGACAGCCACAATGGGCAGAGCAGTGTCCCACCCCTACCTCCTGTTGCGGTTCCAGGGCTCTGTGCTCCTTCAGCCGGCACTCGAGGCTGGCAGCGGGGCAGCACAGGGCGTGTGCCATCGCCTCCTCCCTGCTGGCACAGCGGCTGGGCCCCTGCCCCGGCCCCGCCACGGGCCGGCCACCGGCACCCAGCCCCAYGGAGCGGGAGTGGAAACTGCAGCCTGCCCGGGGAGAGGGGATGTGGGCACGGGGCAGCCACGGCAGCGTCCCGGTGCCACAGGATGTCCCGAGAGAGCCTGAACCTTCTCCACTCCGTGCCCACAGCACATGTACACCCTCCCTGCCACCCCAGCACTCACAGCCACCCTTTTACCCCCAGATCCCAGAGTTTTTCTGGAGGAAACCCCCTTGTCCATCAGGCTCGGGTGTTACCGGTGAGCACACGGTCCCGCGGGGAGCACTCGGCCCCTTCGGCCGCCGGGGAGCTGGCGTTGATCGCGCACTCAGCCCTGGGCCATGTGCAGCACCTGGCGATGGCATAAACCCCCTGGCCATGGAGAGAGCTGTGGGCCACGCACTCCTTCTGCCCAGCCCTGTCCTGTGGATGGGCAGCACAG